>NW_026622763.1:76548605-76858221 GCF_023065955.2 Ursus arctos
ATGCATCACATTGATTTCTTTGTGAATATTGAACCATCCTTGCATCCCAGGAATAAATTCCACTTTGATTATGGTAAATGATTTTTTAAAATATATTGTTGGATTCCATTATTTGTTGAGGATTTTTGCATCAGTGTTCATCAGATATATTGGCCTGTAATTCTCTTTTTTTTGTGGTGTCTTTAGCTGGTTTTGGTATCAGAGTAATGCTGACCTCATAGAATGAATTGGAAGCTTTCCTTGCTCTTCTTTTTTTGGAATAGTTTGAGAGGAATAGTTATAAACTCTTCTTTAAAAGTTTGGTAGAATTCATCTGTGAATCCATCTGTTCCTACATTTTTGTTTTTGAGAGTTTTTTGATAACTGATTCAATTTTTTTGCTGGTAATTTGTTCAAATTTTCCATTTCTTCTTGGTTCTCTTTTGGTAGCTTATATGTTTCTAGAAATGTATCCATTTCTTACAGGTTGTTCAGTTTTTTTGGCATGTAGTTTTTCATATTTCCTCTAATTGTATTTCTGTGGTGTTGGTTATCATTTCTCCTCTCTCATTTGTGATTTTTTATTTGGGTCCTTTCTCTTTTTGATAAATCTGGCTAGAGGTTTATCAATTTTGTTGACTTTTCATAGAACCAGCTCCTGGTTTTGTTGATCTGTTCTATTATTTTTTTTTTTAAAGATTTTATTTATTAATTTGACAGAGACAGCCAGTGAGAGAGGGAACACAAGCAGGGGGAGTGGGAGAGGACGAAGCAGGCTCCTAGCAGAGAAGCCTGATGTGGGGCTCGATCCCAGAACGCTGGGATCACACCCTGAGCCGAAGGCAGATGCTTAACGACTGTGCCACCCAGGCGCCCCTGTTCTATTATTTTTTTTAGTTTTTATATAATTTATTTCTGCTCTAATCTTTATTATTTCCTTCCTTCTGCTGGATTTGGGTTTTGTTTGTTCTTCTTTTTCTAGCTCCTTTAGGTGTAAGGTTAGGTTATTTGACATTTTTCTTGCTTCTTGAGGTCGGCCTGTATTGCTATAAACTTCCCTCTTAGACTGCTGTTGCTGCATCCCCAAGATTTTCAACCACTGTGTTATCATTTTCATTTGTCTCCATGTATTTTTTTAATTTCCTCTTTGATTTCTTTATTGATCCATTCATTGTTTAGTAGCATGTTAATTAATCTCCATGTATTTGTGTTCTTTCCAGATACTTTCTTTTGCTTGACTTATAGTTTCATAGTGTTGTGGTTAGAAAAAGATCAGTGATGTGACTTTGATCTTCTTGTATTTATAGAGGCCTGTTTTGTGGTCTAATATGTGATCTATTCTGGAGAATGTTTCATGTGTACTTGAAAAGAATGTGTATTCTGTTTAGGATGGAATATTTTAAATATATCTGTTCAGTGCATCTGGTCCATCTGGTCCATCGTGTCATTTAAAGCCAGTTTCCTTGTTGCTTTTCTGTTTAGATGATCTGTCCATTGATGTAAGTGGGGTGTTAAAGTTCTCTACTATTATTGTATTATTGTCAGTTAATTTCTTTATATTATCAACTGTTTTATGTATTTGGGTACTCCCTTGTTTGCATAAATATTTACAATTGTTTTATCTTTTTGTTGGAGTATCCCCCTTTATTATTATGTAGTGTCCTTCTTTGTCTCTTCTTATAGTTTTTGTTTTAAAGTCTTTTATGTCTGATACAAGTATTGCTACTCTGGCTTTCTTTTGACATTCATTTGCTTGATAATTGTTTCTCCATCCCATCACTTTTCATTCTGCAGGTGACTTTGGGTTTAATAGTAGTCTTTTGTAGGCAGCATACAGATGGGTCTTGTATTTTTATCCATTTTGATACCCTGTGTCTTTTGAGTGGAGTGTTTTGTCCATTTATATTCAAAATAATTATTGATAGATATGAATTTTTGGCATTTTATTACTTGTTTTGTGGTTGTTTCTGGAGCTTTTCTCTGATCCTTGTCTTTTTTATGTTTGCTGATTTTCTGTAGTGATATATTTGGATTTCTTTTTGTTTTTTTAATTTATTGTTATGTTAGTCACCATACAGTACATCATTAGTTTTTGATGTAGTGTTCTGTGATTCATTGTTTGTATATAACACCCAGTGCTCCATGCAATACGTGCCCTCCTTAATACCCATCACTGGGCTGCCCATCCCCCCAACCCCTCCCCTCTGAAACCCTCAGTTTGTTTCCCAGAGTCCATAGTCTCTCGTGGTTCATTCCCCCTTCTGTTTAACCCCCCTTCATTCTTCCCTTCCTTCTACCGATCTCCCTGCTATTCCTTATGTTCCACAAATGAGTGAAACCATATGATAATTGTCTTTCTCTGCTTGACTTATTTCACTTAGCATAATCTCCTCCAGCCCTGTCCATGTTGCTGTAACTGTTTGGTAATCGTTCTTTCTGATGGCTAATATTCCATTGCATGTATGGACCACATCTTCTTTATCCATTCGTCTGTTTAAAGGGCATCTCGGCTCCTTCCACAATTTAGCTATTATGGGCAATGCTGCTATGAACATTGGGGTACATATGGCCCTTCTCTGCACTACATCTGTATCTTTGGGGTAAATACCCAGTAGTGCAATTGCTGGGTTATAGGTTAGCTCTATTTTTAACTTTTTGATTTCTTTCTCTTTATTCTTTGCATGTTTATTAGTGGTTTTTGATATATGGTTACCATTAGGTTTATTTATAACCTCTTTGGCATGTTAAGTTGATGCTCATTTAAGTTTGAACCCATTCTCTCCTTCTCACATTTTGGGTATATGTTATTTTATATCTTCTTGTGTGGGTTCCTTCACTAATTTTTTACAGAATATTCATTTTTATTGCTTTGTGTTTCCTACCTTTATACTGTCACTGTTGGTCTCCTCTTTGCACTCAGAGAGTCCCCTTTAATATTTATTGCAGCACTGGTTTAGTGGTCCCAAACTCCTTTTTTTGCTTTTGTCTGGGAAACTCGTTATCTCTCCTTCTAGTCCGAATGATAGCCTTGCTGGATAGAATTTCTTGGCTGCAGATTTTTCCCATTCGGCACTTTGAATATATCCTGCCACTCCCTCTGGCTTGCAAAGTTTCTGTTGAAAAATTTCCTGCTAGCTTTATGGGTTTTCTGTTGTGAGTTACTGACTTCTTTGGTCTTGCTGCTTTTAAGATTTTTCTTTATCACTGTATTTTGTTTAATTACATATTTAATTACATATTTAATTACAATATGTCTTGGTGTTGACTGCCTTTTGTTGATTTTGATGGGAATTCTCTGTGCTTCCTGGATCTGGATGTCTGTTTTCTTCCTCAGATTAGGGACATTTTCAACTTTACTTCTTCAAATAAATTTTCTGCCCCAATTTCTCTCTTCTGGGACTCCTGGAGTCACTGAGTTCCCTAAGTCTATTCTCATGTTGCATAATTCTTTCTCTCTTTTGTTTGCCTTAATTGCCTTCCATTACTTTGTCTTTTATGTCATTAATTTGTTCCTCTGCTTCTTCCAGCCTGGTGTTCATTGCAGTAAGCATGTTTCTAAACTCGTTTATTGCACTCTTCATCCCTGATTGATTCTTTTCTAACTCCTTTATCTCTGTGGTAAGGGTCTCACTCATGTCTTCCACTCTTTTCTCAAGCCTAGTGAGTATCCTTATAAGTGAGCATTGCTTTAAATTTTCCGTCAGCCATGTTACTTATATTAGTTTTGCTTAGATCTCTGGCCATGGCCTTAGCTTGTTCTTTCATTTGGGATTAATTCCTCTGTCTTCTCATTCTAAGTCTTCACCTGCTTAAGTGTGTTAGAAAAGCCACTTATGTCTCCTGCTCCTAAAAATAATGGTCATATGAAGGAGAGGTCATGTAGTGCCCAGGGCCTGGCACTTCTGGGAGTATCTCTGGTGTGTGCTGCCTGCACTCTGCTGTTGTGTTCTGGATGCTCTGTCCTTCAGGCTGGTCATCTGTAGAGGCTCTTCTTCCCTGCTGTGGGTGGTGTTTGGTCCTTGGCCTGAATGTGGTGAGTTCCAACTAGGTGTGCCCTGGTCTGCTTATGAAATGAGACCTATCACTACCTCTACCAGAACTGAGACCCTGCATAACTCTCCGGTCCACCCTATGTCTTTTGATTGCACCATTTAGTCCATTTACATTCAAAATAATTAGAGGTATGCAGTTATGGACATTTTGTTGTTCCACAGTTGATTTTGTAGTTCTCTCTTCCTTCCTTCTCTTGCTCTCTTTTCTCGTGGTTTGATGGCTCTTTTTATATGCTTGGATTCCTTTGTTTACTTACTGCATATTTATTACAGGTTTTTGAATTGTCATTACTGTTAGGTTTATATATAACATCTTATGCATATAGCAGTTTATATTAAGTTGATGGTAGCTTAAATTTGAACCCTTCTAAAAGCACTAAAATTTTACTCCCGCCCCACCTTTTATGTATATAGTCTCATAATTTACATATTTTTATTTTGTGAATCCCCTGACTGATTTTTATAGTTATACTTAATTTTACTGCTTTTGTGCTTCCTACTTTTTAAATCCTGGCTTATGGCCTTTCCTTGCCATTCAAAGAATCCCCTTTAACATTTCTGGTAAGGCTGGTTTAGTGTTGATGAATTCCTTTAACTTTTGTTTGGGAAACTTTTTGTCTTTTCCATCCTGAATGATAGCCTTGCTGGATAGAGTATTCTTGGTTGCAGGTTTTTTCCTTCAGCACTTAGGATATATCATGCTACTTTCTTCTGGCTTGCAAAGTTTTTGCTAGAAAGTCAGTTGATGGTCTTATGCAGTTTTTTTTTCCTCTTTCTTTTTAAAGATCTTATTTATTTATTTGAGAGAGAGAGGGAGAGCACAAGGTGGGGGGGGAGGAGCAGAGGGAAAAGCAGATCCCCGCTGAGACGAGAGCCTGATTTGGGGCTCCATCCTGGGACTCCAGGATCATGACCTGAGCCAAAGGCAGATGCTTAACCAACTGAACCACTCCCCACGTTTCCCTTGTATGTAACTGTTTTCTTGCTGCTTTTAAAATTCTCTTTTTATCACTACCTTTTGCTATTTTAATTATTATTATTTTTTAAAGATTTTATTTATTTATTCGACAGAGATAGAGACAGCCAGCGAGAGAGGGAACACAAGCAGGGGGAGTGGGAGAGGAAGAAGCAGGCTCATAGCGGAGGAGCCTGATGTGGGGCTCGATCCCACAACGCCGGGATCACGCCCTGAGCCGAAGGCAGACGCCCAACCGCTGTGCCACCCAGGCGCCCCTGCTATTTTAATTATTATGTTTTTGGTGTGGACCTTCTTGGATTGATTTTGTTGGGGGCTTTCTGTACCTGCTAGATCTGGATTCCTATTTCCTTCCCCAGATTCAGGATGTTTTCAGCTATTACTTCTTCAAATAAATTTTCTGCCCCTTTTTCTGCTCTTTCTGGGATCTCCATAATGCAAATGTTGCTGGGCTTGATGGTGTTGGTGAGTTCCCTTAATCTATTCTCATCTTTTTGCTGTTGGCTTGATGGTTTTTTATTACTCTTACAGGTCACTGATCCAGTCTTTGCTTCGTCTAGTCTACTAATTATTACCTCTAGTATGTTTTGAATTATTGTATTCCTCATCTCTGCTTAGTTCTTGTTTATATTTTCTATCTCTGTTGGAGGTCTCACTAGAGATCCTCCACTCTTTTCTCAAGTCCCGTGAGTATCTTTATGACCATTACTTTAAATTCTGTATCAGGCATATTATCTCTGTTTTGTTTAGCTCTTTTGCTGTGATTTTGTCCTCCGTTTTCATTTGAGACATATTCCTCTGACTCCTCATTTTGTCTAACTTTCTCTGTTTCTGTGTGTTAGAAAAGTCAGCTACTTCTCCTTCTCTTAAAAGTAGCAAGTGGCCTTCTGAAAAAGAGGTTCTGCAGTGCCCTGCACGGCACTAGAACCAAGTGCTTCAGGGGTGTCTCCTATGTGTGTTGTTTGTGTCCTGATGTGGCTGAGCAGTGTTTGCCTTCAGTCCAGTGATCTGCAATAGTTCTTTCTGCTGGTTGTTGGCAGGTTTTGGTCCCAGTGTTGTGAATGGCCAGTTTGGGGCTGCCTTGAGCTTAAGAAGGGTCAGACCAAGCATTTGCCAGTGCTACGGTCACACCCAATTGCAGTGTGCTCTCCCTGTATTATCCCCTGAGAAGCTTTTATTGGTGGGTGGGTGGCCTGTAGTCAGTCAGACCAGATGTTTGCCCCCCTACTGCTGGGGTCAGGGTCAGATTGGTGTGTATGGTTATCTTCCCCTCTTCCTGTGGTAAGAGTCACTTTGGAGTGATACTGGCTGTTGTCTAGACTGCCTCCACAGTGCAATTCTGTGACTCTGCCTTGGATGGAATTCCTCTGAGGGCAGGTCTGCAGGAGAATGTGGGGGCCAGGCATGCTGTTAATGAGCTAGTTGGAGAGTGTTCCTGGAGGTGTAGGTGTGTATGTCTCTATGTTGGGGATTGGGGAGGGAAATGGCTCCCTTCCAGCTCTTTTGTTCTTGGGGAAATCTAAAGATTCCTGCCCCTCCAAGTATGTATTCTAAGATTAGAAAATAAATCTCCTCCTGTATACTCCAGGTGTTTTTCAAACTACTGCTTCAGTGCTTTATCTTAGAAGGATTGTTTGTTGTGCTCTGGCTTTCCCAGAGCTGAGCCCAGAGCCCAGAGCTGACTTTTAAATTACCAGGTGTTAAGTCCCACTGATTGTAAAAACTCATGAAACTCCTCTGGTTTTCACAATCAAATGTTATGGGGATTCATCTTCCCAGTGCAGGTCCCCTGTGAATGTGTTGCCTGGTGTGGGATCTGCTCCTCTCCCTTCTCCATGCTTGCAGTGTCTGTCCCTCCTGCAGTCTTGTGGGTCATTTTGGTTCCAGACCTCACGTCTACCCTTCCTACCATTTTTTTGATGTGGTATCTTCTGTATGATTAACTGTAGAGAATCTGTTCTGCTAGTCTTCAGGCTATTTTCTGGGTTATTTACACTGATGTGGGTAGTTGGTGTATCTGTGGTATGAGATGAGCTTAGGATCCTCCTACTCCACCATCTTCCCTGGAAGGCTGACCCTGCCATGATTTTTGCTAATTATCTAGTCATCAAATCAAAAAAAGAAATGAGCTTAGTTTAGGATGATTCACTCTTGGTAAACCTTTGCTGTCTTCTTGTGATTACCTTGTTGTTTTCTTAAGTGTCCATAACTCATCTATCTATTAATTTGATTTTAGACTTTACTGGACAAGTGTATCAAGCCTTTGTAGTTTTCATCCTTTTTTGAAAATTGGGTCAGTATTTGACTATTTTCATTCTGGTTTTTCTTCTCAGTACTACTACTTCTGCAGACCTAATATCCTAGATATAATTGTCTTTGGCTGGTAACTTTGAACCTATTTAAAACACTTTGTTTTGGACTTCAGCTACTTATTTACAACATATGTCCCTTCTATTTTATTTTTTTATTTTTAAAGATTTTATTTGGGGGAGAGAGAGCATGCATGCACATGTGCACAAGTAGGGGGAGGAACAGAGGGGGAGGAAGAGGAAAAGAATCCCAAGCAGACTTTGCCTGCACTGAGCACAGAGCCTGACACAGGGCTTGATCCCACGACACTGAGATCATGACTTGAGCAAAAAACCAAGAGTTAAATGCCCAACCAACTGAGCCACACAGGTGCCCCGCCCCTTCTATTTTAAAAAAAACTATCCTGGGGCGCCTGGCTGGCTCAGTTGGTAGAGCATTGGACTCTTAATCTCAGGTTTGTGAGTTTAAGCCCCATATTGGGCATGGAGCCTATTTTAAAACAAAACAATACAAAACAAAACAAAACAAAACAAAAAAACAACAACCATTTCCCTAATGGAATAGATGGAAGCGAAGAAGAGGTTGATTAGCTTGATTTCAGTCCATCATCTGGTAACCAATCCATTTTTCTCTAACAGTGAACTGTAAACTTCAGTTCATTCAGTGCTCTAGCCTTCCCGACAGGCTTATAGGTTATCACTTTAAAATTAAAAAAAAAACTGTTATATGTTCTTCTTTCTGTCTCTTATTTGTGTTCTTTCATTCTGAGGTAATTTGAAGACTACCTGTTCTGAAGAAATTATTTATTTAGATTTCTTTTCTTTATTGGGATTATTTCCAATTGTAATAGGATTTCTTTTTATAGTCTTTCACCCCTTTTGAACAATATTTACCTTTATTCTTTAACTGTGAGCTTGTATTTTTTCTGCTCCTTTAAAAGTTTAGGGAACATGTAGAATCAAGGATGTAAAAAGCAGCACAACTACTACACAGTAATGTCATTTCTAATCCCATTCTTCCTTCTGTCTACCTTGGAGGCAGTAACAAGATTCTTGCCACCTGCTGGTGCTTGTGAAGCCTCCCAAGTGTCTTTTGTACGGCTGTCTTTCGGGAGGTCCTCTTGGCTATCATATGACACTAGTGGTGTTGGCCTCGTCTTTCTTCTGTGTGTGTGTTATTTCACTGTGACTGGGATCTGGTACAAGCCTAAGACTCTGATCCTAAAGCACCCCCATGAGACCTCGTTTAGTGACATGGTCATTAACTCAGGAAGTCTGTACCCTATTCTCCCATCTCTTGAGGTTTTTCTTTCTTGTCTCCCTTCTGATTCATTTCATCTTGTGAAAAATGTCAGCAATTTTAATAGGCTGCAATGTGGAAATTTTTCCTTGATTTGTTAACACCTCCACTAGCTGATCAGGTACTTATGTGTGTAATAGATACAACTGGCAACCACTTGAAGCAAGAGCAAAAGTATAGAATATTCCTCACAGGTCCTTGCATTTCTTCCCTTCACGTATTTATGAGATACCCTGAGGAATTAATAGCTGTTTCTAGCAACTCCTAAAAATGCTTACTGGAAATTGTGCAAGAAAGTATTCTTTGCTACCTATAAATCTGCTTTTTCCACCCTCTCCCCCTTTACATGCTGATAGCTTTTTAACTAACCACTTATTAGCAATTGTAAATTCTTTTTAGATCTTGAAACAGTGTCTTAAGCCACCTTCTGGTGCTTTCCTAATGAGCGCT
The DNA here is from genome assembly GCF_023065955.2 of Ursus arctos. Taxonomy (NCBI): domain Eukaryota; kingdom Metazoa; phylum Chordata; class Mammalia; order Carnivora; family Ursidae; genus Ursus; species Ursus arctos. The sequence goes on from NW_026622763.1 coordinate 76,557,672, forward strand.
TGTGTGTTTGAAATAAAATACCAGTATTTTATATTAGGGTAGGAAACTAAAATGGGGGACCAAAAAAGTTTATTTTGTTTTCATCTTTTTAAAATAATACAGGTTGATGTGCCAGCCTTTTCCCAATTGCCTCCATCCACTAGAGCCAAGGATGTGATCTGTTCCACCAACGTTTCTCACTATGAACTCCAAGTGGAAATAGGTAATTATTCTGGGTTGACCCTTCATTGTTAGAAATGAAATTGATGACAAAAAGATTATTTTGTAGGCAGGTCTTTTTCTGTTGTCACCTATGGCATAAAACTAGATGTTGATTGTGTCAGACAGATCTATTAATAGCCGTATACATGTGAAACATTTGTTGTAAATATTCAGAAATATCTATTAAACACTGCAGATACTATATTAGATGCTAGGCATATAAAACCATGTAAAACACTTGAGGAATCCATATTCTCTCTGGGAAGATGAACACATAAGATAGTCCTGTGTATGTACTAGAGGGTCCTGTAGTAGAGGTGTGTTGTTATGGGGACAGAAAAGATGGAACATCTGACCATCCATCTTGACTACTCTGAGAGTCAAGAAAGGTTACAGAAGCAAGCAGGATCCTGAAGAATGAGGAAACGTTTACTAAATGTTCTACTCAGGGTTTTTGTTACAACAGAAAACAATCCTGACTGACTTAAGAGAGGAATTTTTTGAACAGTATTGCTAACTGACACAATTGTTCTCTAGAGAGAGGAGAGACTTGGAAGAAACTAAGAAAATCTATGTAACTAGAACCAGAGTCAGGGCTTTGGCATGGAAACAGCCTATTTAGCGTACTACCTGTTAGAGTACTTACATCCTAGATATTGGAACCCACTGCAGTGAGTTCTGATGGCCTCTGCTTCTGTTTGTCACTAACTCCATCCTTCATTTGGCTAAACTTAAGTCATTGACCTTCCCATGCCAGTATCAAGGAGATCAAGAGAAAATAAGGATCTGACATTTCTAAATAGCACTGGTGGAAAATGCCCCCAAATTAGAAAGGACGTTCAGATGGTGTCAATTTAAAAAAGGTAAAAAGAAAAAAAAAAAAGGTAATTTCAGTAGATGACTGAGGAAAGATGGTTAGAGGGGAGCTACCCCACAGATGATCTTTGCCTACAAGAGGGAACAGAGGGAGAGTAGGCAGTGGTAGGAGACAAATCTGGAAAGGGAGGTTTGTAACACATTGTGAAAGATTTCATATGATGTATTTAGAAGTTCAGACTCTTGTCATCCCTCACAACTTACCCACTTCATTTCTCAAAGAATTTAAGGCACAAGTTTGGAATTTATCCTCTCTGTGTCTGAGATACATTGTGGAATGGTGACAGTGGTTATAATATCATCTAACAGGCACTGTGCTCAACATTTCATGTGTACTTTTTCACGTCAGCCTTTTACCACACCCATTTGTCTGACGAGGATACTGAGGCTCTGAGAATTTAAGTAACAGCCCTATAGCTAGTGATTTGAAAGCAAACCTTTCTGACTGGAGAGGTGCTGCACTGTAGAACCTTTCTATTGATAAAATGCTGAATTTAGAAGGAAAACTGGCAGCAGTTCCAGGCAGCAGTCTGGAAGATGTAGATCAGTGATTTACAACTGAAAGGATCATTCATATCACCTGAGTCTTTAAAAATTACAGTGTCTATATCCCATCACCGGCCTACTGACTTAAAATTTCTGGTGAATGGGACCTGGGTGTAGGCTTTCGAAGTATTGTTTCCCCACTAATTTTGGAGCATGCCTTGGTTGAGAATGCAGGGCATGGTGGGGAAGTCACTATATGTGACCAGCGACAGAGGACAGGACTTGAACTATGGCAGTCATGCCGACACTGGAGTAGAAGGGGTGAATTTGTGATTAACTTCAGTAAACAGAAAGGGGAATGAGCAACAAGAGTTCTGTGGACTCTGGGAAACAAACTGAGGGCTTCAGAGGGGAGGGGGGTGGGGGAATGGGATAGGCTCGTGATGGGTAGTAAGGAGGGCACGTATTGCATGGTGCACTGGGTGTTATTCGCAAATAATGAATGATGGAATATTGCATCAAAAACTGGGGATGTACTGTATGGTGACTATATAACAAAATAAAAATTATTAAAAAAAACAAAACAAAGATAAATGGCACAATTTGGTGACTGTGGAGAGAGGGAGGGGCTAACATTTATTAGGCTTCTATTGATAGGTGTCACTCCAGGTGTCTTAAATGTTAAAAATTGATGACACCAAATGCTGGTGAGTATATTGTAGCTCTCATACGTTGATGTGGGAATAAAAATGGTTCTGACATTCTCAAAGCCAGTTTGGCAACTTCTTATAAGGTTAAATATACATGACCCAGCCCTCCCATTTGTAAATATTTGCCAAAGAGAAATGAAAACAGATGCCTAATTAAAGAATATTTTGGCAGTTTTATTTATAGTCACCAAACCTCAAAAACAACCCAAATATCTATCAACTTGTGAATGGATAAATTGTGGTGTATCCATACAGTGGATTACCACTCAGCAATAAAAAGAAACTACTGAAACACAACTACATGGAATAGTCTCAAAAACATGATGTTAAGTGAAAAAAGCCAGACACGAAGGACTGCATTCTTTATGATACCATTTATGTGACAAACAGAAAGCACATCAGTGGTTCAGGGATTGCTGGATAATATTCCAGTGTTTGAATTTGTCATAATTTGTTTATCAAGTCACAATTTGAGCCATTATAATAGATATGTAATGGTATATCATTGTGGTTTTAATTTGCATTTCTCTATCTTGAGCATTTTTCCATGTACTTATTAGACATTCCTATATCTTCTTTTGTGGATTGCCTATATAATCTGCGCATTTTTAAATTTAGTATAGGGTTGTATAGAGTTGTAAGAATTTTTTATATATGCTGGGCGTAAGGCTTGTCAGATATAAGTAGCAATACTTTCAGTCAGTGGTTTACCTTTTCGTTTTCTTAACAGTGTTTTCTTGACGAGCAGAGTGTTTAAATTTTGATGATGTCCAAATTATCAAGTTTTTTCTTCTTTGGTTGCTAACATGAGTTTTACATCTGATTATAGGAAGAGGATTTGACAACTTGACGACTGTCCATCTTGCCCGTCATACTCCCACAGGAACACTGGTGACTGTAAAAATTACAAATCTGGAAAACTGCACTGATGAACGCCTGAAAGCTTTACAGGTAACAATATGAGAAAAATGATATATTTAATGTCTATTTGACAAGATTACATCTGTAAGAATTTTTACCCCAAATTATAGTTCTTTCTGTTAGAGAAAGTTAGATTTCTTTCTTCTAATAAACATGCAATAACAGAATTAGAAATAATACTTGGAAGCCAGATCCATGAAAGAACAAATATATTCAAACTTTTGTAACTACTGTAAATTCTTTCAAATGAATATCAAATTCAAAATGCTGATCTGGAGATTTACAACCCTCCTAGTCCAATCACAAATAGTCATACAGGGAAATAGAAAAAAACAAAAGCAAACAGTTTCCTTTTCATCCAGCTAAGTAATAAGTAAAATCAACTTCTGAATTGATATATTTTAACAGAATTCCATTTTGGGAATATTATAATACCATTTTCTTTGTCACTAATAATTTTTGATATAAAGAGGGAAAACATTGTTTTGATATTGTCCCCATTTTTAAAGTACTTACACGTACACATGTGTATTGCACAGAAAACCTAAAGAAATTACAATGAAATGTTAACAGTGGTTGTCTCTGTGATTTAGTGTTAGAAGTGATTATCTTCATAGTTTTATGTATTTTTAAATGTTTCTGTAGCAAGAACATAGTATAGTTATTAAAAGTACCACCTTAGGAGTCAGACTAAGTTCACATCTCACTTCCTCTCCTTTTATTGATTATGTGCTTTTCAACAAGCTTTCTGACTTATTTCCAAGTTTCTTACTTCCTGTTTCTCTCCTGTAAAATAGGAATGATCATATGACATACTTCGTGTCGTGGTGGTGACATTTAAAGAGATGACAGCACCGAGAACAGTGCTTAGTACTAATAAGCTGTGCTGAGTGTTAGCTGCTACCTCTGCTGTTATTTTCATCATAAGGGGGGAAAAAGGTTGTTTTTAAATGTCTTGTCTCTTGTGTTTATCCTAGAAAGCAGTGATTCTATCCCACTTTTTCCGGCACCCCAATATTACAACTTATTGGACTGTTTTCACTGTTGGCAGCTGGCTTTGGGTTATTTCTCCATTTATGGCTTATGGTAAGAAAACTCAGATAAAATAACTCATAGTTTAGCCTGGAAGCTATAATACTGAGTGGAATCTTAGATTTATGAGTTACTACTTTTAATTTATAAATCTGGTGGCCAAATCCAGATTTCATGATAAATTTCTATATCTGGTTCATGCTGAATTTTAGTCTTTGGCAAAAAGCAGAATGGGTCTGATCGTCAGTGAAACTAGTACTGCTTCCCTAAGAAGTCCTTGCCTTTGAACAAACTGTTTCTTCCCTTCAGTTTCCTGCCTATTAATTGAGAGCCACTGTAGGTCTTCAGGTAGAATGTTTCTTCACCTGTGCACACCATCTCTGTCCCAGTTTCTCTCACTGTAAACTTACTTTACTATGTGGTAAACAACTGTGTGTGTACCTGTCTCATTTCACTGGACTTGAGGTTCTTGAGGCCAGGATCATGTATTTTTCATTTTGGTGCTCATACCGTTCCTCACACAAAGTGTTCAATAAGTGTATTGAATAAATAAATGAATGGATTCTAGAGCTTTGATTTTTTTAGGACAACTTTTGTGAATTGCCTGTGGATTGAAAAATAAATCTATCCCCAATTTTCTCAGTAATACTGAAAATTGATAATTTTCTTTTCTAATCATCTCCAGAGTATCATTAGAAAGGTCTTTTTGAAGATTCTTGAAGGAAAATTATCTTTGCATCATAGGATAGTGGTTAGACTCTAAAACATAACAGGTGTGTATGTGTGAGTTTATGGTTGAAAGAACATGTAAAACATAGTTAGAAGCAGGGTCATTTTCAATGTTCAATTAAAGATTTCAGGTGTTTCTTTCAGGTTCGGCAAGTCAACTCTTGAAGACTTACTTTCCTGAAGGAATGAGTGAAACTTTAATAAGAAACATTCTCTTTGGAGCAGTGAGAGGGTTGAGCTATCTGCATCAAAATGGCTGTATTCACAGGTATTTACTTATTTGTATTTTACAGAACGAAAGGATTTAAGTGGAAGAAATCATTTAAGGACATTTTAGGAAGGAGCAGTTGAGTATTAAGACAGATAGGAAACTCATAAATGAAAATTGAGGGAGGAACCGGGCCAGTAGGTACAGTAATTGTTTACATTTTATGTTCATTCACTAAAAATGTTCAGACCACATCCTCCTTGCCAGATGCTGTGCTCAGTGTTCTGGGGGAGCACCTGCCTTGTGGAACTCTGGGGTCTTGGTCGTCTCTTATTTTTTTTTCTTAAGCAAATAAAGAGCTTCTTTATCTGCTTTTCAGCTCTGTGTCATATTTATATCATGTACAAGTTGGAACTAAACGTTTATTCTTTGATTTCTTAAATATTTTGTAGCACCTTAAAATTATCATATTAAATATCACTTATTTTTAAACTATAGATGCAGAAGTAATTGGCTGAATGTTAAAAACAATATTGTTTTATGACATACTGGAACTTTTTCCCTTTTAATTATTTTTAAAGAAGCTTATTTTTGTTACTGTTCATTTCAATCTCTTTAAAGCTTTTTTCATACTATTTAATTTTAGGAACATTCTGGTTAACTGAGGAGTTCTAACAAACTATAATCAAGGTTTTATTATAGTTAACCAGACTGTTGGCCATCCTACTCTGTTACTTTCCGAATTGAGTATTTTGGATGAAAAACAAGGCTCTTGTATAATTTATCTGACAAAGGAAATTTTTATAGAGGATATCTTTGTAAATGATGTTCATACCATGAGAGGCTGCCTTTTATTGAATAATCCTGCATTTAACTTCAGATTCTAACTTTATGCTTCAAATATTACTTGACTTTTTAGACTTCTCTTTGGGTATTTTGCAACCGTATCCTAAAATAGTGAAATTAATAATTTGATTCCATTCCTAGTTTGAAAAAAATATTATCCCTTCCAAATGTGGCTGTCAGTTGTATTTTCCCTTGTTCTAATGCTGTATTAAATCCTTAAAAGGATTCCTTAATTCCCCGAACATTTCATATGTGTATGTATACATATATGTGTGTATATATGTGTTTGTATAAGCACACTTACATATAAGTGTGCTATTTTGTAATTTTATAAAGAGTATTTAATTTCCAAGAGAATACATGGATTTGTTCTGACCAGATTTTTATTCTTCATTGGCCAATTTCCTAGTATTTAGGATTGTTTCTTTTTGTTCTAGGAGTATTAAAGCCAGCCATATCCTCATTTCTGGTGATGGCCTAGTGACCCTCTCTGGCCTGTCCCACCTGCATAGTTTGGTTAAGCACGGACAGAGGCATAGGGCTGTGTATGATTTCCCACAGTTCAGCACATCAGTGCAGCCGTGGCTGAGCCCAGAACTACTGAGACAGGTCAGGTGTGGCCTTCGTATTGGGTTGTCTGTGCATCTTGAGTGTCTTCTGAGCTTGACTAAAGGACCATTGTGCCCTTAGATTTGGATTGGTGAATGGCCTACTGCAAGACTTTTTTCCTCTTTCTTGTCAAAATTATTATGTTAGGGGTCTTAAAATGGTTGTACCACATACTTAGGTATAGCTTGATTTCTCAGGAGTTTTTTCCATTTTTCAACATCCTTTCTCAAAACACATTTATTTAACTTTTTAAGTTATTTTCACTAAAGGACTTCAAATTAATTGTTCTACAGGATTTACATGGATATAATGTAAAGTCAGATATTTACAGTGTTGGGATTACAGCATGCGAATTGGCCAGTGGGCAGGTACCTTTCCAGGACATGCATAGGACTCAGGTAAATGCTACTGAAAGCCCCAAACTACTTTTCTTTCATAAGATCCCTTATATTCTAGACAATTTCTGTTAAACATCTTTGCTGTTAGAATCTTTGTGGTTGTTGTTTTAATGTTTTCTCTGAAAAGGGTTGAAGGAAATTTTTCTTTCTTTTAGATGTTGTTACAGAAACTGAAAGGTCCTCCTTATAGCCCATTGGATGTTAGTATCTCCAGAATGAAGAATTCCCGATCAGGTGTGGACTCTGGGATTGGAGAAAGTGTACTTGTCTCCAGTGGAACTCGCACAGGAGCTAGTGACAGATTGCAAACTCCATCCTCAAAAACTTTCTCTCCTGCCTTCTTTAGCTTGGTCCAGCTCTGTTTGCAACAAGATCCTGAGAAAAGGTAATATTGGCCACTTGTAAATAGCATCAAACTTATGTGTTTTATATTTTATAGAAGCTTTGTGATATTCCCTTCCCACCAAATTCAAATCTCTTCTATCTTTTGATAAAAAATTATAGTCTAATACAGAAAATATCAGTGCTTAAAACAAGTAGAGGCAATGAGCAAATGGGAGGAGTACTGGATCTGAAGTCAGAAGACTTGGTTAAGAAATGATACAGCTGAGACCAGAGACCACGTTATCTTGTAAAAATCAGTTCATCTTTCTGAACATTAATTACTGCATTTATGTTAATACATTTTAGAAACTTCTAAGCAGTACAAAAATGTTAGTTGCTGCTATAATATTATTGTAACTACCTATTAGTGTTAGTATTTCAGAAATAAGGTGTCTTATTTATCTTTTTTTAGCCTCTTAATGCCTAGCATAGCTTCCTTATAATAAATGTTATTTCTCAAATTAATTCTTCCCATTAGTCAAGGTGACGCTAAGAATTAGGCTTCAGTTTTTTTAGTGTAGAGTTTTATAGCTCTAAACCCAATTTCTAATATATTTTTACACCTAAAAATATGACTATTTTTTATAATACAAGGTTCTGGTTTTTTTTAAAAAAAATTTCAGACCATCTGCAAGCAGTTTATTGTCCCATGTTTTCTTCAAACAGGTAAGCTGATCTCTCTTCTGTTGTCTAGATATTTTCAAATACTATTAAAAATTCATTTTGTTGGCTTAATAGGACAGTTTGGTAACCAAGATTCTTAATAATGACTTCCTTAAAGTTAAAAATAAGAAAACTTTTGGTAGTTCAATTATAGACTTTCTAAAATATTTCCATTCTGCAAAAGAAAATGAGTAAAAGAACCAGAATATCAGTAAATGTTACTACACTCTCAATTTATATTTTGATTAGAGACATTTTAGTTTGGCTAGAGATGAAGGGGCAAAATATTCCTGATAAAAATTAGGTTTTTTGGTTATTGCTTCTTCCTGTTTTCAGCTGATCAAAGGCATTTTTAGTGAAAATACCTAAAAACAATTGTAAACACGTTTTACTTTTTAAGAAGTCATTTATTGCTAACCTAGCTAATGTATTGAATTTATGTACCAACAGCCTTATTTTGAGTTTCTTTAACAGATGAAAGAAGAAAGCCAGGATTCAATACTTTCACTGTTGCCTCCTAAGCCATCAATAGCACTGTCTCCAATGTCACCTTGGACTGAGCCGGAATGTGATTTTCCTGAAGAAAAAGACTCAAACTGGGAATTCTAGGGCTGCCAAATCCTTTATGTCCCAGATACTTGACACTTTCTCCCTGCTGCTTTTCTTCTGTATTGCTAGGTACAAATACTAGAATTATACTTGAAAATACAGTTGGTGCACTGGAGATTGTATTGTTTTAAAACCACTCTGTTCAAAGGAGCATGAGTTCATAACCTATTTGGTTAACTCAGAGTTCTAGTATAACTCCAGGAAAACTTCAGAATAATGAATCTAGCTACATTTAGTGTCATCTGTTTTCAGTTGTTTTTCCCCCAAGCTGTGACTAACTCCCCTCCTTGATCTTTCAATATAATTTTTGAGCCAGTTAATTTTTTCAGCATTGTGTTGCCCTCAGAGGACAGTGCTTCCAAGTATATTTTTTACTTCCAGATACTCTAGCCTTTTTGATCAGCTGTTGTTAGACCAACAGACTAGTTTATCCTGGCATCAAAACCATTTAGTCTGTTAATACTTATGGTAATATCAAACTGGCCTCACATTAAATGATTCACTTGAAATATACAGAAAAGTTGTAATTTGCTTTTTTTTTTCATTTTTAAGAGGCTAAAGAAGTGACACTTTTCTACTTCTGTAAATTATAGATCCTAAATTCATGCACCCCGTGGGAGCTCAATAAAGATTTATTGAATTGAGTTTATGCTTTTATTTTTCTTTGTGATTTGACAAAGCTGAAACACAGAGTCTAATTTGTTTTGCCAAGGAAAGCCCCTTCTCAGATTTATTTACATAACATACATGAATTGGGGACAACCTGGTATTTATTCAATGAGGCAAAAGATGTTCTTGCACTTTATATGATTATTCTTGCTCCTGTAGGGGATGCAGCATTTAAGGACATAGAGATCTTAATTAATGGTTTTACCTTATTAGCAAAAAAGAGAGATGTGTCTCAAAGTATATAAACTGTGGTAAATTGGGACCTACCTCAGTTAATGGATTGTCTTAATCTCATTTAACATTACATTAAAAATTCAGATGATTGTCTTAAGACTAAAGAATTAAAACCGATGAGAAATAATGCAAAAATGAATAGACAATTTGAAACACAAACCTTTTCGTGTTTATTGGCCAGCTCTCCTCAAGTTACTCCATCAAGTAAGCCATGAAGACCTGCCAAGGTGGAAGAGGAGAGAACATGAATACCAGTTGAGGCCTTGAGATCACCTGTAGTAGTGATCTACTAACCTCCTATTTCCTATAGGTGAAAGAGGCTAACAGGAACCATAGAGCCTGGGTGGAGAGTTGATGTTAGTGCAAATGTGGACTCTGAAGCCACAAAGCAGTGCCTCTTGGATCTCCTGTGTATTAGAGAAGTATTAGAGTTCTCTAGAGAAACAGAACAATAGGATCTTTATTTTAAGGAATGAATATGGCTCATACTACCCTGGAGACTAACAAGCCCCAAGATCTGCAAGGTGAGTGGGCAACCTGGAGACCCGGAAGAATTAATGATGTGGTTCTAGTCCAAAGGCTGGCAGGCTAAAGACCCAGAAAGAGCTGATGTTTGAGTCCAAAGACAGGAAAAAGCTGATGTCCCCATTTGAAGGCAGTCAGGCAGAAGGAATTACCTCTTACTCAGGGGAGGGTCATTCTAGTCAACCTCTTTGTTCTATTCAGGTCTTCAACTGATGAGGCCCACCCACATCAAGGAAGGCAATCTGCTTTATTCAGTCTACAGATTTAGTTTCCTAAAAAACAAAACACTTCCTCACAGAAATAGCCAGAATAATGTTTGATCAAATAAATGGACTCCCTGGGACCCAGTTAAAACTGACACATGAAATTAACCATCACAATAGATATTGATAGCTTCATCCTGAGATCACTTGCCTTAAATTTTGCACCATAGGCTCCTTGCTTGCTGTATTAATTTTCTATCTCTGATGTAACAAATTACCACAAATTTAGTGGCACAAAATACAAATTTGTTTTCTTATAGTTCTAAAGGTGAGAAATTTCAAATGGGTTGAGAGAACTACATTCCTTCTAGGGGCCCTAGGGAGAAGTCTGCCTTTGCCACTTTCTAGAAACTACCTGCCTGCCTTTGTGGACCAACATTATTCCAGCTTCTGCTTCAGAGATCACATCTCTGAATGACCCTTTTGCCTCTCTCTCGTAAGGACTCATTATTATTTGGCTTATCCCGTAAATGCAAGATAATCTCCCCAACTCAAGATCCTTAATTTAATCACAGCTTCAAGGTCTCTTTCACCATGTAAGGTAATGTAATCACAGGTTCCTGGGATTAGGACGTGGATATATTTGTGGGGGGAGGGGGAGGAGAGTCATTATTCTGCCTTACTGCACATGTCTAATTTCATCTTAGTGTCTGCTTTCTGAAGGACCAAGCTAGTACAGTCACCTTAGCAAAATGCCCTCCTATTGTTATGCGGTGTTTGGTATATTGTAGTCATTTAATAAGTATTTAAGGACTTCTTCTTTGAATAAAGGTTATGAGGGTTTTTTGTTTTTGAAAAAAAGGACTTGAAAAAATTTGAGAGATGTCTATGGTAATTTTGATTCCTGTGGAAATTTTCGACTCGATATGTTACAATATTGCCATTGTGTTACAATATTGCCTTTAGAAGTTTAGTGAGGTAAAGGGATTTTAGTTTTCATTTAGTAAATATTTTCTCTACTACAAGCCAGGTCAGTGGTTTTCCTCTTAAGTACTACTGGTCAATTGCCTGTTAGTTCTCAGATCCATTTATTCACTCTTCCCCTGCTCTGCTTCATTGGAAACGACTACATTTCCCATGCACCCTCACTCTCTGGTTTCCAGGGAGGCATGAGTGGAAGATCAGAGTATAAAAGGAGACAGAAGAAATGTGGTATTTCTCACCTTTTGTCCCACTTCCTTTTTTTGGTGGTGTCTCTGGCAGCAGCTGCATCTTCTTTGTCTTCTGGCTTTAGAACTCTGGTAACACCACTTATTGCTGTCCCTTCCATCTGAGGGCTGGTATCACTTCCTGCTCTTGCTAATCTTTGGATTGCCTCACCATCCCTTTTGGTTTCTTAGCCTTAGTTCCATCACCAATGAAACCAGTTCTCTGTGTTCCTTCTACTTGAAAGATCCAGAGTTAATTTCCCAATTACACTCTGATTGATACACATATTGACAACCTTAAAGATTACCTGAAATTCTTGGTCTCCCAAAATAATTACTACCTCTTGATTAAATGATCAAGAATCCATTTTCCAATTCTATTTAAGCCCTATAGTCTTTATGATTTATGGTAGAAAAATTGAAACTGACCAATATTCTGTAAAGTGAAGTTTTTCTCAAGAGTGAAGTTTGACAAGATCCAAATACTGTACTTGATAAGAATAGAACATATAGGAGCCTGGGAATATGTTGGAGTAGGAGGATCCTAAGCTAGCTTGTCCCATGGTTACATCTAGATAACAGCCACATCAGTGCACCTAACCTCCAAACAACCCAGACAGGCAGAACAGGCCCTCCATTGTTAATTGTGGAGAGGAGGCCATAAGGAAAAGGGTAGGAGGGGCAGAGATGCAGTCAGTACCCAAACTCTCAGCAAGACTAACCACAAAAGGGAGGGACACCACAAGCATAGAGAAAGGAGAGGAATGACAACCCTTCAGGCATCCCAGACACAGGGGGCCTGCACTGGGAAGATGAGTTACCACAACATCTGGCTTTGAAAAGCAGTGAGGCTTAACTTGATGAGTTTCCAATCAACAGGGCTTAACTCCTGGTACTTTAAAGATCAGCGGGCTTAGACCTAGGAGAGCAGAGGGTGATAAGAAACTGAGTCCCCACCCTTAAGGTACGCCATAACAAACAATCCTGCTGAGACACAGCATCGAAGCAGCAAAGTGCCTGGGTACATAGGAAAGAGATTTATTTACTATCGCAGAACATGTGCTGGAGAGGTAGGAATCTTTAGGAGACTTGTTCAAGAACAAAAGAGCTGGCAGGAACATTTCTCCACTGCCGCCAACCCCCCCCCCCCCAGCCTAGAGAGCTGGACACCTGCAGAAAACATCATGAACACTCCACCTAGCTTGCTAAGACACCACACTCTGCCCCTGCTTTCTCCTGTGGATCCACCTCATTCAACTCTCAACCCAAGAGTCTCTCCAAAATGGCCCCCACAATGTCACATCCTACAAGGAGCCCCCATAGTGACCAGTGCCATTCCAGAGTTACTCCTACTCTGGGGAGAGGGGAAGATAACCATACACACCAATTTGTAGACCCAACAGTGAGCTGGAGCCAGATATCTAATCTGAATGCCATTACCACCCACCAATAGGGGGCAATTCAGGGAGAATGCTGCACAGTTTCGTGCAACCCTTGACCCCAGCAAATGGGCCGAGGGCAAGCATCTGTTCCAACCCAATTATATGCCCAACACAGCCTCAGACTGGCCCCTTAACAGCACAGGGACCAAACCCTGCCCACAACAGGCAAAGAAAGCCATTCCAGAAGGCAAATGTGGCTCAATCACAACAGTAGAGTGCATGCAACCACATAGAGGAGACACCCTTGAAGCTCCTGGTTCTGGTGAACAGGGGACATTGCACTACAGGCCTCTTCTTCAAAAGGCCACTACTTTGAAGATCAGGAGATGTAGCTGACTTTCCCAATATAGAGAACAGAGAGAGAAACAAAATGGGAAAAGAAAAAAAAAAAAAACAAAAAAAAAGGACTATTCCCCAAATGAAGAAACAGGACAAAATCACAACCAAAGAGCTAAATGAGATGGATATAAGCAATATGCCAGAAAGAAAATTCAAAGTAATGGTCATAAAGATAATTGACATGAGAAAAGAGAGAAGGATCTCAATGAGACCCTCAACAAAGAGATGGGGGGGAAAAATCAGAGATGAACTAAAAAACTAAAAAATACACTAGAGGAAATAAATAGTAGACTAGAGGATGCAGAAAAACAGACCAGCAAGTAGGAAGACAGAGTAATGGAAAGTGATCAAGCCGAATAGAATCATAAAAAATGAACATGGGTTAAGGGAACTCAGCCACACCATCAAGTATAACAATAACATTTGCATTGTAGGGATCCCAGAAGGAGAAGAAAGAGAAAAGGGGGAAGAAAACTTATTTGAAAAATTGCTGAAAACTTCCCTGGTCTAGGGAAGGAAACACATCCACAAACAGGAGGTATAGTGAGCCCCTTATAAAATCAACCCAAGGAGGTCCACACCAAGACACAATAAAATGGCAAAGTAGTGATAGAGAATTTTAAAAGCAGCAAGAGAAAAGAAAACAAGTTACATACAAGGAGATTTCATAAGGCTATCTTCTGATTTTTCAGCAGAAACTTCACAGGCCACAAGAGAGTGGAATGATATATTCAAAGTGCTGAAACTAAAAAAAAAAACAAAAACAAAAAAAAAAACTGCAACCAAAAGTACTCTATCCAGTAAGATTATCATTTAGAATAGAGAGATTAAAAAAAACTCACCACTAAACCAGCCTTAAAAGAAATGTTAAAAGGAATTAATTCTTTCAGTAGAAAGGAGGAAGAAAATTAGAAAAGGAAAAAACTCTACAGGTACATATGAACATAATAAAGGTAGTAGATAAATCACTAATAAGACCAGTACAGAGGACTTCTGGCAAAAATGGTGGAGTACGAGGTCCCTAAACTCACCTCTTCCCATGGATGCAACTAGATAACATTCACATCAGTATAACCCAGAAAATGACTCAAAGACTGGGAGAATAACTCCACAATGTAGAGAAGAAGCCACATCCCTACCAGAGACATGGTGAGGAACTAAACCCTGCAGGTCTGCCTGCCAGCGGTAGGGAGCTACAGGTGCAGACAAGGGCAAGAAAGAGACTACACATAGGGGAGGCTGCATAGAGAAGAAAAATTGCCATAGCAATTGGCTTTGAAACTTAGAGGGGCCAAATTTTGTGAGTTCTTCAAACCAGTGACACTTAAAACCTGCAACTTTAAAAATCAGTGGCCTTAGCTCTGTGACCGCCCTGAGGGTGGGTGATAGGAAGCTGAGTCCCCATACTTAAAGAGACAGCATGACACACAGCCTGCGGAGACACAGTTTAGAAGCAGTAGTTTGAAAAATAGCTGGAACGTATAGGAGGGAGTTATTGACTAATGTCAGAGTCTACCGGGGGACTTTTTCAAGAACAAAGGAGCAGGCAGGCACCTTTTTCCTCCCCTGTCCCCCAGCATAAACACATAGCCACCTGTGGGAACCAGCATGGCATCAGCATTCACTACCTGACTTGCTTAAACTGCATCCCCTCCCCTTGTGCTTTTGTGGATCTGCCCCTTCCACCCAGTCCTGCCTCAGCCCTGGTGCTGCAGGTGCCCTCCCTGACAACAGCAGCATGCAAACCTTGCCAACATTGTATCTCCTGACTGTGCACTTTGCAGGGCCTTTATCTTGGTGGCAGCAGCTTGTCACCTCCTGGGGAAGATGCACGTACCTTGTTAAAAATGCACACACACCCCGTGCATGCTTTATGGAGCAGCCTTGGGTACCCCCATCTCTGCAGTAGCTGCATGTCCCCTGTGGGAGAGGACCAGTGCCATCTAGTTAAAAGTGCACACACCACCCACTCCTTTGAAGAGCAGGAGATAAAGCTGAATTTCCTACTACACAAAAACAGACACACAGAGTTAGGCAAAATGAGGAAACAGAGGAATATGTCCCAAGTGAAAGGAAAAATCACAGCAAGAGACCTAAGCAAAACAGATATAAGTAACATGCTTCATAAAGAATTTAAAGTAATGATCGTAAAGATACTCATGAGACTTGAGAAGAGTAGAGGACATCAATGAGACCCTTAACACATAGATTAAAAAAAAAAAGATGAAGAACACAATAATTGAAATTAAAAATATACTAGATGGAATAAATAGCAAGCTAGAAGACGCAGAACAAACCAGTGACCTGGAAGACAGAGTAATGGAAAAAAATCAAACAAAGCAGGTAAGAAAAAATTATGCAAAATAACAGACTTAGGGAACTCACTGACTCTCTCAAGCATTATAACATTATAGGGATTATAGGGATCCCAGAAGGAGAAGAAAGAGAAAAGGAAGCAGAAAATTTATTTGAAGAAATAATACCTGAAAACTTCCCAAATTTGGGGAAGGAGACAGAAATTCAGATCTAGGAGGCACAGAGACGAACCCCACCCCCCAAATCAACCCAAAGAGGTCCACACCAAAACACATAGTAATTAAAATGGCAAAAAGCAATGATAAAGAATTTGAAAAGCAGTGAGAGAAAAGAATAGTTACATACAAGGGAAACCCCATAAGGCTGTCAGTGGGTTTTTCAATAGAAACTTTGCAGGCCAGAAGAGAGTGGCATGATATATTCAAAGTGCTGAAAGGAAAATATCTGCAGCCAAGAAAGGGTATCATTCAGAATATAGAGTGTCCCAGACAAACAAATGTTAAAGGAGTTCATGACCACTAAACCAGCCCTACAAGAAATGTTAAAAGGGGACCCTTTTGGGGAAAGGAAAGACCATAAGTAAGAATAAGAAAAGAAGGAAGCACAAAAGCAGGAAAAATAAGTATATCTGTATAAATCAGTCAAGAGACTCACAAAATGAAGTATGATACCATATACCTAAAATATGGGGAGAAGAGGAGTAAAGAATGGATTCAAAGTTAGGCGACCATCTGCTTAATATAGACTGCTCTATGTAGAAGATATGATTTACAAACCTAATGGTAACCACAAATAAAAAACCAGTAATAGATATGCAAAAGAGAAAGGAATCCAAGTTTATCACAAAGAAAGCCAACTTATGGTTAAAAAAGAGAGCAAGGGAAGAAGGGAACAGAGAAAATCCATAAAAACAAGCCTAAAACAAATAACAAAATGGCAATACATATCTAACAATAATTACTTTAAATGTAAATGGACTAAACACTCCAAAAGACATAGGGTGATAAAATAGATAAAAACACAAGACCATTTATGCTGCTTACAGTACAGTCACTTCATACCTAAAGACACATGCAGATTGAAAGTGACGGGATGGAGAAACATTTATCACGCAAATGGATGTGAAAAGAAAGCTGGGGTAGCAATTCTTATATCAGAAAAACATTGACTTCAGGGGCGCCTGGGTGGCTCAGTCGTTAAGCGTTTGCCTTCGGCTCAGGGCGTGATCCTGGCATTCTGGGATCGAGCCCCACATCAGGCTCCTCCACTGGGAGCCTGCTTCTTTCTCTCCCACTCCCCTTGCTTGTGTTCCCTCTCTCGCTGGCTGTCTCTATCTCTGTCAAATAAATAAAATCTTAAAAAAAAAAAGAAAAAATTGACTTCAAAAGAGACAAAGGACACTATATAATCATTAAGGGGACAATCCAACAAGAAGACATACAGTTGTAAATATTTATGCAAACAACATGGGAGCACCAAAACACATAAAACAGTTAATAACAAATATAAAGGAAATAACTGACAGTAATACAATAATAGTAGGGGACTTGAACACCCTACTTATCAAAGGGCAGATCATCTCAACAGAAAATCAACAAGGAAACAGTGGCTTTAAATGACACACTGGACCAGATGATAGATACATTCAGAACATTTCATCCTAAGACAGCACAATACACATTCTTTCCAAGTGCACATGGAAAATTCTCCAGAATAGATCACATAAAAGGTCACAAAACAAGCCTCAACAATTTCAAAAAGATGAGAGTTATACCATGCATCTTTTCTGATCACAATGCAATGAAATTAGAAATGAACCACAGGAAAAAATCTGGAAAGAGCACAAATATACGGAGGTTAAATAATATGGTACTAAATGATGAATAGGTCAACAAAGAAATCAGAGGGAATAAAAAAATACATGGAGGAGGGAGTCTAAGATGGCAGAGGAGCAGGAGACCTTAATTTCATGTGGTTCCAGGAATTCAGCTATATAGCTATCAAACTATTCTGAATACCTGCAAACTCAACCAGAAATTGAAGGAAAGAATAGCTGCAACTCTATGAATAGAAAAGTTAGCACTTTCTGCAAGGCAGGAGGTGTGGAGAAGTGAATCCGAGGTGATATATGGGAAGATAGACCGCGGGGGCAGGGGGCAGGCAAGGAGCCTCCGTCAGCTGGCTACTGGCAAGTGATAGAGCAGGGGAACACAAAATCGGAACTTTTAGAAGTCTGCTCCAGTGAGGGATGTTGCTCAGGCAGGTAAGCAAGGGGTGGAACCCTCACTGGGACACTGTGGTCTCAGGATCCTCAGAGTTACAGGAAGACTAGGGGTGCCTGAGAGCAGCAGAGCTCCCAGGTATCAGAGCAGGGAAGCTGGCTGCAAAGAGTGAGCCAAGAAATGGGCTCTCAGCTTGGGGTGACCATAAACCGTGATCTGCGGCACAGTTGGGCCACTGCTCTCCGACCGGGGGCCCAACAAGAGCAGAACCAGGGAGACTCCCCTTCTTCCCCCTGGGAGGAGTGGCACAGGAGTGTGTCACAGGAATCTACTGTGTTTGGAGACTCCAAACAGGGCCATGTGCCAGAGACAGAAATGCATGGTCACAGGCCGGCTGAGCATGGAGTGCAGACAGAGACCAGGGAGACCAGAGTGATTGACTGCTTTTCTCTGAGGGCTCACTGAGGAGTGGGGCCCTGAGCTCCGAGCTCCCAGCTCCTGTGCGACCAGAGATTGGGAGGCTGCCATTTTCATCCTCTAAAGCTGTGCAGAAAGCCTTCAGGGAACAAAAGCCACATAGAGGAAAGTGGAGCAGATTACTTAGCCTCGCTCCTGGCAAGGGAGGTGCAACCCCACCAGGGCACAGAAACCTGAGAATCAGCACAACAGGCCCCTCCCCCAGAAGCTCAGTGAGAACGTTCAGCCAAGACCAAGTTTACCAGATCAATGAGAACTGCCAAACTCCAGTGCTAAGGGAATACAGCACATAGAACTCATGGCTTTTCCCCCATGATACTTTAGTCTTTCAACTTTAATTTTTTTAATTTTTAAATTTTTTCATTCCTTTTTTCAACCAACTTATTTTTATCAACTCCTTTTTTTAAGATTTTATTTTTTTATTTATGTTACAGAGAGACAGCCATCGAGAGAGGGAACACAGCAGGGGAGTGGGAGAGGAAGAAGCAGGCTCCCAGCGGAGGAGCCCGATGTGGGACTCGATCCCGGAATGCCGGGATCACGCCCTGAGCCGAAGGCAGATGCTTAACGACTGCGCTACCCAGACGCCCCTATCAGCTCCTTTTTTAAAATAGTTTTTAATTTTCATCTTTACAGTCACATTCTATCCTTTCAATGTACTTAATTTTATTTTTGCATATATAAGTTTTTCTTCCTTTACTATTTTGAGATGTAGTTTCCTCTAACAAACTGACCAAAATATACTCAGGAGATAGTGTATTGCTCTGTTCTGTTCACCAATCTGTTTATATCCCTTTTGTTTTTGTTCTTGTTCTTTCTGTTTTGTTTTTTCTTGTCTTTTAATTTCCATTTTTACAGTTGTATTCTATTCTTTCATTACATTTCATTTTTGTATATATACAAGATTTTTCTTTCTTTACAATTTTGGGATCTAGTTTTCTTTAAAAAACAAGAACAGAGGGGCGCCTGGGTGGCACAGCAGTTAAGCATCTGCCTTCGGCTCAGGGCGTGATCCCGGCATGCTGGGATCGAGCCCCACATCAGGCTCCTCCGCTATGAGCCTGCTTCTTCCTCTCCCACTCCCCCTGCTTGTGTTCCCTCTCTCGCTGGCTGTCTCTGTCAAGTAAATAAATAAAATCTTAAAAAAAAAAAAAAAGAACAGAAACAAACAACAACAACAACAAAAAAAACAGACAAAAATACCCACAGATTCCAGTATGTTGCTCTATTCTGCTCACCTGATTTTTAAAGTATTCTTTTATTTTTATTTTTTCCCCCCAGTTTTGGGTCTTTTCTGATTTGTTTAATGTATATTTCTCTGGGGTCATTGTTGCCATTTTAGTATTTTGCTTTCTTGTTCATCTATTCTTCTCTGCAAAGAATGACAAGATGGGGAATCTCACCTCAAAAAGAACAAGAGGCAGTACTGACTGCCAGGGACCTAATCAATATGGACATTAGTAAGATGTTGGAACTAGAGTTCAGAATAATGATTATAAAGGTACTAGCTAGACTTGCAAAAAGCATAGAAGACACTAGAGAATCCCCTTCTGGAGAAAAAAGAGAACTAAAATCTAAGTAGAAACCAAAAAGGCTATTAATGAGATGAAATTTAAAAAAATGGAGGCTCTGTTAGGATAAATAAGGCAGAAGAGAGAATTAGTGATATAGAAGACCAAAAGATGGTGAATAAAGAAGCGAAGAAAAAGAGAAACAACTACTGGATCACGAGGGGAGAATTTGAGAGACAAGTGATACCATAAAGTGAAACAATATTAGAATAATTGGGATCCCAGAAGAAGAGAAAAGGGGGGGGGGCGAAGGTATATTGGAGCAAATTATAGTTGAGAACTTCCTTAATCTGAGGAAGGAAACAAGCATCAAAATCCAGAAGGCAGAGAGAACCCCCTCAAAATCAATAAAAATAGGTCAATACCCTGACATATAATAGTGAAACTTACAAATCTCAAAGACAAACAGAAAATCCTGAAAGCAGCTTGGGACAAGAGATCCTTAACCTACAAGGGTACAAACATTAGATTGGCAACAGACCTATCCACAGAGACCTGGCAGGCCAGAAAGGACTGGCATGATATATTCAAGGTCTTAAGGAGAAAAACATGCAGCCAAGAATACTTTATCCAGCTAGGATGCCATTCAAAATAGAAGGAGTGATAAAAAGCTTCTAAGACAAATGAAACTAAAGGAATTTGTGATCACCAAACCAGCCGTACAAGAAATATTGAAAGGGGTCCTCTATGCAAAGAGAGAGCCCAAAAGTAACATCGACCAGAAAGGAACAGAGACGATATACAGGTTTACAGATAACACAATGGTACTAAATTCGTATCTTTCAGTAGTTACCCTGAATGTAAATGGGCTAAATACCCCAATCAAAAGACACAGGGTATCAGATTAGATAAAAAAGCAAGACCCATCGATCTGCTGTCTGCAAAAGACTCACTTTAGACACAAAGACACCTCCAGATTGAAAGTTGAGGGGGTGGAAAACCATTTATCATGCTAACGGACACCAAAAGAAAGCTGGGGTGGCAATCCTTATATTGGACAAATTAGATTTAAAAAAAAAAAAGACTGTAATAAGAGATGAGGAAGGACACTATACCATAATTAAAGGGTCTATCCAACAAGAAGATCTAACAATTGTAAATATTTATGCCCCTAACATGATAGCAGCCATTTATATAAGCCAATTAATAACAAAATCAAAGAAATATATTGATAATAGTACAATAATAGTAGGAGACTTTAACACCCCCTCACTACAATGGACAGATCATCTAAGCAGAAGATCAACAAGGAAACAAGGGCTTTGAATGATACACTGTACCAGATGGACTTCACAGATATATTCAGAACATTCCATCCCAAAGCAACAGAATACACATTCTTCTAGAGTGCACATGGAACATTCTCCAGAATAGATCACATCCTGGGTCACAAATCAGGTCTCACCTGGTGCCAAAAGATTGTGATCATTCCCTGCATATTTTCAGACCACAATGCTTTGAAACTGGAACTCAATCACAGGAGGAAAATTGGAAAGAACTCAAATACATGGAGGCTAAAGACTATCCTACTAAAGGATGAATGGGCCAACCAGGAAATTAAAGAATTAAAATAAAATGAAAACACAAATGTTCAAAATTTTTGGGATGCAGCAAAGGCCATCCTAAAGGGGAAGTATATAGCAATGTAAGCCTTTCTCAAGAATCAAGAAAGGTCTCAAATACACAACCTAATGCTACACCTAAAGGAGCTGGAGAAAGAAAAGCAAATAAAGCCTAAACCCAGCAGGAGAAGAGAAATAATAAAGATCAGAGCAGAAATCAATGAACAAGAAACCAAAAGAACAGTAGAACAGGTCAACAAAACTAGGAGTTGGTTCTTTGAAAGAATTAATAAGATTGATAAACCCCTGGCTAGACTGATCAAAAAGAAAAGAGAAAGGGCCCAAATAAATAAAATCATGAATGAAAGAGGAGAGATTACAGCCAACACTAAGGAAATACAAACAATTATAAGAACATATTATGAGCAACTATATACCAAGAAATTAGACCATCTGGAAGAAATGGATGCAGTCCTAGAGAGTATAAACTACTGAAACTGAACCAGGAAGAAATGGAAAACCTGAACAGACCCATAACCAGCAAGGAAATTGAAGCAGTAAGCAAAAATCACCCAACAAACAAGAGCTCAGGGCCAAATGCCTTCCCAGGGGAGTTCTACCAAACATTTAAGGAAGAATCAATACCTATTCTTCTAAAGCTGTTTCAAAAAATAGAAATGGAAGGAAAACTTCCAAACTCGTTCTATGAGGCCAGCATTATCTTGATCCCAAAACCAGACAAAGAACCTACCAAAAAGGAGAATTAGAGATCAATAGCCCTGATGAATATGGATGCAAAATTTCTCACGAAAATACTAGCCAATAGGATCCAACAGTACATTAAAAGGATTATTCACCATGACCAAGTGGGATTTATTTCTGGGCTGCAAGGGTGGTTCAACATCTGCAAATCAATCAATGTGATATACTACATAAATAAAAGAAAGGACAAAAACCATTTGATCCTCTCAATAGATATAGAAAAAACATTTGACAAAGCACAGCATCCTTTCTTGAATAAAACTCTTCACAGTATAGGGATACAGGGTACAAACCTCAATATCATAAAAGCCATCTATGAAAAACCCACAGTGAATATCATTGTCAATGAGGAAAAACAGAGCTGTTCCCTTAAGGTCAGGAAAATGGCAGGGATGTCCACTATCACCATTGCTATTCAACATAGTACTAGAAGTCCTAGCCTCAGCAATTAGACAACAAAAAGAAAAAAAGGGCATCCAAGTCAGCAAAGAGGAAGTCAAACTCTCACTCTTCACAGATGACATGATACTCTATGTGGAAAACCCAAAGGACTCCACCCCAAAATTACTAGAACTCATACAGGAATTCAGTGAAGTGGCAGGATATAAAATCAATGCACAGAAATCAGTTGGATTTCTATACACCAACAGTGAGACAGAAGAAAGAGAAATTAAGGAGTCAATCCCATTTACAATTGCACCCAAAACCATAAGATACCTATGAATAAACCTAACCAAAGAGACAAAGGATCTGTACTCAGAAAACTATAGATACTCATGAAAGAAACTGAGGAAGACACAAAGAAATGGGAAAAAGTTCCATGCTCATGAATTAGAAGAGCAAACATTGTGAAAATGTCTATTTTGCCTAGAGCAATCTACACATCCAAAGCAATCCCTATCAAAATACCGTTAACTTTTTTCACAGAACTGTAACAAATAATCCTAAAATTTGTATGGAACCAGAAAAGACCTTGAATAGCCAAAGGAATGTTGAAAAAGAAAACCAAAGCTGGTGGCATCACAATCCCAGACTTCAAGCTCTATGACAAAGATGCAATCATAAAGACAGTATGGTACTAGCACAAAAAGACACATAGATTATGGAACAGAATAGAGAACCCAGAAATGGACCCTCAACTTTATGGTCAACTAATCTTTGACAAAGCAGGAAACAATATCCAATGGAAAAAAAGTTTCTTCAACAAATGGTGTTGGGAAAATTGGACAGCCACATGCAGAAGAATGAACCTGGACCATTTCCTTACACCATACACAAAAATGGATGAAATGGATGAAAGAGCTAAATGTGAGACAGGAATCCATCAAAATCCTAGAGGAGAACACAGGCAGGAACCTCTTCAACCTCAGCCACAGCAACTTCTTGCTAGACACGTTTCCAAAGGCAAGGGAAACAAAGGCAAAAATGAAATATTGGGACTTCATCAAGAAGCTTTTGCACAGCAAAGGAAACAGTAGACAAAACCAAAGGATAACTGACAGAATGGGAGAAGATATTTACAAATGACATATCAGATAAAGGGCTAGTATCCAAAATCTATAAAGAATGTATCAAACTCAACATCCAAAGAATAACTAATCCAATCCAGAAATGGGCAGGAGACATGAACAGACATTTCTCCAAAGAAGACATCCAAATTGCCAATAGACACGTGAAAAAGTGCTCAATGTCACTCAGTATCAGGGAAATACAAATCAAAACCACAATGAGATACCACCTCACACCAGTCAGAATGGCTAAAATTAAGTCAGGAAACAACAGATGTTGGCAAGGATGCAGAGAATGGGGAACCGTCTGACACTGTTGGTGGGAATGCAAGCTGGTGCAGCCACTCTGGAATACAGTATGGAGGTTCCTCAAAAAGTTGAAAATAGAGTTTCCCCATGACCCAGCAATTGCACTATTGGTTATTTACCCCAACAGTACAAATGTAGTGATCCAAAGGGGCATCTGCACCCCAATGTTTGTAGCAGCAATGTCCACAATAGCCAAAGTATGGAAAGGTCCAGGTGTCCATCAACAGATGAATGGATAAAGAAGATGTGGTATCTATAGACACAATGGAATATTAGGCAGCCATCAAAAAATGAAATCTTGCCGTTTGCAATGACGTGGATGGAACTAGAGGGTATTATGCTAAGTGAAATAAGTCAATCAGAGAAAGACAAATATCATATGATCTCACTGATACGTGGAATTTAAGAAACAAGCCAGAGGATCATAGGGGAAGAGAGGAAAAAAAAAAAAGATGAAACCAGAGAGGGAAACAAACTACAAGAGACTCTTAATCTTAGGAAACAAACTGAGGGTTGCTGGAGGGGAGGGGTGTGGGGGGGGGGGACAGGGTAACCGGGTGATGGACATTGGGGAGGGCATGTGTTGTTATGAACACTGGGTATAAGACTGATGAATCACAGACCTGTGCCCCTGAAACAAATAGTACATTATATGTAATTAAAAAAATACATGGAGACAAATGAAAATGAAAACTCAATTGTTCTAAATTCTTTGGGGTGCAGCAACAGCAGTCTAAGAGAGAGGTCTATAGCAATACAGGCCTACCTCAAGAAGCAAGAAAAATCTCAAATAACCCAACACTACACCTAGAGAAACTAGAAAAAGAAGGACAAACAAAACCCAAATCCAGCAGAAGAAAGGAAATAATAAAGATTAGCACAGAAATAAATGATATAGAAACAAAGACAATAAAACAAATAAACAAAACCAGGAGCTGATTCTTTGAAAAGTCAACAAAATTGATAAGCTTCTAGTCAAACTCATAAAAGAGAGAGAGAATGCAAACAAAACACCGTACACAAAAATAAACTCAAAATGGATTAAACACCTAAATGTGAGACCTGAAACCATAAAAGTTTTAGAAGGGAGTAGAGGCAGTAATTTCTCTGACATTGCAGTAACAACATATTTCTAGATATGTCACCCAAGGCAAGGAAAATAAAAGCAAAAAATAAACTATTTGGACTACACAAAAATAAAAAGCTTCTGCACAGCAAAGGAAATGATCAACAAAACTAAAAGACAACATAGTGAATGGGAGAAGATATTTACAAAGGACATAGCCAATAAAGGGTTAGCATCTATAATATATAAAGAATGGATGCAACACAACATCCCCAAACCAAATAATCCAATTAAAAATGGACAGAAGATATGAATAGACATTTCTCCAAGGAAGACATACAGAGGGCCAACAGATAACATGAAAAGATGCTCCACATCACTCATCATCAGAGAAATGCAAATCAAAAACACAATGAGATACCCCCTGACACCTGTCAGAATGGCTAAAATAAAAAAACACAAGAAATAATAAGTGCTGGCAAGGACATGGAGAAATAGGAACCCTAGTGGACTATTGGTGGGAATACAAACCAGTGCAGCCACTGTGGAAGACAGTATGGAGATTTCTCAAAAAATTAAAAATAGAACTACCCTATGATAAAGCAATCTCAATACTATGTATTTAATTAAATAATACAATAACACTAATTTAAATAACACTCCTATGTTTATTGCAGTATTATTTACAATAGCCAAATTATGGAAACAGCCCAAGTGTCCACTGATAGATGAATGGATAAAGAAGATATAGTATATATACACAATTAAGTAGTATTCAGTCATAAAAAAGAATGAAATCATTTCATTTGCAATAACATGGATAGAGCTAGAGAATATAATGTTAAGTAAAATAAACCCAGTTAGAAAAAGACAAATGCCATATAATTTCATTCATATGTGGCATTTAAGAAACAACAAACAGAGAAAAAAAGAGCAAGACAAACTAATAAACGGAATCTCAGCTATAGAAAACAAACAGATGGATACCAGAAGGGAGGCAGGTGGGAGGAGGTGGGTGGGAGGAGGACTGAAATAGGTGAAGGAGAGTAAGTGTACACTGTTCTTGATGGGCACTGAATAATATATGGAATTGTTGAATCACTACATTGTACACCTGAAACAAACATAACACTGTATATTAACTACACTGGAATGGAAATTAAAAAAAAAACAATACAGAAGTAAAGCATAAAAGCAGTAATATGAATTACATAAAAATAAAAGCAGTAATATGAATTACATAAAAATCAGTCAAGGAATTCATAAAATAAAAAGGTGTAGTATATGCCACCATACACATAAAATATGCATGGGGGAATAAACATTTAGAGCTTTTAGTATGGGTTCAAATTTAAGTGACCATCAATTTAATATAGATTGCTGTATGCATAGGATATTATATATAAATCTAATGGTAACCACAGACCAAAAACCTATAATAGGTAAGCAAAAAATAAACAGAAAGGAATCCAAGCGTATCACAAAGAAAGCCATCAAACCACAAAAGAGAGCAAGAAAGGCCAGAGAACTACAAAAACCACCCTAAAGTAACAAAATGGCAATAAGTTCATATCTATCAATAATTACTTTGAATGTAAATGGACCGGGTTCCAAGATGGCGGAGGAGCAGGAGACCTAAAGTTCGTCTGGTCCCAGGAATTCAGTGAGAGAGCTACCAAACCATTCTGAATACCTATGAACGCAACTGGAGAATGAAGAAAAGAGTAGCAGAAACTCTATGAACAGAAAAGAGACCACTTTCTGCAAGAAGGAGAAAAGATGGCAGAGGAGTAGGAGACCCTTTCTCAGCTGGTCCCGAGTCGAGCTGGATATCTACCAGACCATCCTGAAAACCCATGGAATCAGTGTGAGACGCAGGAAGATACATCTGGATCTATACAAACAAACATCTCCATCACTGGATATTGAGGTACGAAACGGGGAGCCGTGAATCCGTGCACAGATATCAGAAGATAAATGGAAGGGGGAGGGATCTGAGGCGCTCGGGCGCCAGGAAGCAGTAGCCACCTGCACGGGGGAGTGGCCAGACTAGCGGACCGGCACCCGCGAGAGAGCAGAATGAGACTGTGAGCCGGAGAACGTGTGTGCAACCAGACTGAAAACCAGAGCTCCGGAGCACTGACTGGAACTGGACTGATACCGGGAGCTCGGGAGTACATGTGCGACCAGACTGAAACAGGGAGCTAGGGAGTGCGCGCGGGAACTGGGGGCGGCTGGTGGTGTAAGAAGCACAAAGGACAGAGACGCGCTTACCCTGGAAGTGAGGGCTGGGACACAGGCTGTGGGGCGCACATCCCGGGACGCTGCAGGGTTCTTGGCAGCACTGACAGAAACAGAGTTAAAGTGGCCAAGAGAGCTCAGTAGAGAGCAGACTGCAATCCCTCTGTTCTGAGACCAAGGCTAGGATTTGGCCACTGCTGCTCTGACTCTCAGAAGAGCAACAGTAAACCGCCAGGGAAAGCTGCCAGAGAACAAAAGCCTGGAAATACCGGCTCACATTGTGCCCATCCCCATCCCCCCTCGCAGGGGATGGGGCAACTCTACTCAAACAGGGCTGCTTGAATATCAGCACAGCAGGCCCCTCCACCAGAAGGCAGACTGAAAAATCAAGAAGCCGACAACCCTAAGGTCCCTATAAAACAAGTGCACACTGCCTCTGTCTTGGTCAATACTTTCGGCTCTGGGCATCCCCACAACCTCTCCTCATCAGAATGATGAGAAGGAGAAATCCCCCCCAGCAAAGAAAAGATAATGAGTCTGTGGCCTCTGCCACAGAAATGATGATTATGGATATAACCAAATTGTCAGAAATAGAGTTAAGAGTAACAATGGTCAAGATGATGTGTAGGCTTGAAAAAACTATAAATGAAAATCTTAACGAGAATATAGAATCTCTAAGGGCAGAAATGAGAGCGAGTCTGGCAGAAATTAAAAATGCTATGAATCAAATGCAGTCTAAACTAGACACTCTTGACAGCCAGGGTAAATGAGGCAGAAGAAAGAAATAGTGAATTGGAGGATGGGATGGTAGAAGAGAATGTTAAAACAGAAACTTGGATCAAAAAAATCCAATCTCTGGGGCGCCTGGGTGGCACAGCGGTTAAGCGTCTGCCTTCGGCTCAGGGCGTGATCCCGGCGTTATGGGATCGAGCCCCACATCAGGCTCCTCTGCTATGAGCCTGCTTCTTCCTCTCCCACTCCCCTGCTTGTGTTCCCTCTCTCGCTAGCTGTCTCTATCTCTGTTGAATAAATAAATAAAAATCTTAAAAAAAAAAATCCAATCTCAAGAATGTAAATAATGGGAGAATACTGACTCAATGAAACGTTCCAATGTCAGAATCATCGGCATCCCTGAGGGGGTGGAGAAAGAGAGAGGTCTAGAAGAGATATTTGAACAAACTGTAGCTAAGAACTTCCCTAATCTGGCAAAGAAACAAGCATTCATGTCCAAGAAGCAGAGAGGACCCCTCCCAAGGTCAATGAGAACAGACCTACACCACGTCACGTCATAGTGCATTTCGCAAATATTAGATCCAAGGATACAGTATTGAAAGCAGCCAGGGGGAAGAAAATCCTTATGTACACAGGGGAAAATATCAGAATAACATCAGACCTGTCTACAGAGACCTGGCAGGCCAGGAAGGGTTGGCAGGGTATTTTCAAAGCTATCTGAGAAGAACATGCAGCCAAGGATCCTTTATTCAGCAAGGCTGTCATTCAGAATTGATGAAGAGATAAGGACCTTTCAGGATCAGCAGAAACTGAACGAATTCGTAACCACCAAACCAGCCCTACAGGAGATATTAAGGAGGGTTCCATAAAAGTAAAAAGGCCCCAAGAGTGATACAGAACAGAAATCTACAATCTATACAAACAAAGACTTCACAGGCAACATGGCATCATTAAAATCATATCTCTCAATAATCACTCTCAATGTGAATGGCCTAAATGCTTCCATAAATGCCACACGGTTGCAGACTGGATAAAAAGACATCACCCGTCCATTTGCTGTCTACAAGAGACTCATTTTGAACCTAAAGATACATCCAGACTGAAAGTGAAGGGATAGGGAGCCATTTTTCATGCCAATGGACCTCAAAAGAAAGCTGGGGTACCAATTCTCATATCAGACAGATTAGATTTTAAACTAAAGACTGTAGTTAGAGATACAGGACACTATATTATTCTTAAAAGATGTATCCAACAAGTGGATATGACAATTATAAATATCTATGCCCCCAACAGGGGAGCCGCTAGATACACAAGCCAACTCTTAACCAGAATAAAGAGACATATAGATAATAATACATTATAGTAGGGGACCTCAACACTCTGCTCTCAGCAATAGACAGATCACCTAAGCAGAAAATCAACAAAGAAACAAGAGCTTTGAATGACATACTGGACCAGATGGACCTCATAGATATACATAGAACACTCCACCCTAAAACAACAGAATACTCATTCTTTTCAAATGCCCATGGAACTTTCTCCAGAATGGACCATATACTGGGTCACAAAATAGGTCTCAACTGATACCAAAAGACTGAGATTATTCCCTGCATATTCTCAGACCACAACGCTTTGAAACTGGAACTCAATCACAAGGAAAAATTTGGAAGAAACTCAAACACTTGGAAACTAAGAACCATCCGGCTCAAGAATGATTGGGTAAACCAGGTAATTAAAAATCAGTTTAAACAATTTTTGGAGACCAATGAGAATGAAAACACATTGGTCCAAAACCTGTGGGACGCTGCAAAGGCGGTCCTAAGGGGAAAATACATAGCCATCCAAGCCTCACTCAAAAGAAGAGAAAAATCTAAAATGCAGTTTTTATAGACTCACCTCAAGAAGCTGGAGCTGGAACAGAAGAACAGGCCTCACCCATGCACAAGAAGGCAGGTGATCAAGATTAGAGCAGAGATCAATGAATTAGAAACCAGGAGCACAGTAGAGCAGATCAACAGAACTACAAGCTGGTTCTTTGAAAGAATAAACAAGATCGATAAGCCACTGGCCAGACTTATTCAAAAGAATAGAGAAAGGACCCAAATTAATAAAATTATGAATGAAAGGGGAGAGGTCACAACCAACACCAATGAAATAGGAAGGATCAATAGAAACTCTTATCAACAGCTTTATGCCAATAAATTAAACAACCTGGAAGAAATGGATGCCTTCCTGGAAACCTATAAACTACCAAGACTGAGACAGGAAGAAATTGATTATTTAAACAGACCGATTAGTTATGAAGAGATTGAAACAGTGATCAGAAACCTCCCCAAAAACAAGAGTCCAGGGCCTGACGGATTCCTCGGGGAATTCTACCAAACATTCAAAGAAGAAATAATACCTATTCTCCTGAAGCTGTTTCAAAAAATAGAAACAGAAGGAAAACTACCAAACTCATTCTATGAGGCCAGTATTACCTTGATCCTCAAACCAGGCAAAGACACCATCAAAAAGGAGAATTACAGACCGATATCCCTGATGAATACGGACACCAAAATCCTCAACAAGATCCTAGCTAATAGGATCCAACAGTACATTAAAAGGATTATCCATCATGACCAAGCGGGATTCATTCCCTGGGATGCAAGGGTGGTTCAACATTCACAAATCGATCAGTGTGATAGAGCATATCAACAAGAAAAGAGTCAAGAACCATATGATCCTCTCAATTGATGCAGAAAAAGCATTTGACAAAATACAGCATCCTTTCCTGATTAAAACCCTTCAGAGTGTAGGGATAGAGGGTACATTCCTCAATTTCATAAAAACCATCCATGAAAAGCCTACAGCAAATATCTTTCTCAATGGGGAAAAGCTGAAAGCCTTTCCCTTAAGATCAGGAACACGACAAGGATGCCCACTCTCGCCATTATTATTCAACATAGTATTAGAAGTCCTTGCAACAGCAATCAGACAACAAAAAGGGATAAAAGGTATCCAAATTGCAAAGAAGAAGTCAAACTGTTTCTCTTCGCAGATGACATGATACCCTATATAGAAAACCCAAAAGTCTCCACCCCCAAACTACTAGAACTTATAGAGCAGTTCAGTAATGTGGCGGGATACAAAATCAATGCTCAGAAATCAGTTGCATCTGTACACGAACAATGAGACTGAAGAAAGCGAAATTAGGGAATCCATTCCATTTACAATAGCACCAAACATCATATGTTATCTTGGAATTAACTTAACCAGAGACGTAAAGGATCTATATTCTAGAAACTACGAATCACTCCTGAAAGACATTGAAGAAGACACAAAGAGATGGAAAAATATTCCATGCTCATGGATCGAAAGAATAAACAGAGTTAAAATGTCTATGCTACCCAGAGTAATCTACACTTTCAATGCCATCCCGATCAAAATACCAATGACATTTTTCAAAGAACTGGAACAAACAGCCCTTAAATTTGTGTGGAACCAGAAAAGGCCCCAAATCGCCAAGGAACTGTTGAAAAGGAAAAACAAAGCTGGGGGCATCACAATGCCGGATTTCAAGCTATACTACAAAGCTGTGATCACAAAGACAGCATGGTACTGGCACAAAAACAGACACATAGACCAATGGAACAGAATAGAGAACCCAGAAATGGACCCTAGGCTCTTTGGGCAACTAATCTTTGACAAAGCAGGAAAAAAGACAGTGGAAAAAAGACAGTCTCTTCAATAAATGGTAGTGGGAAAATTGGACAGCTATGTGCAAAAGAATGAGACTTGACCACTCTCTTACACCACACACAAAGATAAACTCCAAATGGTTGAAAGCCCTCGATATGGGACAGGAATCCATCAAAATCCTAGGGGAGAACATAGTCTGCAACCTCTTTGACATCGGCCACAGCAACCTTTTTCATGACACATCTCCAAAGGCAAGAGAAACAAAAGATAAAATGAACTTGTGGGACTTCATCAAGATAAAAGTCTTCTGCACAGCCAAGGAAACAGTCAAAAAAACTAAGAGACAGCCCACGGAATGGGAGAAGATATTTGCAAATGACACTACAGATAAAGGACCAGTATCCAAGATCTACAAAGAACTTCTCAAACTCAATATGTGAGAAACAAATAAATCATAAAATGGGCAGAAGATATGAACAGACACTTTTCCAATGAAGACATACAAATGGCTAAAAGACACATGAAAAAATGTTCAAAATCATTAGCCATCAGGGAAATTCAAATCAAAACCACACTGAGATACCACCTTACTCCAGTTAGAATGGTAAAAATTGACAAGGCAAGAAACAACGATTGCTGGAGAGGATGTGGAGAAGGGGGATCCCTCTTACACTGTTGGTGGGAATGCAGGTTGGTACAGCCACTTTGGAAAACAGTGTGGAGGTCCCTTAAAAAGTTAAAAATTGAGTTACCCTATGATCCAGCAAACTGCACTACTGGGTATTTACCCCAAAGATACAGATGTAGTAAAGAGAAGGGCCACATGCACCCCAAGGTTCATAGCAGTATTGTCCACAATAGCTAAATTGTGGAAGGAGCCGAGATGCCCTTCAACAGATGACTGGGTTAAGAAGATGTGGTTCATATATACAATGGAATATTACTCAGCCATCAGAAAGAATGATTACCCAACATTTGCAGCAGGATGGACGGGACTGGAGTTGATTATGCTAAGTGAAATAAGTCAAGCAGAGAAAGACAATTATCATTGGTTTCACTCATTCATGGAACATAAGAAATAGGAAGATCAGTAGAAGGAAGGGAAAAATGAAGGGTGGGTAAACAGAAGGGGTAATGAACCATGGGAGACTGTGGACTCTGGGAAACAACCTGAGGGCTTCAGAGGGGAGGGCGTGGGGGATTGGGATAGGCCAGTGATGGGTATTAAGGAGGGCAGATATTGCCTGGCACACTGGGTGTTATATGCAAATAATGAATCATGGAACATTGCATCAAAAACTGGGGATGTACTGTACGGTGACTAATATAACAAAATAAAAATTATTATTTAAAAAATGAATGTAAATTGACCAAATGCTGCAATCAAAAGACAGGGTGAGTGAATGGATAAAAAAAAAAAGCAAGATCCATCTATATGCTGCCTACAAGAGACTCATTTCAGAGCTAAAGACATATGCAGATTGAAATGAAGTGAAAAGAAATGGGATAACAATATTATATCAGACAAAATAGACTTAAAAAAAAGACTAACAAGCAAGAAGGACACTACATAATCATAAAGGGAACAATCCAACAAGAAGACAGAGTGATTGTAAACATCTATGCACCCAACATGGGAGCACCCATATGCATAAAGCAACTATTAACAGACATAAAGGAAGAAGTAGAAAATAATATAATAATAGTAAGGGGCCTAAACAGCCATCTTAAGTAATAGAGAGATCATCCAAACAGAAAATCAACAAGAAACAGTTGATTTGAATGACACATTGGACCAGATGGACCTAAAGATATATTCAGAACATTTATCCTAAAAATTCTTTGCAAGTGAACATGGAATATTCCCCAGAATAGATCACCTTAGGCCATAGTCTTAACATATACATGGAAGTTAATTAACATGCTACTAAGCAATGAATGAGTCAACAAAGAAATCAAAAAGGAAATGAAAATATATATGGAGACAAATGAAAATGAAAACACAAGATTCAAAATCTTTGGGATGCAGCAAAAGCTATTCTAAGAGGCAAGATTACAGCAATATAGGCCTACCTGAAAAAGAAGAAAAATCTTAAACATCCTAACCTTACACCTAAAGGACCTAGAAGAACAGGAACAATAAAACCCAAAGCTACTGGAAGGAAGGAAATAATTAGAAGATTAGAAGAAAAACAAATGAAATCAAAATTTAAAAAAATACAAAAGATCAATGAAACCAGGTGCTGTTTTTTTGTAAATTCAACAAAATTGATAACTTTTAACCAGACTCATCAAAAGAAAAAGAGAGAGACAGAGGACTCAAAATCAGAAATGAAGGAGGAGAAATAATAATCAACAACACAGAAATACAAAGGATTATAAGAGAATATTATGAAAAATTATATGCCAACAAATTAGACAACCTAAAAGAAATAAAGTCCTAGAACATATAAGCTTCCAAAACTGTATTGGGAAGAAATAGAAAATTTGAACAGTGCAATTACTAGCAATGAAATTGAATCACTAATCAAAAAACTCTCAAGAAACAAAAGACCAGGAGCAGATGGCTTCACAGGGGAATTCTACCAAACATTTAAAGAAGAGTTAATACCTATTCTTTTCAAACTACTCCCCCCACCACCAAGAAAAAGAAGAAGAAGAAGAGCAAGGAAAGCATCCATATTCATTCTATGAGGTCAGCATTACCCTGATACCAAAATCAGATAAAGACAGTATGAAAAAAACCCAAACCCCAGTTTCTCTGATGAATATAGGTGCAAAAATTCTCAACAAAATATTAACAAATGGAATCCAACAATACATTTAAAAAATCATTCACCATAATCAAATGGGATTTATTCCTGGGATACAAGGGTGGTTCAATATTTGCAAATCAATCAGCACATCACCTTAATAAGAAAAAGGATAAAAACCATATAATCACTTCAATACATGCAGAAAAAGCATTTGACAAAGTACAACATCCATTCATGATAAAAACTGCCAACAAATTAAGCTTAGAGACACATATTTCAACATAATAAAGGCCATAAAAGAAAAGCCCACAGCTAACATCACACTCAATGCTGACAGCTTTCCCTCTAAGGTCAGCAACTAGACAAGGATGTCCATTTTCATCACTTTTATTCAATACAGTACTGGAAATCCTAGCCACAGCAATCAGACAACAAAAAGAAATAAAAGGCATCCAAATTGGTAAAGAAGAAGTCAAACTTTCACTATTTTCTGATGACATGATACTATATATAGGAAACCCTAAAGAGTCCACCAGAAAACTACTAGAACTGACAAATGAATTCAGTAAGGTTGCAGGATACAAAATTAATATCAGAAATCAGTTGCATTTCCATGCACTAATAATGAAGTAGCAGAAAGAGAAACTAAGAAAACAATTCCATTTACAGTTGTACCAAAAAGAACCAAATACCTAGAAATACACTTAACCAAGGAGGTGAAAGATCTCTACTCTGAAAACTATAAAACATCAATGAAAGAAACTGAAGATGACACAAACAAATGGAAAGATATTCCTTGTTCATGGACTGGGAGAATCAATATTGTTAAAATGTTCATACTACCCAATGCAATCTACAGACAATGCAACCCCTATCAAAATACCAAGAGCATTTTTCATAAAATTAGAATAATCCTAAAATGTATATGAAACCACAGAAGAACTTGGAATAGACAAAGCACTCTTGAAAAATAAAAACAAAACTGGAGGTATCACAATCCCAGATTTCAAGGTATACTACAAAACTGTAGTCATCAAAATAGTATTGGTGCTGGCACAAAAACAGACACATAAATCAGTGGAATAGCCAGAACGTGGAAAGAGCCCAAATGTCTATCAACTGATGAATGGGTAAAGAAGAAGTGGTGTACACACACACACACACACACACACACACACACACACACACACACTGGAATATTACCCAGCCATCCAAAAGAATGAAATCTTGCCGTCTGCAACAATATGAATGGATCTAGAAGGTAATGTTAAGGGAAAGAAGTCAATCAGAGAAGACAAATACCATATGATTTTACTCATGTAGAACTTAAGAAACAAAACAAATGAACAACAAAAGAGACAAACAAAAAATAAAATTCATAAATATAGAGAACAAATGTTACCAGAGGGGAGGTGGGTCAGGGGATGGGTGAAATAGGTGAAGGGGATTAAGAGTACACTTACCTTAATGGGCACTGAGTAATGTATACAATTGTTGAATCGCTCAATTGTACACCTGAAACTAATATAACACTATGTTAATTATACTTGAATTTTTTTAAAAAAAGAGTAGAACCAATTTTCAGAAGTCTCTGATTTTTTTTTTTTTTTAAGAGAGGGGGCGGGTGGGAGGGGCCGAGGGAGAGAGAGAATCTCCCAGTGCGGATCCCAATGCAGGGCGCAATCTCACAATCCTGAGATCATGACCAGAGTCAAAATCAAAAGTTGGACACTTAACCAAATGAGCCATCTGGGTGCCCCAGGAAGTCTCTGATTTAAATCCTATGTTGATTTTGCTAATTTCTATGCGGTTTCTACAGTTATGTGGTTTCCTACATTTTGTGCTATTAAAGAGGCCCTTTCATAGTGTTCTAAGTTAGAAGAGTCAGTCCAGTATAGGAGGTGCCTCAGGAATTACTATTAAATCTGTTATTATCTGTATTTATAATGTAAAAGTTGTAATATCAGAGGATATGAAAATTAACGGATGTTCTCTAAGCCCAGAAAATTACATACTGTTGAATCTTGAAATATAATTAGAGCTGAAGAATAAGAATATATTCATAACAAATGGCTAAACATAAATAACTGCAACTAAAGACCCTGAAAACTGGGTGGTAAGGAATAATTTAGAGAATAACAAAGATTTGAGAAATCAGAGAACTATCAACTGGTGTGATATCGTTATATAGTGACAAGGGGGAAGAGCTGGGAAATAAAACTTAATATGAACTGAATATGTATTTCTTGGTCTGTTCCCTAAGGTTCATAAACAAAAACACATTTACATCAAAAGTGCTTCTTTTCATTTTAATTAAAACAAAATGGTTCTAACAAGATGAAACTTGGTTGCCGGCTTCTATCACACAAAAGGACAGATCTTCAAACCATTTTGTTAATTGGAGAGGTTGACTGTTGGCCTTACATATCATTTTGAACTTTTAACATTTGGATAATATCACAAATGAGCGAACACTTTTCAATATTCTCTTTTAATTTTTTCTTTTGCCTCATTTTATGGATTTCATAATCTGGGATTGCATCATTTATGTGAACTAAGCCTGCTGAAACCATTCGAAGATTTGTAGGTCTTCCGTTGTAGCTCTCTCGCCGTTTGTGAACTTCTGGAGCCGTATTTGGTCTTGCAAAGTGTCTTAACTGATTATGGCTTTCGCCTGGGCTTTTTCCTAACAGCCTCGTTCTTGATTTTGCTTGTTCAGCATGCTTAAATGAGGTCACAGGTATATCCTCAAATCTATCCGAACAATCCTAAATATGAAAATAAAGGATCAGATTGGTGAGTTAGTTTTCTTGAAAGTACATTTTAAATTTACAAGAACTGAAGTGTGTAATATCAACAGTTAAAGACAAAGAATGAGAGCATTAAATATTTTATAGGCAGTCCCCAAATTCAGATCCTACACCCAATGCCTCCTATTAGATACTATCATAGAAACCATGCTTAAAAAAAAAAGTGTTACTGTTTCAAAGGATTTATTATTTTAGAAGGATAGAAGATCTGAAGCTGGAAACCAGAAAAGCTTAGGAGAGTTGTCCTTAGGGGTCAGACTCCTAAAGGCAGTCAGCCTATTCTTTAATTCTCTAAATTATATTTTCTCCAACCCTAAATACAAATCACAAACTCACACTTTATACCATCCAAAGTTTCATTCTTTAAAAGTTAATAAACATCTTAATACACTTTCACACACACATAGAGAGCCTGGCATCTAAGGATATGGTTATACTGTTTATATTAAAGTAAAAATTTTTATGTACATTCTGAGAATAAAGAAGTAAAACATTCAGAAAAATAACTGGAAGGATATACACCAAAGTAATTTTTTTTAAATGATGGTTGGGTTAGGGTGGTGGGATTATGGGCTTTGTTTTCCTTTTCTCTTCGTTTCAAATTTATATAACATGGCTCTACTTTATAATAAACATATAACCACCTACAATTATCCCAAAGAGGGTATGGAGCTATTAGTCATTCCTAAACTAGTATAAACTAGTTTCCTCTGCAGTTTGAGCATCTTGTCCCTTAACACTTTGCAGAGATGACCACATCAAAGGAATAAGCTACTCTGATTTAGAGAGAAGATGGGAAGGAATTAATAGAATTGGAGGGTGGGAGGAGGTTGTGCAGGACTGAGAATTAGGGCAGCAAGAAAGATTTACAAAAAAGGAAGTATAAAGAGTCTAAAGACAAATTGTACCTACGTTACATTTTTGCCTGGATTTGAAGAAAGCAAGGAAACATTCTTCCTCTCCCCTCTTATGTATGTGGAACATTTAGGTAAGCCACATTATTAAGGGAATTTCTGCTACTTTGGTGAGTAACACATAGTTCTTGCTTCACAGATGAAGTAACTGATTAATAGAGTACCAGCAGAAGGGCATGGAGACCCACACAACTGGTTATTTTTCTGGATGCTCCTACAACTCAATTTCTCTGACTTCTATTTTGATTCCTTTGGGAGATTCCCGGATTTTAGAAAAGAATCAGATGAGCCAGTCTTTCTGATGATCTGAAAAATGCCCTCCTACCATTCAATTCTCTATTGTCAACTTCACTGGAGAGAAAAGTTTAGGGACTGTTGGTTTAACAGAGGAAAATAAGCATAACTCTATCTCTCCTGCCCACTCTTAGGATAGATAAAGTTTCTGAGATCCTATATGATCTCATATTATATAATATAAACACAATTTATTGTTTTGTTTGGAAAAGTGACATCAAAGATTCAGTTTGTCTAAAGGAACTTTGGAAAGTCCTTTCCCAAAACTATGAACCCATCTTCTACTTCCTTTTTCTAGTGGACACACTCAATACTAAATTACCAAATTTAAATAGAAACGAGAAATCTGAAGTTGAGAGTATAAGCTAAATTGATAATATTTAACCTGCTGCTAAGTTTACTATTTACTAAAGCTAAATATTTGCTTTACTATGGAAAGCAAATTCAAAGCAACTGTTCTAAAAAAAAAAAAGCAACTGTTCTAAATTAGATTTAGTTTTCTCATTCAAAGGATTATGCACATCAAATTATCAGTGTAATATCCTTTTGGGATTTGTGAGTTCTCCCAGTTGTGGGTCATGTCTATTTGTAACAGAGAAGAGCTGCAGTCCAGAATAGTAAAATAAGTCCCTTCCATTCCTAGTTTTTAACTTTGCTTCAGAATGGTTTGTATAAAGTCTGGTAGCAGGTTTACCTTCCTAATTGTTTTATGTTAATATTATAAATAGGTTTGATTTCCCAAGTTTCTCAGCATATGATATAGCAGAAGGGCAATGGTAATAGAAGAGAGGAGAAGTTAAATTAAAAATTTTCCATTCATAATCCAATAGATTATAAATTTTGCGTATCTCTAATACTTATCAGAATAATAGGCACATAATATCTTTGTTTACTGAAACAAGGATAATTTAGCAATCTGGAAAATACTATATATACTTATATCTGCATGAAAACAAAATGCCAGCTGTTTCCATAGGCTACAGCCACTGCCAGGAATTGCATAGGCTGTGCCTGCACAGCAGCCCCAGGCTGACGGGTGAGTCCTGGCTGAGATGCAGCCCGTTCCCCATACACTGGGCTGTGTGCACTGGCTCCAGGCTGTGTCAGTTTACAGCGTCTGCCCAGAGGGAAGGGCGACTTTTTCTACTTCGCGCTCCAGAGGGAGTGCCCTTTATCTATTTCATAAAAAGGCCCTAAGTATGTGAACAGTCCCCTGATTTCGTGACTGCATTTTGAATTGGATGAGGTGAATTTGAATGTCAGAAGAATTTTTTAAGTTTGACAGTCTGTGTATCTTGGGGCAACGAAGGTTACACACATACTTGCATACAGACATACATTCTAAAAGTGGATTATTGACACACTTGGCCAAATGCAAAAGTAGAAGACTTAGAAAAACAGTATTACATGTATAGTTCTTCTTGCAGTCCAGTGAAGCAATGTCCTTGGAGCAGATTTCCGTAGAATTCTTGCGGTGGGCAGTGCGGCTGGTAGCACCTTAACGGTCTTGCTAAGTGACTTCTTTTGTTTGTTGACACGGTCTCTTTCTTTTTGGACCTTGGGCTTTAGATTTTCTCTCTTTAATACTTCTGGGAAGAGGAATGGTTTTGAGTTTTTCTCAGATTCCATACCTTTGTATTTAAACGACTCTGATTCGGGGAACTTGACATATTTTTCTTTGCAAATTCCATTTGTCCTCACAGAAAGAGTATGTATTTTTTTGTACTGTGCAAATGGTACTAGAGGTTTTTTATTATTGTTATTATTTCCTTTCAATCTCTGAATATACTGGTCTTCTAACTTTGATTTCTCCCCAGCCTCTAAATCAAAATGAGTTAAAGTGTTAGTCTGCCTGGAAGGAAAAGTGTATTTGTATATAAAGTCGTCATTTTCACTTGGTATTTTGCAATGAGGAATTCTTGGATACGGTGACAGTACGCCTTCCCGTTTTTCCTGTGCCATCAATTTATAGGTATTATGCTCCCTTTTTTCAAGGGGCTTCGTTTTTAGTGTCCTTTCAAAGCAAATATTTGACTGAGTTGTTTTTGATTTACCACTCCAACTATGTGGGTCTTGAATTTCTGTTTTAAAATCATAATTGTCTGCGTGAGGAAGCTGCACGAAACAATGTTCTTTCCTTTGTTTGTTAAGCACTATATCTGTAAGTCTTTCTGATGACTTATTTAATGGAATCGCTTGGGTATTTTTGATGAAAGAAGGTTGTACTTTAATTAATCTCAGGGTCTTGGCTCCTTCTTTAGGATAGTTTCTTTTCTGTCCCTCAATTATTGATGGATTTTCCTTAATATTCTGTAAGGAAAAATATTCCTTTCCTTCCTTTTTGGTTGGTTCTATTTCCATAAGTCTCTCCTCAGGAACTTTTTGTAAAGTAGTTTTTTGAACAATTTTTGAATATTTATTTTGCTTTTCTGAATTCTCCTCCCTAAACTGATTTTCATTTCTAAAAGATAAATCTGGCTTTATACATTTTAATGGCATGGAATTAGAATTGATCAAATTTATACGCTGGTTGATCCCCTCTAATTGCTTTTCTGTGATTAGTCCTGATTTTGAAAGTTTTTCTATAAAAAGGCCCTGGAGGTGTTTGCTTAAATCAGCTTTTAGATTTAATAGTTCATTTTCTGATAAAGCTATAAGATAGTTTTGTAGAGATTTATTTAAAGGATATTTCATGTTTAAGTCAAGTCTTTTCCCAAAACTCCCCCTTGAAATGTCTTGTCCTAACTCACGAAAAGATATAGAGGCACTTTTAGTTCTTAGAGAAGACACGTTTGGGTTGATAGTCTCAGATTCTGTTTCTTTAAATAAACTGCTTTCTGAAAGGTTTTTTAGGAAATAGTTTTGGAGAATTTCATTTAAGAAAGATCTTAGCTTTATTTCCAAATGTTTATCTATGAAATGGTGATTAAAATTACTTACAAAAGACATGATTTCTTTTACAGTTTCTGAATATTTTTCTAGAAAAATATTTTGCCCTTTTGGTTCCACTTTCTCATTCATCAAATACAGATTTTGATAGATTTTTGGCAAGTCTTCTTTGGTGATGTGTCCAGATTCTGAAAGTCTTTCTACAAGGTAATGTTGGATATGTTTACTTAGTTCAGATTTTAAATTTTTTATTTCTGACTCTGAGAGTTCTTCTAGAAATACACACAGCTTTGGACTCAAAATAGGTTTTCTGTCTAATTTATCTGTTTTATCGAAATTCTCTTTGATTTCTTCAAGATCCTCTGTATTATTTGGGAAAGGATGCTGAATTAGTTTTCTTAATTCTTTTTCTGGTTGTCTTCTTTCAGACTGACTATATTTGAAAAAAACACTAAACATATGTTTTAAAAAGGATTTTAACATTATTACATCTGAATCATTAAGTTTACCCATTAATGAGTTACTTAAATTTTCTAAAGTAGAATTTAGATAATTTTCTTCTCTATCAAACCTCTGACTGTTATTTAGCATATCTGTTTTTTTATCTGGTGTTGACTGGTATTTTGAATCTTGTAGGGATATATGTTGGCCTTCATCCATATATTCAACTCTATTAAAAGAAGTGGTTTCTTTGGGAGTGATGAGTGTATTCTGCTCTGAAAGAGATTCTGTTCTGCGTTGGGTATCTGAATAATCCTCTGTGGAATACTCTGGCTCTTCTTCAGCAAAGACTGTCTCTGTATCCAGCACAGAACTCTTCTGATATTCTTTATCTAATTCTATCACTTTGATTATCCCAGATTCTAAAAGAGTATCTACAGGAAATGCTTGTATTATCTGGCTTATAACAGATTTGGCCAGTGGCAATTCTATTTCTTCATCATTTTCTTCATAATGAAGTAGAATATTTGAAGATAAACTCTCCCAAGCTGTGGGTAATTGAGTCTGCAAATTTACTGGTGTCTCACTCAATTCTTTCACTCCTATTTTCAACTCTGAGAAGATAGGTGCAGTGAATATTTGCTTTATAACATAATCATCTGCAGTGTCACTTACACCTGGTTTGGAGCTAGATACTTCAAGTTTTGAATGTTTCTTTTTGAAATTACTTTTTTTAATGGGAAAATGGATCTCACCAGCCTCCAAGTGCTTTTCAGAGACAAGTGCTATTTCTGCCTCTGGAGAATTTCTTGGTCCACCTTCTGAAAGTGAATCTGCAGGAATATCTTTAATTGTTTGTCTTAAAAGAGACTTTGAACTTACAATGCCTTTTTCTGGAAGCCAGCTATTTAAATCTTGAACTTTTTCAAATACTTCGTTTTCCAAACTACTTGGTGGCTCATCATGAACACTCAGAAGTGGAAAACTATGACTTTTCTTTCTTGCTTCAGTGTCCATAAGAACCTCTGGTTTAGAAAATAATTTATCTGAAAGGTCTTGCAGATTTTTACTTAAAATTGACTTGAGCATCATTGATTGCTTTAAATTTTCTAGGTGGGAAGTAAGACTTAATGATTTTGAGAGGCGATATGTATTTACATTTCCAGTCACTGATGATTCTCCTTCAAAATTAGGTAGAGATACATTTGGTAGTCTTTCTTTTAACTTATCCTTAGTATCTGAAGTCTTTATTGGTATCATATTAGGATCACGGGCTAAATTATTCTTAGTGTCTAAAGTCTTTACTGTGATGAAATCAGGATCACGGGCTGATTTTAACTTAGAGTCTAAAGTCTTTACTGTGGTGATACCAGGATCACGGGGCCAGGTTTTATTAGCAGGTCTTGCAGTTTTTGCATATGTTGGGTAAGGAGGATCTTGGTCTTCATGCTCTATAACCTCTGTACTTAAAGTGTTTTGACATTTGTACATATCTTGGTCTTTCCCTTTTCTGACTGACATTTTGTTGTTTATATTCCTTAGAAAAGGATCAAAACCATTCTTAAAGTTGAATTTCTGGAACTGTAATATTAAAAACAAAAGGTAAGAAATTCTGTAGCATTTATTTGAATTTATAATAAACTTTCTAGTTAATTTTTTTGAGCAATCTGTCAAATTATCTCTTCATCCACCCACCATTTACAAAGAGAAAACTGACTTTAATTATTTAAAATATTTGAAATTGGAATGAAAATTTTAATGCAAAATTTTAGAATTCCTAATTCTGATACTATTTTGTGTCCAAGAGCTTTGGGCTACCTGGAATATTTAAAATACTTAAACAGCATTCCTACAT
This sequence comes from Ursus arctos, assembly GCF_023065955.2. Taxonomy (NCBI): domain Eukaryota; kingdom Metazoa; phylum Chordata; class Mammalia; order Carnivora; family Ursidae; genus Ursus; species Ursus arctos. Next base: position 76,601,370 of record NW_026622763.1, read on the forward strand.
AGTTGTTTTTTTTTTTTTTTAAGAACTTAATTTCCAGTGTTAGCTGCATTTACTTAGACAATGGCTAACATCAGGATCTAAGTCCTATCCTATAAATATTTACCATTTTAGTAGCAATACAAGAAAAAATTAAAATGCAAAGGAAGTAGCAGATATCCCATTAGAAGGATCACAAATGATTTCTAAAGACTAACTTGGGAGCATATATCAGCTGCTTTTAAGTCTGGGAATTTCAACGATGATGAGTTCCACCCACTCCTTAGCATGTCACAGTAGAATCTTACTTTTTGATGAATACCATACATTCCTCATAAATGGTTAAGAGAGAGCAGTACAAAAAGATTCTGGATTACAGTGAAATTTCAGTGTAATATCCATGGGCAGTTTTGTAGCTCTGGGATCAAGCTAGTCTATCATTGAAATAGCCTTTGAGATGAAGTCTTTTATTCAAATGTTTCAAACATATTCTTATATTTGTTCATACAACTTCTACATTAACCAGCTGAAAAAGGCAAAATGTGAAATAATCAGCCTAGTATTTGTTTTAGTTTATTTCAACTTAGTTCAAACTTCATTGTAATGGATACAATTTATTACAACTGTTTTTCAAATGTTAATTGATATCCAGATAACAGTATAAGAATCCCCTGGGTTTTTCTGAGAAATACAGATTCCCAGCCTCCCATTTCCAGATTGAGATTCATCAGGTCAGAGGTAGGACTGAGAACATGTATTTTTTCAAGCACAGCCATGTGTTTCTAAGGGGTAGTTTGGTTTAGGAACCACTGAATTATATAAAGTATTAGAGAAGCCTAGTATTTAAATATAATTGTTATGATAGGATAATTCAGGACTCACCTGATATTTTGGTTTGAATTCTATATATTCTGGTCTGAAAGATGGTGAAATTTGTTCCTTTCGTGAAAAAATCACCTTATAAAAAGAGAAGTTTTAATTTTAGACTGCTTGCAATGCAAGGATATTCCAAGGTAATTTTATTTTTTCAATAGTTATTAAAGACATAAAAAACTTTAAATATTTTTCTCATAACTACTATAATTTACTTTGCCAATCATCAAAGAAATCTATACATATATAATCCATTTACACATATAACTTAGCTTCCTTGGTACAATATTCACCCCACTGAAACTGTAAAGTCAAAACAATGCACAGTGACCTCAAGCAGAAACAAAAGTAGAAATGAAATAGAATTGTCAGAATTAATACAACCTCATTTGAAAAGGTTGTAAAATGCTTTAGATAATAAATGGCATTTAAGGGGCCCCTGTGTGGCTCAGTTGGTTAAGCGTCTGACTCTTGATTTTGGCTCAGGTCAGGATCTCAGGGTTGTGAGATCAAGCCCCGCATTGGGCTCAAGTGCTGAGTGTGGAGCCTGCTTAGGATTTTCTCTTTCTCTCCCTCTGCCCCTTCCCCATCCCTAAAAAAAATAAACGGCATTTGATATTGTATTGGGCTAGAAAGCATTTTCAATGATTCCTTAACCTGTAATTGCTAAATGGGTACTTAACACTGCCTAAGGAAACAGTGCCAGATTAAGGTGTATAGGAACAATTATAGAATCACAGAACCACTGAATTTTTGGAGATGAAAGGTGCTTTAGAGATAATCCAATCCTACTCCTTGTTTCATACAAGAATCTGAAGTTGAAGTTTGTTGTCCTAAGTTACCCAGATGATTAGTAGGCTAAATCCTAAGTGTCCTAAATTTTCATCTGATACTCCTTTCGCTACACAATCAAGACTGTAGTGACTGAGAATGATGCTTTGGAAGCATCATAATGTGCATCCACACTGCCAACTCATCTAGACAAAACCTGACACCATCTTTTTGAAAGTACTTAGTACTACAAACTACTTTCCAATACACTATCTCCTTTAGACAGCAGGTTCATTATATGTCAAGTTAATTAGAATAATAGTTCAACAAATGATGTTTCCATAAGTAATACTTTTGGCTTAAGTGTGAATTAATATTAAGCAGTTAATAACATGACCTTATTCTTAAATTTTCAGCAGCTTCCCACTTTTGCTGGTATCCATTGCCCTAACACATTGACTAAATTATTTTTACGAGTTCCTCAATATTCCCCATTACAGTTTCTCTCCTTCAGACAAACGTGTCTAACTCTGAATTCTTGAAATACATCTCAGACTTTTCCACATCTGTTCTTTTGCTTGTTTTGTTTTTCTTTGCTTTAATTTCCCCAGATTTCCCTAAAAACCAGTTTGAACTCTAACATTTGAAATTTCGTTATTTTAAATAAATTTAGTAGAAAAATTAAAAATATATATGGGAAGTAAAAAACAGTAAAACAAACAAAACATGATCTCCTTTTTATAAAAAACATGAAAAAAAAAACTCCTTCCTAATATGAACTTGAAAGAATGTGTGAAAGGATATAAAATGCTAACATCTCTGGAGGAGAGGAAACAGGACACTATTAACTTTTATTGTTTAACTCTGTATTATTATTTAAATGAACATGGAACACTTAATAAATAAAAACTCCAGTACATTTAAACTGGGGAGAAATGCTTTAGGCATTCATCTCGGGAAGCTAGAAAAGAACAATAAAACAAACCAATATAGGAGCTTCAAGGTGTTGGACTAAACATGGAGGTCTCTTCTTTCCTACCTTCCAAAGTTCTAGTAAATTAACAGAAAACAATATTTTAAAAAGAAAAATCCCACGGCAATACTGGAAATCAATAAGGTGAGACACCAGGATTTAGAAATTGGAGGAAATTCAGAAAATATGAAAGCAGATGAGACTGATTCAATGGAAGCCCCCATCAAAAAAATTAGAGCCTTGAACAACAGAAATCAGTGGGCCTGAGAAGCAAAAAAATTCAAGGACAGCATATACAAAGAGAATCAGATGATGGTGCAATTGTCATAGTTATTAATTCAAGAGCTACATTCAGAACAGCTGGATTTTCTCTTTCTCAGCATACAGAGTATATGCTGCTGGCAGCACTCTCTTTCCCAGTCACACACCCAAACATCAAAAAACTGCTTTCTAAAGAAAATGTGCCATCTGCCCAGGTGGAGATCCTATGAGTTTTGAGCCTTGACAGGGAAGCAGAGCAGAGATTGTTGTCCCTGACATTTCCACATCAGATAACAGAGGGGGTATAAAAAGAAAGAAAAGGAAGTTCCATCTAGGAGAGAAACACATGGGTTCTTTGGAAACGTTGTTGGGTCCCCAACCATCCTATCTACCCTCTTTCATCCTCATATACACTCAAGGGAAGCCAGCCTGTCACACAAAGCATACCTATACAATCAACACATTCCTTCATTCACAAATATAAAATGAGCCAACGAAGTTTACCAGATATAGGAGGAAAACCAATTCATACAAGTGAAGAATCAATAAGAGCAAACAGAACAAACTCTGGAGTAGACAGAGACATTTCTGTGGAATGTGAGGAGAGGGTGACCCTTGGAAAAGATTCTAAATAGGATCTTGAGATATTAAAAAAGGTACTGATTTCCACTTAGCTGTATAATAGGCATCCCAAATTTAACATATCACAAAAGAATATTCTGGATTACTGATGCTGTTCCCCTCCCTCCCTCCAAAAGCCCCACAAAACCTTAGCCTTTCCCTGTTTTTCCTCATGTCAGTTATTGGTGCTACCATCTACAGGCTAGTAACGTTAAGTATCACTCTTTGTTTCTCTCCTCCATATTCCCCTAAGGTTTCCTCTTTACCACTGATTCTCAGCAGTGTGATTATGATATATCTGAGAATTTTTTTTTAGGTCTAATTCTCTTTGAGTTCATTGAGTTTCTTGGATCTGTGGGTTTATAGTTTTCATCAAATGTGAAAAACTTTTGACCATTATTTCTTCAAATACATTTTTTAGTTTCCCCTCCCTATAAGTCTTCAATTACATGTATGTTTTACCACTTGATATTTTCATACAAGTTATCATGCTCTACTTTTAAAAAAATCTTTTGTCTCATTGTGCGTTATTTTGTATAATTTCTAATTCTATGTCTTCAGGTTCATTGATCTTCTGCAGCATCTAATGTGCGGTTACTTCCTTTTTCTTTCTTTTTTTTTTAATTTATTTATTCGACAGAGATAGAGACAGCCAGTGAGAGAGGGAACACAAGCAGGGAGAGTGGGAGAGGAAGAAGCAGGCTCATAGCAGAAGAGCCTGATGTGGGGCTCGATCCCAGATCGCCGGGATCACGCCCTGAGCCGAAGGCAGACGCCCAACCGCTGTGCCACCCAGGTGCCCCGGTTACTTCCTTTTTCATCTCTAAAAATTCCATTTTGTCTATCTGTACCTTCCATTTCTTTCATCATCATGTTCATGTTTATTCTACCATCTTGAATATATGGAATATATTTGTAATAGCTCTTTTAACCTCCCTTTCTGTTAGTTCCATCTTTGTCATTTCTAGGTCTGTTCCTATTGATTGATTTTTCTCTGCATTATGGATATTTCCTTGCTTTTCTTTGTATGTCTGTAATTTCTAATTAGATGCTGAGAATGCTAAATTTTACATTTTTGGTTATTAGATTTTGCTTTCTTCTTTAATCTAGTATTTGATTTATTTTGGTACATATTAGGATACTTGGAAACAAGTTCCTTCAAAGCTTGCTTTTAAGCTTTATTGGTGGTGAGGGGGCATTGTCCAAAAGCCTTTAATATAGGGCTGACTTAGTCTCTCTACTACGATGATGGCCTTCTATTTGCTGTCAGATGTGATATGGTCTTTCCTCTCTGGCATATGGTTTATTTCTAGCTATGTGAGTTCCTAGAATGTTCTACCCAATCCTTTTCAGTGGTTGTTTTTCTTGCCTCCAGTATTTCACTACTCAGATTAATCTCAAAGCCTGAAGGGGACCTCCTTCACAGTTATCTGGAGATTTCTTGCTCTACATTTCCTTCCACTCTGGTACTCTACTACACAAATTCTGCCTCTGCCCACCAAACTCCAGTCTCCATCTCTTCAATTCAGTGAAGCCTTCAAGCTCTGTTTTGGTTCTCCCTCCTGGCACTGCTGTGCAGAAAACCGGTGCGATCATAGGGCTCACTTTGTCCTTTTCTCTAAGAAATCACAGTCCCATGCTGCCATTTCCCCAATGTCTAAAAAGCACTTTTCTATAATTTTTTTCTGGTTTTCTTATTATTTTAGGAAGAAAAATAAATCATATCCCTGTAAACTCCATCTTTACTAGAAGCAGAAATGTGATGTTTACTTTTCATGGATCTATTATATGCATTATTTAGTTCAGCAGAGACTTATAAATTATAATAATATATATAGTATGTATTATAACAATTATAAATTAACTTTTCTTAGATTTAAAATAGATTCAATCTATAAACAAAGCATGGGAGATTTAACTACAGCAATATAACAGAATGTATTAGAAAGCTTAACAAAGAAATACTATATGAATAACAACGACAAAAAGAAAATGGAAAGGACAGGAAAATGAAACTTTTTAAAAAATTTCATCTTTCGTAGTAGGAAGTTGGTAGATAATGCCTATTGGTTTACATGCCAAGAAGTATTTTAAACATATTAATCAGAGCATTACAAATAACCATTAGAAAAATAAAAAAATAATGTCTAATAAAACTAAAAGGAAAAGTTGTAGAAGGAAGATCTGAACTACTGTAAATGCTCTACATCATCTTTCAGAGTGTGACATCAACACATTCTACCTGAAGTTGATTAGTTGATAAATCAAATAGAGTTTGAGCTATGTAATTTAAAACTATAATAAAACTTACCAGAAGAACTACAAAGCAAACTGTTAAAAGTAGAGGGTTTCAGAGGGGAGGGGGGTGGGGGAATGGGATAGACTGGTGATGGGTAGTAAGGAGGCACGTATTGCATGGTGCACTGGGTGTTATATGCAACTAATGAATCATCGAACCTTGCATCAGAAACCAGGGATGTACTGTATGGTGACTAACATAATGTAATAAAAAAAAATTTAAAAAAAAAAGTAGTTGTCTTGGGTAAATGAAACTGATATGGGTGGGGAAGGATGACTTTTTCTTTTCATTTTATACCCTCTGTGCAGACTGATTTTTGGGGGACTGTGTAGGTGAAATTTTAATTAAAAAAGGAAAGCTGGGGGGTGGGAAAACATAAAAGCTTAAAACTTACTTATAAAGGCATTCTCTCCCCCCACAAAGGCATTCTTAATAGAGCATTGATTAAATCTTTATACAGGCTCACAGTAAGAGACAGTAGAATTTGATGTTTGCAGCACAGACTTCAGAGCCAGTCTGCCTCAGTTCAAAACCCAGGCTTACCACTTGATTGTCCTCAGACAAATCAGTTAGCTGCTCCATGCCTTAACTTTCCCACATATAAAATATAGTAAAAATATCTACTTCACAGGATTGTTATGGGGATTAAATGAGTTAATGTATTAAGATGCTAATATAGGAACTTGCAATAAAAGTATTGGGTATTATTATTAAAAAGAATGAAATCTTGCCATCTGAAAACATGAATGGACCTAGAGAGTATCATGCTAAGTGAAATAAGTCAGACAGAGACAAATATATATGATTTCACTTATATGTGGAATCTAAAAAACAAACAAAAAAAGAAAACCAGACTCTTAAATACAGAGAACAAACTGGTGGCTGCCAGAAGGGAGGCAGGTGGGGGGATGGGCAAAATAGATAAGGGGGACTAAGAGGTATAAATTTCCAGTTGTAAAATAAATAAGTCTTGGCGATGGGGGTGCAGCATGGGAAATAGAGTTAAAGGTATTGCAGTGACATTATGTGGTCATAGATGGTGACCACACACATAATGAGCACTGAATAATGTATAGAATTGTTGAATCAATATGTTGTACCTCTGAAACTAATATAACATTGCATGTTAATTATACTTTAAAAGAACTATTGGCTATTATTATTATTAAAATTAAAACACTCCGGCCACTTAAAGTAATGAAATTGATAAACGGGTTGTATAAGCAATGTGCTATTAAATGAAAAATTAAGGTACAGATGACTAGTTGATCATAATAAGCAGTCTGGGAAAGCGCCAGTGGCATATAGGGAAGTCTTTGCAAAACTGACTCAAATGGAATGAGAAAATTTCAATAGACAATAATTTTAAAAAATTAAATAGTTAAAATACATGACTATTCATTTGCCAACATCTATTGGTCTATACTTTACAAAGAATGAACATTAATGAATGTAAACTAAAACTAAAACAATAAGAAACAGAATGTTGGTAGTCAAGAAATAATGCAGACATTGAGAAATGAATCCAACTGTATTTATTACAAATGTAGATATATAACTACACTGAAAGGGGTAGGGGAAAAAAAGGAAGTGACCTTAGTAACTTTGAAAAATAATGTTTTGACTGGAAATTGTAAGGCAAAGTAAACTCTACATAAACAATGTGTGCCAGTAGGTAAATCTGTTCTTCATGGGTGTAGTATAATTTAGTAATTCTGACACTGTTTTGCATTTATATTGGGGTGGAATAAATAAATAAATGAATAGTGGATGATGACAGCCAGGTTTCTCACTGTGGGAGAGAGAAGTTACATAGGATCCAAGCAAGAAAAGAGGGTTATAATAAGCTCAGTAATACTGGAATAGATTCAGAGACATCACTATAAACTTATAATTAGCAAAATATATAGAGACAGATATATACAGAAACAAGTATTGTATATGTATATACATGGGTTTGTATACACACATATATTATTTAACTGTCTGTTCAGAAGGCCTAGGCACAATAACAACAATACACGCGATTCCCAGAGCCTGGTTTCAAAATATCATTCTCCAGTAAAAATAACCAGGGTTCCTTGTAGAAATGATTGATTCTAGGACTGGGGCAACAAAAAGAAGATAAGCCTGGAATATCTTGTAAACAAAAAGTAGGAAAGTGCTCAAAAAACAAAAGGATGGAGGCATGTCAAAGGGACACAGGACACACTGAAAGAATTCCTATTGGCCAAAGCTGGAAAAATTTACACAAACCATAAATAACATCATTTTGGATTATAACCAAAAATATAAAATATATTTATTTAGAAATAAAATACTTCATTAAAAAAATTAATTGGCTAATATAACTAAGAGATCTGATTTCAGGGACTCAATGTGACCAAGTCATTATCTCTTCATATCTTTCTTCTTCTGTGTTGGTTTTCTTATTTATTCTCTCTCAGACTACTGCTAGCTCTTGATATAAAAGAATAAAGACTTCTCTTAATATTCTTCTATCAAATTATGTGGTTATCCTTATAGCCACAGAGACAGTGTCAAGTTTGCCAACTACACCAAAAATTAGAGTTGGGGCAGGGATGATATCCTCAGGAAGGGATACTGATAGACAAAAACGTTAAGTATATGGAAAATTAAAATGTACAGGCATGCCTCATTGTGTTTTGCTTTACTGTACCTCCCAGATAGTGCATTTTTTAGTAAATTGAAGGTCTGTGGCAACCCTGTGTTAAGCAAGTGTATCAATGCCATTTTTCCAACAGCATTTGCTCATTTTGTGTCTCTGTGTTACATTTTAATAATTCCCACAATATTTCAGACTTCTTTGTTACTATTTTACTTGTGCTGATTTGTGATCATTTATTACAATGCTGAAAGCTCATATGATGTTTAGCATTTTTTAGCAATAAAGTATTTTTAAAGTATGTACACTTTTTAAGATATAATGCTAATGCACACTTAATAGACTACAGTATAGTGTAAGCATAACTTTTATATGCACTGGGAAACCAAAAAATGCATTTGACTTGATTTATTGCGATATCCACTTTATGTGGTGGTCTGGAAACAAACCTGCAATATCTCTGAAGTTGCCTGTTGTGTTGAAACAACAGCCTATCTATTTCAGCAAGAATATCAGTAAATTCTTACCTCATACCAGACAAAAAAATTTTAAGTGAATTAAACATATGTAAACATAAAAAGCATATACTAGGAAAACATCTAAGAGAATACTAACATAATCTTGGGGAGGAGAAATACCTTCTAAAAAAGATATAAACTAACAGCCACAAAGGAAAAGGTGTCAGATTTGACAACACAAATATTTAAAATTACTATAACGGCACCAAAGAAGTTAAAAAACACAGGTAATAAACAGCACAGATCACAAAGCATTGGTATTTGAAATATATATGAAACAAACTGAGGGCTTCAGAGGGGAGGGGGGTGGGGGAATGGGATAGACTGGTGATGGGTAGTAAGGAGGCATGTATTGCATGGTGCACTGGGTGTTATACGCAACTAATGAATCATCGAACTTTGCATCAGAAACCAGGGATGTACTGTATGGTGACTAACATAATAAAAAAACATTAAAAAAAAAAAACAATCTCACACAAAAACAAACACACAACCCAATTTGTATGTATGGGCAGAGATTATAAGCAGTCAAATAACAGAAATACAAATGGATAATAAACACATGAAAATTGTTCATTCATTAATAATCAGAAAAACGCAAATTAAAGTAACAATGGAATATCATTTTTGTGTGAAAAATTAACAAAAACTAAAATGAACAGGGTGTGGAATACTGAATATTTTCTTACATTTTTGGTGCAAATGTGAATTAGCCAATCTGGTTTAAAGGATAATCTGGCAGTATATATATCAAAATTAAATATGCTCATACATTTTGATCCACCAAACCTGCTTCTCATATTTATCCTATAGTATACTTGTACAGGTGAATAAAGATAATACTTACCATTTAGCAAGTGACTATTATGTTCCAAGCCCTTTAAAATTCTTTGAAATAGATGATAGTATAATCATTTTGCAGATGACAAAACTGAAACTCAGATGTAAATTGCCCAAAGTTATATGACCATGACAGTGGAAGAATCTGGATTTGAACCTAGGTATTACTGCCTGTAAAATCCAAGGTCTTTTTACTACATCATACTAATTCTCTTACATCACCAAACAATGCCTGTAAATGGTAGATAAAATCAAATTCCCCATTCCTCCCCACCTTTCTTTCCTCCTGACCTTTGGGGAAATGATTTAGCATCCCATCATGGTCAGGGTTTAAACAGTAACTAATTAAGCTATATCTTGAAAGTCTTTATTTATGAAGGGGCTCTAAAAATGTGAAGGAACTATTGAAAGACTGTCACCTGAATCAGCTATGAGTTGAAAGAGATGTTTGTTAGTCCTTTCCAATTCAGGTTAGCACTCCAGAAGTTTGTCTCAAAATACTGCATTTCTTTAACACACTGTCTACCTTGGTTCATAAAAAAATCTTCTTTTAACTTCAAACAACTTCAAAGTTTATTTCCCCACAGAATTCTGAAGATTTTGTGACTTTGTGAAGCAATTACCTCAGACTGTTAAGAATTTGTTCTAGAATTCTGATATGTCTTCAATTTACAAGCCTGTTGCCCTAGGTGATAGATTCTTTCAAACTTTTACATTTGTTAATTCTATATAACCTATGTTTTACAGTTTACCAATGGAATTTACCTGTTCAATTTAATTAAGCTTTATCTATTGTATATACAGGTCTGACTACCACCCTTAAGGAAAATATTTAAGGTAAGTTTTCTTTTTCTTTACTTTATAAAAACTAAACTTTTTGAAATACTGCAGCTTCCATGAGTTGTAAGAAATAACAGAGAGAACACACATACCTTTTATCCAGTTTCTCTTAATAGTAACATCTTATAAAACTGTAGTAAAATATCACAACCAGGATACTAACTGTACAGTCAAGATGCAGAATATTTCCACAAGGATCCCTAATGTCCTATTATAGTCATATCCATTCCTTTCCTGCTTCCACTCCCTATTTAATGCCTCGCAACCACTCATCTGTTCATTTTTATAATTTTATAATTTCAAAAATATTATATAAATGGAGTCATACAGTATATAGCATTTTGGGATTGGCTGTTTTCACTCACCATAATTCTCCGGAAATTCATCCAGGTTGTATATATCAATACTTTGTTCCTTTTTATTACTATTATTCCATGGTATGGATGTACCACAGTTTATTTAGCCATTTACCAGTTGAAGGACAATCTGGATTGCTTCTACTTTTTGGCTATTATGAATAAGGCTGCTAGAGAGTATTATGCTAAGTGAATAAGTCAGTCAGAGAAAGACAAATATCATATGATTTCAGTCATATGTGGAATTTAAGAAAGAAAAAAAATGAGCATGGGGGAAAAAAGAGAGACAAACCAATAAACAGATGCTTAACTAGAGAACAAACTAATGGTTACCAGAGGGGAGGTAGGGGCGTGGGGATGGGTGAAATAGGTGATGAGGATTAAAGTGTGCAGTTGTGATGAGCACTGGGTGTTGTATGGAATTGTTGAATCACTATATTATACACCTGAAACTAATATTACACTGTATATTAACTAAGTGAAATTTAAATAAAAACTTAAAAGAAATAAATTATATTAAATCAACAGGTCAATCTGGGGAGAACTGGCATCTTTACTATGTTGAGTCTTCCAATCCATGAACATGATATGTCCCACCATTTATTTAGGCCTATGATTCCTTCTGTAAACAATTTGTAATTTTTATAATACGGATCCTGTACATGTTTTGATAGATTTCTAAGTATTTAATTTTCTCTGGAGTTACTGGAAATGTTACTGTGTTTTAAATTTTTGTTTCTACATGTTCATTTTTAGTATATAGAAATGCTATTGATTTTTTCATTTTGAATTTGCATCCTCCAACCTTGTGGAACTCACTTATTAGTTCTAGTATGTGTTGTTGTTGTTGTTGTTGTTGTTGTTGTTGTTGTTGTTGTTTGTAGACTCTTTGGTAGTTTCTACATTGACAATCATTCCACCTGAAAATACAGTTTTATTTCTTCTTTTCTTATCTGTGTGATTTTTATTTCCTTTTCTTGCCATATTACAATAGATAAAATTTCTAGTACTATATTGAAAAAGAGTAGTAAGAGCATACATCCTTGCCTTGTTCCTGATCTTGGAAAAAGAGCATTCAGGCTTTTACCATTAAGTATAATTTAAACTATAGGTTTTTGCAGATGTGCTTTATCAAATTGAGGAAGTTATATTCTAACACTAGTTTGTTGAGAGTTTTTACATCAAGATTGTGTGTCGAATTTTGCAAAAAAATTTTTATGCCAGTTGATATATGATTTTTCTCCTTTAGATTATTGATATGGTGAATTACATGACTGATTTTCAAATGTTGAACCAGCCTTGCGTATCTGTATATGGTGAATTACATGGACTGATTTTTACATGAACCAGTGTTACATGATATTAAATTCTTTTTATAAATGGCTGTATAAGTGTGCTAATATTTTGTTGGGGATTTATGCATGTAAATTCATGAGAGAGATTGATTTGTAGTTTCTGTCTGTCTGTCTGTACTGTCTTTATCTGGTTTTGGTATAAGACTAATAAGAGCCTCATAAAATGCATTAGGAAGTGTTCCTCCCTCTTCTGTTTTTTGGAATAGATTAAGTAAAATTAGTGATAATTCTTTCTTAATTGCTTGGTAAAGTTCTCCAGTGAAAACCATCTGTGCCTGGACACTTCTTTTCCAGGAGCTTTTAAATTACTAATTCAATTTTTTTAATGGCCATAGGACTATTTTATTTGTTTGCTCTACTTCTCATTCCTCTGTTTCTCTTTTCTTATTTTTTGTGGGTTAATATTTCTTAGAATCCCACACTGATTTATTTATACTGTTTTTTAGTATGGTGCTTTTTATAGTTTCCTTAGTGGTTTTGCTATGTATTATATTTACAGGACATCATAATCTATGGTTATTGATATTTTACCCCTTCAAGTGAAGTATAGATATCTTACTTCTATTTAGACCCCTTCCCTTTTTTTTTTTTTTTTAAGATTTATTTATTTATTTTAGAGAAAGAGAGAGATTGGCAGGCAGGGCAGGAGGAGAAGAGATTCCCAAACAGACTAGGTGCTTAGTGCAGAGCCTGACATGGGGCTTGATCTCATAACCCTGAGATCATGACCTGAGCTAAACCAAGAGTTGGTTGGTTAACCCACTGCACCACCCAGGCAGTCCTAGTCCCCTTCACTTTTAAAATATAATTGTCTTAAGTATTTCCTCTATTTACAATGTGCATCACAATAGATGGTGTTATAATCTTTGCTTTGACCATCACATATCATTTTAAAACTCATCAGAAGTAGGATAGTCTATAATATTTGCCCATTCTCATGTTCTTTTCTTTCTGAAGTCCCAAGCCGCCTCTCTCTTCTTTTCTTTTCTTTTTTTTTTTTTAAGAGACCTGCCTTTATCCATTCATTAAGAATCTGTTTGCTACCAACAAATTCTTTTGGTTTTCCTTTATCTGAGAATGTCTTTATTTTTCTTTCACTCCTGAAGAAAATTTTTGCTGGGTATAAAATTCACCTTTGCCAGTTCTTTTCTTTCAGTACCTAAAAAGACGTTGTGCCACATCCTCCTGGCCTCCATGGTTTCAGATGAGAAAATCATTCAAATAGGTATTCCTCTATAGGTAATGCATTCTCTCTGGCTGCTTTCAAGAATTTTTTTTTTCAGTTTTCAAATGTATAATGATGATGTGACCTGGTGATTTCTTTGGATTTATACTCCTTGAGACTTGCTCAGTTTCTTGAATCTATAGGTTTATGTCTTCCATCGAATTTGGGAAGTTTTCAGCAATTATTTCTTTAAATACTTTCTCTTGCTCTATCATTTCTTTTTCTTCTCCTCCTTATCCCCTTCCACCTCCCCCTCCTCCTCCTTCTCCTCCATCTCCCTCTTTTTTCTCCTCTCTATCCCTCTCTCCCTCTCTCCACTCCTTCTGGAACTCCAATAATATGAATATTAACTCTTTTCCTGAAACTCTGTTAATTTTTTTTCAGTCTGTTTTCTTTCTGTTGTTCAGACTGTGTACATTCTATTGATATTTCCTTAAGTTCACTGCTTCTATCCTCTGTTATCTCCATTCTACCATTAAGCCCAAGCATTGAGATTTTTATTTTGGTTACTGTCTTTTTCAGTTCTATAATTTCCATTGGTCTTTTCTACAACTTCTGTGCCTCTGCTGATAATTTTTGTTTCAAGAGAATTTCTGATTGCTTGATGAAGCATTTTTATGGTGATTGCTTAAAATCCTTGTCTGGTTATTTCAATATTTGATTCATCTTGTTGTTGGCATCTTTTGATTCTTTTCTCATTTATGTTGTGATTTCCCTGGTTCTTGGTATGCCAAGTGATTTTCAAACATATCCTGGATACATAGGATCTTATGAGACCCTGGATTCTTAAATAAAAAAAAAAAATGTTTTTTTAAGCAGGCAGTTACCCTGTTGAGATGTAGCATGGGGCCAGCCAGGTGAATATATTTCAAAGTGGTGAACTTTTGTATATAAATTATATAAATATTGTGTGTATGTGTTTGTGCATATTTCTAACAAAGAAATTGCAGGGTTTTAGCTGATTTGAATATCCCTCTCCTTATATGGGCCTTGACTGCCTCCAATCTAGATCCTTGCGAAGTTGTGGCATGCAATTCCTCACATCCACAGGTGAACTTTGGCCTTGGCTACAGGTGATCTAGAGGGGGTGAGGAGTGTAGTATACCTGAGAGTAAAAAAATATAGAGTATACTTGTGATCATTTGCCTAACACACTACCAACACTTTTGGGGGGATGTCACAGAGCAGTTAGTAGAAACTATTAGTGATAACAGCAAAAAGCCAAAACCTACATGGCAAATAGACAAAATATAATATCTATTGGGTGACTACTTTGTACTGCTGTGCCAGATGCCAGAAGATAGAAAGATAAGTAAGATAAATACCTTACCCCAATGTAGTAAAAGCTATGGTTAAATTGTCAGCCATAAAGGATGGAATATTTCTTTGGTGGTAATATGCTAAAATGGCACCTAAAGTGCTGCAGCTAATATGTAGTCAAGCTCAACCTGAAGCTACTTGTCAAATCATCTTTAACTGTCAGTGCTACTTTGACTATACCTATTGTACATGTAAATTTATCTCACTTAAAACAATTATGTTACTGTAATATAATGGTTTACCCCAAATAAGTCTTTCCCACTACCTCACTCTAAGGTCTTTTAAGTTAAGAGCTATATATATTCTGTTCATTTTTGTATCCACAGACATACTCATTCAGAAAGTATTTGTCAAGTGGCTAGGTTTCAGACACTGTTCCAGATGAAATGAATACAAGACACAGAAACTCCCAGCTCTAAATATGCTTACATTCAGGTAGAAAAGATAGACAGCTATGATTAAAGATCTTACTACACTGGCATTTAGAGGATGGTTTGCACTTTGCTTAAGAGTCTCTGAATCCCTTGGAGACCCTGATGGCTGTAAATTTCTGATAAGATTTATCTTCACCAAAATGTTTTGAGTTAGATAGACATAAAAAAATCTCTATTTCTCTAGCTCATTGATCTTATCACAATATGAATTGTTTGAATGGACTTGATAATGCTACTTCTATGAAGGTTCAGTTCAATTCAACCAACACAATGCAAGTTGTATGTGCAAAGCACTGGAAAATATTTTACATATATTATCTCACTGAAACACCACTTTGGTTAAAAAGGCCTTTCATTACCCATATCTACCCTCCCTTTTCTGCCCCAGGCCCCTGTTAAGTACATTTTTCATAGAATACTCCCAAGGTACCCTGTGTGTTCATCTACTATGCTATAATTCCTTGTTTACTTTTCTGTCAGCTACATTCACTAATATATTCTTGGTTACTCAAGGTCAGGAGAAGAGGAGAAGGCGGTTGATCATATGCCCTCTAGGGTCAAATCCCAACTACCTTACTAACTGTGTGACTTTTTTTTTTTTTTAAAGATTTTATTTTATTTATTCATTTGACAGAGATAGAGATGGCCAGTGAGAGAGGGAACACAAGCAGGGGGAGTGGGAGAGGAAGAAGCAGGCTCCTAGCAGAGGAGCCTGATGTGGGGCTCGATCCCAGAATGCCGGGATCACGCCCTGAGCCGAAGGCAGATGCTCAACAACTGAGCCACCCAGGTGACCCCTAACTGTGTGACCTTAAACAATTTATCTAACCTCGCTGAGCTTCAGTTTCCTCATCTGCAAAATACAAACAATAACAATGCCTACTTTGTTGTGAAGATTAAAGAAAATAATGCACATAAAAAGCTTAATATGGTGCCCATCCATATTATCATTAATTATTAATTAGCAATGGTGCCTGCTATCTAGGGTAGTCAATGTTTTATAAAGTAATCCTCTTTTAGTCTTCAGCTAATAGTGAAGAGACTGCTGCCAGAATTCAAGTCTTCTGACCCAAAATCTTGTTCTCCTGTAACAATAGGATGCTTTGTAGATATTATGCCATTGTTTTCCTAAATAAAAGTTTAGGTCAGTAATCAGATGGGATTTTTGTGCTATTTTTAGATGCATGAATCAATCTGGAAGAAGTAGTTTTAATTCCAAAACATTAAAATATCCAGGATATTTTGAGGGTTTATTGGAACAACTAGATTGAATATTAGAATCAATAATGCCCTGGCCCCTTGGGATTGTTGCCTTTAAAGTAACTAAACCTTTTTGCATGGAGTTCAAGATATTCGTATATCAAATTCTACTATCTACAAAAGAGTATTCATATGGGGTTCCAATGTCTTGGATTAAGGAGTCAGTCATTCATTCAATTACAAAGAAAAGCACTTATGTTCTTCCCCTTGTGATGGATAGTTCTTACCTACTGAGTGCAAAATATGAAGCAGACCAAATTTTTCTTTCTCTTCTCACCTTCCAAGCCAGTATTTCTTTCTTGCCTGATTATTGCAAGCCACACAACCCCTGTCCCATTTCTGAAATACTTACAGCTGTTAGCCTGGCATGGCATTTAGACAGCTGAATCTTGAATAATTGAAAGATTTCAAGATATTAAAAAAGGATCCAGTATAATTAATTTCAAGTATTAATGGACAAATGAGATGAGGAGAATGGATTCTTTAAAACTGTTCATATCAAAATAGATGGGCAGAGGTGGTCTATCCTTTCATAGTGCTACTGTGAGTTGCCTACTAGGCAAAGCTATATAGGGGGAGGCAGAAGTAAAGAATTCAAAAGTATAGCCTGCTAAAGTTAATGTTATGTTTACATTGCTTTATAATAATTTATAAATTTATAATAAACTATGATAAAATATATAACAAATTATTTATAATAATTCATAATAATGAATATGCTTTCTTGATGTAAGAATGTCAGTAAAAATTAATTCAAAATAATATAAAAAAACACAAAAGAAGTTAATGATTTTTAAGGGCTATATCAATCTACTTACTGATTTTCCCTTTTTATTTGTATTTCTTTGTCCATAGAGCTGATCTTGCATTACCCTTTCTGAAAAAGAATGAAAAAAAATGATTATATAAATAAGTTGGTACTTGTGGCATTTGACAAACATGTTCTACAGGCATATCTCTAACTAATGATGGTGTAGCATAGCAATTAAGAGCACAGGCTCTGGAGCCAGACTGCTTGGACTCAAATAGTCTCTGCAACTAACCATCTAACTTTGGACAAGTTATCTTGGCTCTCTGTCTCAGTTTCCTCATCTGTCAAGGGATAAAGCTCCTGTGCCTTAGGACTGTGATTTAAAGGGCTAAGGCATGTAACATTGGGTCTGGGACATAAAAAGCACAAAATGAATGCAAGTTTTGCTGTTTTTGTTACTATCACTACTACTCCCTTTACTCTGACTCCTGACACATTGTACCCTTGGGTTTGTCTCCTAGTACGTCCAATTACTATTTTCAATAGTATTGTTAAAGTGCATACATTAAGTGATTAAAATGAAATGTCATCATGATCTAGATTTTTATGTATATAAAAGATTGTCTTTTAATCATGTGATAGTAAATGTTTGTATGGAGTACTACTTTTCTAGCTCTTAATGCTAGCTCAAAAAATAAAGTAAAAACTAAAAAACAATTCATCATCACACTCTAGGTGGTTCTGAATGTTTCTGTGGCTGTTGAATTTTATGCACATTATTCAAAGCTGTGCTTGACTGAATGTTTAAAAGATTGGTTTTACTCATCCTTCTTGGAGCCTCTTTTTAGCCTATCCTCCAGCAGTCATTTGGGTAAACTTCCATCACACATTTGCTGTACATACCCACCTCTATAAAGTTGTATAGACAGACAATCTACATTCTAGAGAGCTTTCATGGATAATTCTGCATTTCCTCAAGAATTCATGACCCTAGAGAGGAATCTTACGAAATAAACTAAAAGAATTTATGAAGTATGGAAAGGAACGACTATGGTCTTCAACGATTGATGGTGCTAGACTGAAATATATGTGCAAATATATATATATATATATTTTTGTTTTTGTTTTTGTTACTATCACTACTACTCCCTTTACTCTGACTCCTGACACATTGTACCCTTGGGTTTGTCTCCTAGTACGTCCAATTACTATTTTCTCACATTCTGACTAGTGTGAGATGATATCTCATTGTAGTTTTGATTTGTATGTGATGTTGCACATCTTTTCGTGTGTCTTAGCCATCTGCATGTCTTCTTTGGAAAAATGTCTATTCATGCCTTCTGCCCATTTCTTAACTAGACTATTTGGTTTTGGGGTGTTGAATTGTATAAGTTCTTTATATATTTCAGATATTAACCCTTTATCCAATATGTCATTTGCAAACATCTCCCATTCTATAGGTTGCCTATGAGTTTTATTGATTTTTTCCTTCACTGCAGAGAAGCTTTTTAATTTGATGAAGTCCCAATAGCATATTTTTGTTTTTGTTTCCCTTGCTTCAGGAGACATACCTAGTAAAACATTGCTATGGCTGATTTCAAAGAAGTTACTGCCTGTGTTCTCCTCTAGGATTTTAATGACTTCATGTCTTACATTTAGGTCTTTCATCCATTTTGAATTTATTTTTGTGTATTGTGCAAGAAAGTGGTCCATTTTCCATCTTTTGCATGTTCCTGTCCAGTTTTCAGAACATTATTTGTTGTACAGATGGTCTTTTTTCCATTGGATATTCTTTCCTGCTTTGTTGAAGGTTAGTTGACCATATAGCTGTGGGTCCATTTCTGGGTTTTCTATTCTGTTCCATTGATCTATGTGTCTGTTTTTGTGCCAGTACCATCTTGATCACTACAGTTTTGTAATATAACTTGAAGTCTGGAATTGTGATGCCTCCAGCTTTGCTTTTCTTTTTCAAGATTGCTTTGGCTATTTGGGATCTTTTGTGGTTCCATACAAATTTGAGGATTGTTTGTTTTAGCTCTGTGAAAAGTGCTGGTCATATTTTGTTCCCTATCATTAGATGTGTAGATTGCTTTGGGTAGTATAGTCTTCTTTAAAAATTTAAATTCAATTAGCCAATGTATAGCACACCATTAGTTTTTGATATAATGTTCAATGATTCATTAGTTGTGTATAACACCCAGTGCTCACCACATCACATGCCCTCCTTTTGCCCATCACTGAGTTACCCCATCCCCCCACCCACCTCCCTCTCTGCAACCCTCAGTTTGTTTCCCGGAGTCAAGAGTCTCATATGGTTTGTCTCCCTCTCTTATTTCTTCCCCTTCAGTTTTCCGTCCCTTGCCCTATTGTCCTCTGCACTATTCCTTATGTTCCACCAATGAGTGAAACCATATGATAACTCTTTTTCTCTGATTGACTTATTTCACTTAGCATAATACCCTCCAGTTCCATCCATGTCAATGTAAATGTTAGTCATCTTTTCTGATGGCTGAGTAGTGTTCCATTGTATATATGAACCACATCTTCTTTATCCATTCATCTGTTGAAGGACGTCTTGGCTCCTTCCACAGTTTGGTAGTATAGACATTTTAACAATATTTGTTCTTTCAATACATGAGCATGGAATGTCTTTCCACTTCTTTGTGTCATTGTCAATTTCTTTCATCAGTGTTTTATTGTTTTCATATAGATCTTTTACCTGTTTGGTTAGGTTTATTCCTAGATATCTTATGGTTTTTGGTGCAATTATAAATGGGATCGATTCCTTGATTCTCTTTCTGCTGCTTCAAATGAAATGCAACAGATTTCTATACACTGATTTTGTATCCTATGACTACTGAATTTGTATATCAGTTCTAGGAGTTTTTCAGTGCAGTTCTAGGAATTTTTCAGTGGAGTTTCTCTGGTTTTCTATATAGAGTATCATGTCATCTGTAAATAGTAATAGTTTTATTTTTTCCTTGCTGATTTGGATGCCTTTTATTTCTTTTTGTTGTCTGATTGCTGTGGCTAGGACTTCCAGTACTGTGGTGAATAAAAGTGGTGAGAGTGAACATCCCTGTCTTGCTCCCGATGACAGAGGAAAATCTCTGTTTTTCCCCATTGAGGATGATATTAGCTGTGGGGTTTTTGGATATGGCCTTCATTATGTTGAGGTATGTTCCCTCTAAATCTAGTTTGTTGATTTTTTTTTTTATCATGAATGGATTTTGTACTTTGCAAATCCTTTTCCTGCATCTATTGAGAGGATCATATGGTTCTTATCCTTTCTTTTATTGATGTGGTGTTATCACATTGATTGTTTTGTGAATACTGAACCACCCTTGCAGCCCAGGAATAAATCCCACTTAATCATGGTGAATGATTCTTTCAATGTAATTCTGGATTTGATTTACTAGTACTTTGTTGAGAATATTTGCATATATGTTCATCAGGGATATTAGCCTGTAGTTCTCTTTTTTAGTTGGAGTCTTTGTCTGGTTTTGGAATCAGGGTAATGCTGGCCTCATAGAATGAGTTTGGAAGTTTTCCTTCCATTTCTGTCTTTTGTAATAGTTTGAGAAGAATAGGTATTAACTCTTCTTTAAACATCTGGTAGAATTCGCCTATGAAGCCATCTGGCCCTGGACTTTTGTTTGTTGGGAGATTTTTGATTACTGATTCAATTTTATTGCTAGTTATCAATCTGTTCAAGTTTTCTATTTCTTCCTGTTTCAGTTTTGGTAGTTTATATGTTTCTAGGAATTTATCCATTACTTCCAGATTATTCAATTTGTTGGCATGTAATTTTTCATATTATACTTTTATAGTTGTTTATATTTCTGTGGTGTTGGTTGTTATTTCTCCTCTCTCATTTGTTGTTTTATTTGGGTTCTTTCTCTTTCCTTTTTGATAAGTCTGGCTAGGGGTTTATCTATTTTATTTTTTATTTTTTTAAAGAACCAGCTCCTGGTTTCATCGATCTGTTCTACTGTTCTTTTAGATTCTATATCAATTATTTCTTCTCTAGTCTTTATTATTTCCCTTCTTCTGCATTTTTAGGGCTTGTCTATTATTCTTTTTCTAGCTCCTTTAGGTGTAAGGTTAGGTTGTTTCTTTGAGATTCTTCTTGCTTCTTGAGGTGGACCTGTATTGACTTCTATGACCACTTTTGCTGTATCCTGAAGGTTTTGGACCATTGTGTTTTCATTTTAATTTGTTTCCATGTATTTTTTATTTCGTCTTTGATTTCCTGGTTGATCCATTAATTCTTTAGCAGCATGTTGTTTAACCTCCATGTGTTTGTGGTCATTCCAAAGTTTTTCTTGTGGCTCACCTCAAGTTTCATAGTGTTGTGGTCAGAAAATATACATGGTATGATCTCAAACTTATTATATTTGTTGAGGCCTGATTTGTTACCTAGTATGTGATCTATTCTGGAGTATGTCCCATGTGCACTTGAGAAGAATGTGTATTTTGCAGGATGCGTGGGTGGCTCAGTCCGCTAAGCATCTGCCTTTGGCTCAGGTCATGATCCCAGGGTCCTGGGATCGAGTCTTGCATCAGGTTCCCTGTTCAGCAGGGAGCCTGCTTCTCCTCTGCCTGCCACTCCCCTGCTTGTGCACGCTCTCTCTCTGACAAATAAATAAAATCTTTAAAAAAAAGAATGTGTAACTTACTGCTATAGGATGAAATGTTCTGAATATATCATTTAAGTCCATCTTGTCTAGCATGTCATTCAAAGCCATTGTTTCCTTGCTTAAATGATCTGTCCATTGATGTAAGTGGAGTGTTAAAGTCCCTTACTAGTACTGTATTATTATCAATGAGTTTCTTTACGTTTGTTATTGCTTTATATACTTGGGTGCCTCCATGTTGGGGGCATATTTACAATTGTTTTTGTTGGACAGTTCCCCTTATGATATAGTGTGCTTCATCTCTTGGATAGTCTTTGGTTTAAAATCTAGTTTGTCTGATATAAGTATTGCTACTCCAGCTTTCTTTTAACATTCATTTGCATGATAAATATTTCTCCATCCCCTCACTTTCAATCTGCAGGTGTCTTTAGATCTAAAATGAGTCTCTTTTAGGCAGCATACAGAGGGTCCCAGGTTTTTTTTTCATTCTGACACCCTATGCCTTTTCATTGGAGCATAGGCTATTTACATTCAGAGTAATTATTGATAATTATTGATTATAAATACATATAGACATGTATTTAGTGCCATTTTATTGCATGTTTTATCATTGTTTCTGGAGATTTTCTCTGTTCCTTTCTAGTCTTTGTCACTTTTGATCTTTCCTTCCCAAAGAGTCCCCTTTAATATTCTTGCAGGGCTGGTTTAGTGGTCATGAACTCCTTTAGTTTTTGTTTGTCTGGGAAACTCTTTATCTGTCTATTCTGAATGGTAGCCTTGCTGGATAGAGTATTCTTGGCTGCAGATTTTCCCCATTCAGCATTTTGAATATATCATGCTGCTTTCTTCAAGCTTGCCAAATTTCTGTGGAGAAATCTGCAACTAGCCTTATGGGTCTTCCCTTATAAGTTAGGGATTTTTTTCTTGCTGCTTTTGGGATTTTTTTATCACTGTATTTTTGCAAATTTAACTACAGTATGTCTTGGCGTTGGCCTGCTTTTGTTGATTTTGATGGAGTTCTCTGTGCCTCCTGGATTTGGATTTCTGTTTTCTGCCCCTGCTTAGGGAAGTTTTCAGCTATTATTTCCTCAAATAAACTTTTTTACCCCCCTTTTCTTTCCCTTCTTCTTCTGGGACTCCTAAAATATGAATGTTACTACATTTGATGGAGTCACTGAGTTCCCTAAGTCTATTGTTATGATCCATAATTCTTCTTTCTCTTTCTTGTTCAGCTTCACTATTTTCCATTATTCTAGCTTCTATATCACTTATTCTTTCCTCTG
Source organism: Ursus arctos (assembly GCF_023065955.2). Taxonomy (NCBI): domain Eukaryota; kingdom Metazoa; phylum Chordata; class Mammalia; order Carnivora; family Ursidae; genus Ursus; species Ursus arctos. The sequence goes on from NW_026622763.1 coordinate 76,624,589, forward strand.
ATTTTTTCATCCTTGTGGTCATTACATCCAGTGTTTCAAATCTCAGTTATTGCATTTTTTCATTTCTTCCTGTTTTTTTAACTCTTTTATCTCTGAGGTAAGGGTCTCCCTGATGTCTTCCATGCTTTTCTCAGTCCAATCCTTATGACCATTGTTTTAAATTCTCCATCAGACATATAATTTATATCTGCTTCTATTAGATCTCTGGCTGTGACCTTTTCTTGTTCTTTCTTTTGGGATGAATTCCTCAGTTTGGCATTTTGTCTAGGTCTCTGTCTTCTCCTGTGTGTTAGAAAAGCCAGTTATGTTTCCTGCTCCATAGAGTAATGGCTTTATGAAGAGGAGGTCATATTGTGTCCAGGGCCTGGCACTTCAGGGAGTGTCTCTGGTGTGTGCTGTGTGCATGCTGCTGCTGTGTTTTGGCTTCTCCATTCCACAGGTCAGTCATCTGCAGAGGTTCTCCTTGCCTGCAGTGGAGAGTGTTTGGATGTTGGGCAGTTTGGCGAGTTTCAATTAGGGGTGTTCTGATCTGCTTGTTAAATGAGACCTGATGCTACTTCCACTAGAACTGAAGCCTTACACAACTCTATGGTTGGTAGACATGGTGCATGTGGGGGTTTCCGCTGATCTTCTGGGGAAGGGGCCCACTATGCTGGTCCTTAGGCGCACTCATCCAAGAAAAGCAGCACCAGCAGACTACAGGAGGGTGGGACTTGGTGTATGCAGGTTAGGCAGCCAGTGTCACCACTGTGCTGTTTATTGAAGTTTGTTTATGCTGAGGGGAGGAGGAGGGAAATGGCACCAGCCAGTTCCTTTGTCTCCGGAGTTGGAATTCTGTGCTTGCTGCTTTCAGGGAAGAATAACCAGAAGAACGAATAATTTCCCTTTGTGTGTCCCAGGTGTTTTTCAGATTGCTATTTTCATGTTATCTGTCTTTAGGTTGGTTGCTTGCCTGCCTGCAGCCACTTTGGGTTCTATCCCAGCCAAATCTGCTGACTTTTAAAAGTCCAAATTTTGGGGAGCTGGTGTGGTAGGGACATGCACTGGTCTTCTGGGGGCAGGTCTCACTGCACTGAAACTGATGTAAGTTTGACCAAAAAGGGCAGTCGTGCCAGAGTTCAGGAGCATGGGATTTGGAGGAAGCAGGCTAAACAGCCAGTGTCTGAGTTCACTGCCCTCAGCAGGTATCTCTGCACCTATGCTGGGGGGTAGGAGAGGGAAATGGTGCCCAACTGTTCTTTTGTCTTCCGATAGGCAACTCTGTGAATGCCGCCTCTTACAGATGTGCTCCAAGTAGAGTGAACAATCTCTCCCTGTGTGCCTTAGGTGACCCTCAGATTATACCATCTGCCTTGGGGTTGCTTGCATGCCTCTCTCCAGGGGTAGGGCAGCACCTTCAGGTCCCTATCCCAGCCAACCCACTGACATCTAAAACTCTAATCTTTGAGTCCTGCTGTTTGCAAAAACACAAAAATCAGCCCCTTTCATTTTCTCAGCCAATGGCTTTGGGGATTTGTGCTCCTCCCTCTCTCTCTCTCTCACCTTTCTCCTTGACCAGGACTCTCTCCCCTCCACAGAACCTGTGATCCATTTCTTCTCCAAACCATGTCTCCACACACTTCCTACCTTCCTCGATGTGGCCTCTTCTTTCCCTCTAGTTGTGCAGTTTGTTCTGTCAGTCCTCGGGTCGATTTCTTGGGTATTCAGAATGATTTGGTAGTTATCTAGCTGTGTTCGAGGATTGAGACAAGCCTAGGGTCCTCCCACTATGTCGCCATCTTAGCTCCCCTCTCATATAAAGTATTTATAAGAGTATTGGGTTAATTATATAAGTCTGGTCTGCATGAGTAAACTGGAAAGTATAGTTCAAAGTATAACAAACCATTTTTTCTTGATTTATGTATTTTAAAATTCCAGTATAATTAATATACAGTATTATATTAGTTTCAGGTGTACAATATAGTAATTCAACAATTCTATGTATTATTCTGTGCTCATCACAATAAGTGTACTCTCAATCTCCTACACCTGTTTCCCCATCCACTTCTCCTCTGGTAACCACCAGTTTGTTCTCCATGTTTAAGAGTCTGGTTTTTAAAATTTGTTTCTTTTTTCCTTGTTTGTTTTGAAAGTATAACAAAACCATTTACAATGTATATTTAGGGGTGCCTGGGTGGCTCAGTCAGTTAAGCCTCTGCCTTAGGTTCAGGTCATGATCCCAGGGTCCTCGAACTGAGTCCCACGTTGAGCTCCTTGCTCTGCAGGGAGTCTGCTTCTCCTTCTGCCCCTCCCCCCTTGTTCTCTCTCTCAAATAAATAAAAGTAAATAACATGTATATTTAGGAATCTTAAATATTTTTTTAAAAGGCCCTACTCAGATATAAATTTAGGACTATAGACTTAAAGAGAAATAGGAGACCCAATCATCTTAAAGCCATTTCTCCCATTTTAAAAATGAGAAAAATCCAGAAAAGTTAATGACCTGCCCAAGAGCAAGATAGAAATGAGCAATAAGGAAATAAGTCCTATTTTCTAAGTATTTTTTTAAAAAAAGATATACTATAGGGGTGCCTGGGTGGCTCATTCGGTTGAGAGGCTGACTTTTGGTTTGGGTTAGGTCATGAGCTCAGGGTCCTGGGATAGAGCCCCGCATTAGGCTCTGTGCTTAGTGGGGAGTCTGCTTGTGGATTCTCTCTCTCCCTCTCCTTCTGCCCCTTAACCAGCTTGCTCTCTCTCTCCCTCTCTCTAATAAATAAGGAAATCTAAAAAAAAATGAAAGATAAACTATAGATGTTCTTTCCAATCCTGTATTTGATTTGACACTGCTTATCAAGGTTCTTTACCCTTCAGAGGTAACTGGATCACTGGTTTGTTTCACATACTTTTTTTTTTACATAATTTTCAAATTACTCAGCCTTTCCATGCCTCAATTGCCTCATCTGTAAAACTAGGATAGTAGTGTGAACCGTAAATGGTTGTATGAAGATTAAATAAATATATGGAAAATGTTTACAAAGTTATGAAGATTAAATAAGGCAATATCAGTCAATGGCAAGGAAAGTGTTAAAAAATTTATTCTTAGTATTTAGTTTTTTCTGCATGTTCATTTTGAAAATGGGAAAATTAAGGTTTTTGTAAGACAAATGATTGCCTAAGTACCAAGGCAGGGGTGAGGTCCAGTTTATCCCCTCATTAATACTTTCTATTATTTGACAGTGTATTTCCTCTTTTCAAGGAATAGTTGCAAGTAATAGAATAAGGAGCTGTTTGCAATTGTATCAGATTTACTCCAAAAGTTCTTCTATGGTTAGAAGAATCCAAAGGGTATTAGAATGAAAGTTTTATAGGAATCCTATTATGAATATCCAAGCATCCACTCTCCCAAGATGTCTTATTATTCCTGAATGTTATTCCAAATCATCATTTTTCTTTCTAGAATAAATAATAATTTAGGTGTACTTTAAAACTTTCCTGAAATTTAAAATATTAGTTCCTAAAACTGATATTCTATGTTCCAAAATAGCTTCCTGCACCCCAATATATGTTCTTAGAATTGCTATTAATATATAGAATAAATGTATAAATACGTATATATTAGTGTACATATATATAAATACAAAAACATATAAGCCTAAAGCATTAATTTCTAATCATCTTTATTTCATTATATTCAACTATTCAAATAAGCAAAATTTCCCTTCTGGGGCAAAGCTCTGTTCTAAAAACATACTTGTCAATCACATTTTCACATAGTCCATAAGTTGGATCATTGGAGAACTTTTGCTTGTTACAAAGAAATGTGCTTAGATGTTTATCTTTCCTGTCAAGTATTCTTGTTACCTTCTTATTTTTTCTTCATTTTAATTAATTACTGTAATCTCCTCTGGATGGATATTCAATCACTACACAATTATAACTATTTCAACTGTTAAATATTAAAACATTTCTGTACTAATTTATAAAAACTTGCTGCCTCAAGAAGTTTACATGCCCACCTTACATTCATTGTTTTGGTTACCTGATTCCTTTAGAAATCTACCATTTCCTTTAATCCCAATACAGCACAGTAGGGGTCCTTCCAGAACTCTGACCCAAATTTGGTTGTTCCATGCCTATGTATGTACTGGTTGTTAAATATTTTGATTGTATCCTTTGGGTTTACGGATATGTCAAATGTGTCTTCATAAAATGCTATCACCAAACATCTTGAATCAGAAAAATCTCTACAGTAGGTAGATTTGCAGGGTAGATGAAATGTTTGTAAACACACATAAACCTAGTAAATGGTTTAGTAATATTATAGTCATGTAAAATAAGTATTATCCAGGATTTTAAGGTGACCTATATTTTGCTTTGCTTGATTTCCAATTAATATTGTAATCCCATAGGTTTTTCATGCCAATAACCACAAAAGATCATAGTGTAATTTACATTTTGGAAGAAAGTCTTGATAATTATTACTTCTTGTGAGTTCATATTCTCTATTTCACTGAATATTTGAAAATCTAAACAGTATATAAACAAATAATAACTTACCTACAGTAGTAGGAAGATTCATATTTTCATTCATTGTGCTACTGGAATAATAGGGACTCTGAAATAAAGACAGAGAAAGTGAATATGATTTTTAAACAGCATTATTGATGGCTATAAGTAATAAAATGAGATCCAATGTTACCACTTGGCCTTACTGTATTAAGGAAAAAAATTCATTTATAACTTAACCAGTGCAACTGGAGGTGGTGAGATAACTTGCATAGCTAAAACATTGTATCAGTCGGTTGCTGAGGTAGGAAATGGCAAGCATAAAAGAAAGTGCCATTATTTTGTTTATCATTGACCTCTTCTTGTTGTGTCCAAGCCACAGGAAACAAAAATAGTCACTTAAAAAGTTAAAATAAAAATAAGATTGATACCAAAGACATATAGCAAAGAGAAGGGAGAAGTGACATTAAGGAAAATGGAGTAGGGTGCTCAGAGAATTGTTCTCTCCACTGAAACAAATATAAACTGTCAAAGATTGAGATCAACTATTTCAAACTCCAGAATCTAATACAAAACTTAGAGCAATCATGGGACTGGTCAGTAAAGAAAAGGGCAACTAAATTTTGGTGTTTAAGAAAATCTGTTGGGTCATTAGCTGGCCACTGAGATAATGGAACAGAAACTTCAATGACTGATCACAAGTGACAAGGAATACAGTCGAGGGGGAAGGGGGAAGCTTGGCTAGGTCCCTAAAGAAACAGATGACTGCAGCCTTAAAAAAGTCAACAGCAGTAACCCCTGGAGAAGGAGGAGAATCTCATTTCCAGAGTTGCATTATAATATTTAAAATTCCCAACATACAGCAGAAAATTATAAGGCATAGGAATAAAACAGGAAATATGGCCACAGGAAAAAAATAAATGGATAGAAATAACCCCAGAAAAAACTCAGAAGTTGGACTTACTAGACAAAGATATTTTAAAAGATTTTATTTATTTATTTGTCAGAGAGAGAGAGAGAGACAGCACAAGCAGGGGGAGCAGCAGGCAGAAGGAGAAGCAGGATTCTTGCTGAGGAAGGAGCCCAATGTGGAACTCAATCCCAGAACCCTGAGATCATGACCTGAGCTGAAGGCAGATGCTTAACCTACTGAGCCACCCAGGTGTCCTGATAAAGATTTTTAAACAACTTTGTGCTCAAAGAGCTAAAGGGAACCACGGACAAAGAAAACCAAGAAAATGATGTATGAACCAAATGAGAATATAAAGAGACCAAAAATATAAAAAGGCACCAAAGAGAAATTCTGGATCAGAAAGAACTTTGGCACCTTCAAGTGTATCAACATACACTTAATGGGAATCACAGGAGAAGAGAAAGTGTTGGAAAGAATATCTGAAGATAAAATGGCCAAACACTTCCCAAATATGATGAAAGACATTAATCTACATATCCAAATGCTTAACAAGCTCCAAGGAAGATAAACACAAAAGAGATACACACAAGACATAACATAAATCAAACTGTCAAAAGAAAAGGACAAAGTGAGAGCTTAAAAGGAGCAAGGAAGAAAAGCTCATCACATACAAAAGTTCTTCAATAACATTGTCAGTTTCTCATCAGAAACTATGTAGATAAGTAGATACTAAAATGGCACATTTAAACAGCTAAAAGAAAAACTGTCAACTAGAATTCTCTAATAAGCAAAATTATCCTTTGAAAAAATGAACAAGAATTAAGGCATTCCTAGATTAACAAAAGCTGGGGGAGTTTGTCACTAATATTTCTCTTTTTTAAAAAATTTTATTTATTTATTTGACAGAGAGACAGCCAGAGAGAGAGGGAACACAGGCAGGGGGAGTGGGAGAGAAAGAATCAGGCTCCCAGCGGAGGAGCCTGATGTGGGGCTCAATTCCAGAATGCTGGGATCACGCCCTGAGCTGAAGACAGCCGCTTAACGACTGAGCCACCCAGGCGCCGCTGTCACTAATATTTCTGCTTTACAAAAAATGCTAAGGGAGTCTTTCAGGCTGAAAGGGAAGGGCACTAGACAGTAACTCAAACCCATATTAACAAAGAATTCTGGAAAAGGTAATTACACAGGTAAACACAAAGGCCGGTGTTATTGTACTTTTGGTTTGTAACTCATTTTATTTCCTACATGCTTTTATTTTATTTTTTTTATTTCTTTTTTTATTGTGGTAAAATATACATAACATAAAATTTACCATTTTAACCATTTTTTAAAAGATTTTATTTATTTATTTATTTTAGAGTTGGGGGTGGGGAGGAGCAGAGGGAGAGGGACAAGCAGACTCAGAGCTGAGCACAGAGCCTGATGCCGGGTTAGATCCCACAACTCTGAGATTGTGACCTGAAGTGAGATCAAGAGTTGCACGCTTAACTGACTGAGCCACCCAGGTGCCACCCAGGCGCCACCCCTCCCCCACCATTTTAACCATTTTTATGTGCACAGTTCAGTGGCATTAAGTAAACTCTCAATGTCGTATAACCACCACCACTATCTACATGCTTTTAAAACCTACTGAGTTTTAAAACGTTTTTAAACTTTTAAAAAACATTTTTATTGAAATATAATGACATATAACACTGTATTAATTTAGATGTAATCAGAATGATTACCACAATAAGTTAACATCCATCACCAAATAGTTAAAAAATTTTTTGTGATGACAATTTTTTATAATGTACTCTCTCAGCAACTTTTGAATATTCAACACAGTATTATTAGCTATGGTTACCATGCTATACACTACATTCCCAGGACTTATTTCTCTTATAACTGGAAGTTTGTATGTCTTGACCACATCTACCAGTTTTGCCACTCCCTCCCTGCCACCTCTGGCAGATATCAACTTGTTCTCTGTATCTGAGCTTGGTTTGTTTGTTTCTTTGTAGATTCCATATATAAGTCAGATCAAATTCTTTCTCTGACTTATTTCACTTAGCATAACACCCTCAAGGTCTTTCCATGTCGTTGAAAATGGCAAAACTTCTTTCTGTTCTATGGCCAAATAATATTCCATTGTATATATACACATTTTGTTTATCCATTCATCTGCCAATGGACAATTCAGTTGTTTCACATCTTGGCTGTGGTAAATAATGCTGCAATGAACATGGGGTGCAAATATCTTTTCCAGATAGTGATTTTGTTTTCCTTGGATAAATACCAGAAGTAGAATTGCTGGATTATATGTTAGTTTTAATTTTTTTGAGGAACCTCCATACTGTTTACCATAGTGACAGCACCAGTTTATACTCCCACTTTTTAAAAAGTAATCTCTACATACAATGTGGGGCTCAAACTCACAACCCCAAGATCAGGAGTAACATGCTCTTCTGACTGAGCCAGCAAAGTGCCCTCCACTTCTTATTTATTATTTTCTATGATAAGAACACTTAAGATAACTTCCTTGCAAATTTTTAAGTATACAATACAGTATTTTAAATTATTGGCACTATGTTGTACAACAGATCTCCAGAACTCCTGTATAACCTAAACTTTGTACTGTTTTCATTGTCTTTGATATATATCCAGCAGTGGGATTGCTGGATCATATGATAACTCTTTTTAATTTTTTGAGGAACCTACACACTGCTTTCCATAGTGGCTATGCCAATTTACATTCCCACCAACAGTGCACAAAGGATTCCCCTTTCTCCACATACTAGCCAACACTTGGTATCTCTTGTCTATTTGCTGACAATCATTCTAACAGGTATAAGGTGCGATCTCATCTTGGTTTTGATTTGCATCTCCCTGCTGGGTACTGATGTTGAGCGTCTTTATGTGTACCTGTTGGCCATTGGTATGTCTTTGGAAAAATATCAATTCAGATTTTCTGTCTATATTTTAATTGGAGTGTTTATTTTTTTGCCATTGGGAATAGTTTATTTATATATTTTTATATTAACCTCTTCAAGATATATGATTTGCAAATATTTTCTCCCTTTTTATAGGGTGTTTTTTCATTTTGTTGATTATTTCTTTTGCTGTGCAGAGCTTTTTAGTTTGATTTAGCCACACTTTTTATTTTTTATCTTATTTTTTAAGTAGGCTCCATACCTAACGTGGGGCTTGACCCTGAGATCAAGAGTTGCATGCTCTACCAACTGAGCCAGCCAGGGGCCCCTAGCCACACTTTTTAAATTTTTTTGCCTTTGCTTTTGGTGTCCTATCCAAAAAATCATTGCCAAAAACAATGTCAAGCAGCTTTTTCTCTATGTTTTCTTCTATGAGCTTTGTGGTTTCAGGTCTTACATTTAAGTCTTAACCCATTTCAAGTTAATTTTTGTGAGTTGTTTCAGATAGGGGTTTAAATTCATTTTCCACATGCGGTTATCTAGCTTTCATAGCACCACTTATTGAAGAGACTATCTTTTCCTCATTAAGTATTCTTGCTGTATTATCACTTAACTCTAGTATAAAGGTTAAGGGACAAAGTATTAAGAATTATATAATAATTTGTTAATGGATTCACAATATTAGAAGAGGTAAGTTGTGACAAAAACATAAAATGTGGCAAATGAATGAAACTGGACCACTTCCTTATGCCATCCACAAAAATAAATTCAAAATGGATTAAAGATCTAAATGTGAGACCTGAGCTCATTTGCATGAATGTTGCCTGGTTTAGATGAGTCGAGCCTTTAAAAATGCTATTTATATGGCTTTCTGTTATTTTTCTGTATCTTAGAATATAAGTTAGAATCGCTTGTGTATTTCAATGCCGTCTTCGATTTTTGTTTTTGCTGCAAAATAATTAAAAAGTAATGACTTTTAGGGGAAGAGTTAAGATGGCGGAGGAGTAGGGGACCCCTTTATCAGCCAGTCCCGAGTCGAGCTGGATAGGTAGCAGACCAGCCTAAACAACCACGGAATCAGTCTGAGACGCAGGAAGATGCATCTGGATCTCTACAAATGAACGTCTCCAGCGCTGAGTATTGAGGTACGAAGCGGGGAGCTGTGAAACCGCGCACAGATATCGGAAGATAAACGGAAGTGGGAGGGAGCCATTGCGTTCGGGCGCCGGGAAGCGGTGGCCACCTGCACGGGGGAGTGGGCGGACTTGCGGACCAACACCTGCGAGAGAGCAGACTGAGACCGTGAGCCCACTGGAAATAGACTGAGACCAGGAGCTCCGGGAGCGCACGGGGGCGGCTGGTGGCATTAGAAACACAAAGGACAGAGACGCGCCGGCCCTGGAAGTGAGGGCTGGGATGCTGGGTGTGGGGCACACATCCCGGGACACGGCAGGGTTGAGCAGCACCAACAGTAATGGAGTTAAAGTGGCCAGAACAACAGTGGAGAATGGGCCGCAAGCCCTCTGTTCTGTGACAGAGGCTGAAATTCGGCCGCTGCTGCTCTCTCAGAAGAGGCACAGCAAACCGCCAGGGAAAGCTGCCAGAGAACAAAAGCCTGGAAATACCGGCTCACAGCGTGCCCATCCCCATCCCTCCTCGCAGAGGACACAGAGACTTTACCCAGACAGGGTTGCCTGAGTTTCAGCACGGCAGGCCCCTCCCCCAGAACACAGAAGGCAGGCTGAAATATCAAGAAGCCCACAACCCGGGCGCCGGGGTGGCGCCGTCATTGAGTGCCTGTCTTCGGCTTAGGGCGTGATCCCGGTGTTCCGGAAGGGAGTCCCTCATCGGGCTCCTCCGCTGGGAGCCTGCTTCTTCCTCTCCCACTCCCCTGCTTGTGTTCCCTCTCTCGCTGGTTGGCTCTCTGCCACATAAATAAATAAATAAAATCTTTAAAGAAGAAGCCCACATCCCCAAGATCCCTATAAAACAAGGGGCACGGCCTGGGACCCAGTCAATAATTTGGGCTCTGGACAACCCCGCAACCTCTCCTCATCAGAATGACAAGAAGGAGAAGCCCCCCCCCAGCAAAAAAAGACAGTGAGTCTGTGGCCTCTGCCACAGAAATAATGGATATCGATGTAACCAAATTATCAGAAATGGAATTCAGAGTAACGATGGTCAAAATGATGAGTAGAATTGAAAAAAGTATTAACGAAAAGGTTACTGAGAATATAGAATCCCTAAGGACAGAAATGAGAGTGAATCTGACAGAAATTAAAAATTCTATGAGCCAAATGCAGGCAAAACTAGAGGCTCTGACGGCCAGGGTCACCGAAGCAGAGGAAAGGGTTAGTGAATTGGAGGATGGGTTAATAGAGGAAAAAACGAAAATAGAAGCTGGTCTTAAATCCACGCCCATGAATGTAGGTTACGGGAGATTACTGACTCAATGAAACGTTCCAATGTCAGAATCATCGGCATCCCCAGGGGGTGGAGAAAAACAGAGGTCTAGAAGAGATATTTGAACAAATTGTAGCTGAAAACTTCCCTAATCTAGCGAGGGAAACAAACATTCATGTCCAAGAGGCAGAGAGGACCCCTCCCAAGCTCAACCACGACAAACCTACAACACGTCACGTCATAGTGCATTTCGCAAATATGAGATCCAAGGATACAATACTGAAAGCGGCCAGGGCAAAGGAATTTCTCACGTACCAAGGCAAAGGCATCAGAATTACGTCAGACCTGTCTACACAGACCTGGAATGAGAGAAAGGGTTGGGGGAACATTTTTAAAGCTCTTTCAGAGAAAAACATGCAGCCAAAGGATCCTTTATCCAGCAAGGCTGTCATTCAGAATTGATGGAGAAATAAAGACATTTCAGAATCGCCAGTCATTAACCAATTTTGTAACCATGAAACCAGCCCTACAGGAGATATTAAGGGGGGTTCTATAAAGGTAAAAAGGCCCCAAGAGTGATACAGAAAAGAAAGTCACAACTGATACAAACAAAGACTTTACTGGCAACATGGCATCATTAAAATTCTATCTCTCAGTTCTTAGTGCCAATGTAAATGGTTTAAACACTCCCATAAACGCCACAGGGTTGCAGATTGGATAAAAAGAAATGACCCATCCATTTGCTGTCTACAAGAGACTCATTTCGAACCCAAAGATGCATTCAGACCGAGAGTAAGGGGATGGAGTACCATCTTTCACGCAAATGGACCTCAAAAGAAAGCTGGGGTAGCAATTCTCATATCAGATAGATTGGATTTTAAACTAGAGACTATAGTTAGAGATGCAGAAGGGCACTATATTATTCTTAAAGGAAGTATTCAACAAGTGGATATGACAATTATAAATATATATGCCCCCAACAGGGGAGCAACAAGATACACAAGCCAACTCTTAACCAGAATAAAGAGACATATAGATAAAAATACATTAATAGTAGGGGACCTCAACACTCCACTATCAGAAATAGACAGAACACCCTGGCAAAAACTAAGCAAAGAATCAAAGGCTTTGAATGCCATATTCAACGAGTTGGACCTCATAGATATATATAGAACACTATACCCCAGAACCAAAGAATACTCATTCTATTCTAATGCCCATGGAACATTCTCAAGAATAGACCATGTTCTGGGACACAAAACAGGTCTCAACCGATACCAAAAGACTGAAATTATCCCCTGCATATTCTCAGACCACAACGCTCTGAAATTGGAACTCAACCACAAGGAAAAGTTTGGAAGAAACTCAAACACTTGGAGACTAAGAACCATCCTGCTCAGGAATGACTCGATAAACCAGGAAATCAAAAATCAAATTAAACAATTTATGGAGACCAACGAGAATGAAAACACAACGGTCCAAAACCTATGGGATACTGCAAAGGCAGTCCTAAGGGGGAAATACATAGCCATCCAAGCCTCACTCAAAATAATAGAAAAACCTAAAATGCAGTTTTTATATTCTCACCTCAAGAAGCTGGAACAGCAACAGAGAGACAGGCCTAATCCAAGCACAAGGAAGCAGTTGACCAAAATCAGAGCAGAAATCAATCAAGCAGAAACCAGAAGTACAGTAGAGCAGATCAACAGGACCTTCTAGAAGCTGGTTCTTGGAGAGAATCAATAAAATTGACAGACCACTGGCAAGACTTATCCAAAAGAAAAGAGAAAGGACCCAAATTATTAAAATTATGAATGAAAAAGGAGAGGTCACGACCAACACCATTGAAATTGGAAGGATTATTAGAAATTTTTATCAACAGCTATATGCCAATAAACTAAGCAATCTGGAAGAGATGGAATCCTTCCTGGAAACCTATAAACTACCAAGATTGAAACCGGAAGAAATTGATTTCTTAAACAGGCCAATTAATTATGAAGAAATTGAGTCAGTGATAAACAATCTTCCAAATAACAAAACTCCAGGCCTGGATGGTTTTCCTGGGGAATTATACCAAACATTCAAAGAAGAAATAATACCTATTCTCCTAAAGCTATTTCAAAAACAGAAGGAAACAGAAGGAAAGCTATCAAACTCATTCTATGAGGCCAATATTACCTTATTCCCCAAACCAGGCAAAGACCCCCTCAAAAAGGAGAATTACAGACCAATTTCCTTAATGAATATGGATGCCAAAATCCTCATAAGATACTTGCTAATAGAATCCAACAGTACATTAAAAGGATTATCCATCATGACCAAGTGGGATTCATACCTGGGATGCGAGCGTGGTTCAATATTCGCAAATCAATCAGCGTGATACATCATATCAACAAGAAAAGACTCAGGAACCATATGATCCTCTCAATTGATGCCGAAAAAGCATTTGACAAAATACAGCATCCTTTCCTGATTAAAACCCTTCAGAGTGTAGGAATAGAGGGTACATTTCTCAATCTCATAAAAGCCATCTATGAAAAGCCTACTGCAAATATCATTCTCAATGGGGAAAAGCTGGAAGCCTTTCCCTTAAGATCAGGAACACGACAAGGATGCCCACTCTCGCCACTATTATTCAACATAGTACTAGAAGTCCTTGCAACAGCAATCAGACAACAAAAAGGGATCAAAGGTATCCAAATCGGCAAAGAAGAAGTCAAAATGTCTCTCTTCGCAGATGACATGATACTCTATATGGAAAACCCAAAAGAAGCCACTCCCAAACTATTAGAAGTTATAGAGCAATTCAGTAACGTGGCGGGATACAAAATCAATGCTCAGAAATCAGTTGCATTTCTATACACGAATAACGAGACCGAAGAAAGAGTAATTAGGGAATCCATTCCATTTACAATAGCACCAAAAACCATATGTTACCTTGGAATTAACTTAACCAGAGACGTAAAGGACCTAATTCTAGAAACTACAAATCACTCTTGAAAGACATTGAGGAAGACATAAAAAGATGAAAAAATATTCCATGCTCATGGATCAGAAGAATTAACATAGTTAAAATGTCCATGCTACCCAGAGCAATCTACACTTTCAATGCTATCCCGATCAAAATACCGAGGACATTTTTCAAAGAACTGGAACAAATAGTCCTTAAATTTGTATGGAACCAGAAAAGACCCCGAATCTCCAAGGAACTGTTGAAAAGGAAAAACAAAGCTGGGGGCATCACAATGCCGGCTTTCCAGCTGTACTACAAAGCTGTGATCACAAAGACAGCATGGTACTGGCACAAAAACAGACACATAGACCAATGGAACAGAATAGAGAGCCCAGAAATGGACCCTCGGCTTTTTGGGCAACTAATCTTTGATAAAGCAGGAAAAAACATCCGGGGGGAAAAAGACAATCTCTTCAATAAATGGTGCTGGGAAAATTGGACAGCTACATGCAAAAGAATGAAACTTGACCACTATCTCACACCATACACAAAAATAAACTCCAAATGGATGAAAGACCTCGATGTGAGACAGGAATCCATCAAAATTCTAGAGGAGAACATAGGCAGCAACCTCTACGACATCGGCCAAAGCAACCTTTTTCATGATACATCCCCAAAGGCAAGAGAAACAAAAGATAAAATGAACTTATGGGACTTCATCAAGATAAAAAGCTTCTGCACAGCCAAGGAAACAGTCAAAAAAACTAAGAGGCAGCCCACGGAATGGGAGAAGGTATTTGCAAATGACACTACAGATAAAGGACTGGTATCCAAGATCTACAAAGAAGTTCGCAAACTCAATACACGAGAAACAAATAAACAAATCAAAAAATGGGCAGAAGATATGAACAGACACTTTTCCAATGAAGACATACAAATGGCTAAAAGACACATGAAAAAATGTTCAAAATCATTAGCCATCAAGGAAATTCAAATCAAAACCACACTGAGATACCACCTTACGCCAGTTAGAATGGCAAAAATAGACAAGGCAGGAAACAACAATTGCTGGAGAGGATGTGGAGAAAGGGGATCCCTCCTACATTGTTGGTGGGAATGCAAGTTGGTACAGCCACTCTGGAAAACAGTGTGGAGGTCCCTTAAAAAGTTAAAAATTGAGCTACCCTATGATCCAGCCATTGCACTACTGGGTATTTACCCCAAAGATACAGACGTAGTGAAGAGAAGGGCCATATGCACCCCAATGTTCATAGCAGCAATGTCCACAATAGCTAAATCATGGAAGGAGCCGAGATACCCTTCAACAAATGACTGGATTAAGAAGTTGTTGTCCATATATACAATGGAATATTACTCAGCAATCAGAAAGAACGACTTCTCAACATTTGCTGCAACATGGACGGCACTGGAGGAGATAATGCTAAGTGAAATAAGTCAAGCAGAGAAAGACAACTATCATATGATTTCTCTCCTCTATGGAACATAAGAACTAGGATGATCAGTAGGGGAAGAAAGGGATAAAGAAAGGGGGGGTAATCAGAAGGGGGAATGAAACATGAGAGACTATGGACTATGAGAAACAAACTGAGGGCCTCAGAGGGGAGGGGCGTGGGGGAATGGGATAGACCGGTGATGGGTAGTAAGGAGGGCACGTATTGCATGGTGCACTGGGTGTTATACGCAACTAATGAATCATCGAGCCTTACATCGGAAACCGGGGATGTACTGTATGGTGACTAACATAATATAATAAAAAAAACATTAAAAAAAATAAATAAACGTGAGACCTGAAACCAAAAAAAATCCTATAAGAGAGCATAGGCAGTGATTTCTTTGACATTAGCCATAGCAGCTTCTTTCTAGATATGCCCTTCCAGAGGCAAGGAAACAAAAGCAAAAATACACTATTGGGACTACATCAAAATAAAAAGCTTCTGTGCAGTGAAGGAAACAATCAACAAATCTAAAAGGAAACCTATGGAATGGGAGAAGATATTTGTAAGTGACATATCTGATAAAGGGCTAGTATCCAAAATATATAAAGAACTTATAAAACCCAATGCCCCCAAAACAAATAACCTAATTAAAAAATGGGCGGAAGACATGAATAGATATTTTTCCAAAGAAGATATACAGACGGCCTACAGACACATGAAAAGATGCTCAACATCACTCATTATCAGGGAAATACAAATCAAAACTACAAGGAGATATCATCTCACACCCTTTAGAGTGGCTAAAATCAACAACACATGAAACAACACGTGTTGGCAAGGATGCAGAGGAAAAGAAACATTTGTGCGCTCTTGGTGGGAATGCAAACTGATGCAGCCACTGTGGAAAACAGTATGGAAGCTCCTTAGAAAGTTAAAAATAGAACTACCCTATGATCCAGCAATTGCACTACTAGATATTTACCCAAAGAATACAAAAATACAATTCAAAGGGATATATGCACCCTGATGTTTACAGCAGCACTGTTTATAGTAGCCAAATTGTGGAAGCAACCCAACTGTCCACTGACTGATGAATGGATAAAGATGATGTGGTGTGTGTGCATATATATATATATATATATATGCACACACACACAGATACACACACACATATATATACATGAACATATACATACACACATATATACACACATGATGGAATATTATTCGGGAATAAAAAATGAAATCTTGCCATTTACAATGATGTTGATGTAGCTGGGGTCATCTGACTGGACTGAAAGTAATACCATAACCTGAAAAAGGAACAACCAATTACCACCAAAGGTGTCCCAAAGTCCAATGCTAGGAGCAGGTGGGATATTTGCAATGTAAGCTCTCCTACCACAAGACAAATGGGTCAACAATTGGCAGGAATCAAGTTGGGCATGCAGTGGCAGCCTAGTCTACATCAGAAACTTCACCAAAGTTGACTTCTTTACTTCATTCCCAGCTATGGAGGTGGATGTATTGTATCCAGTATAATGATAAATCCAGGCAACAAAAGTGGCAATCTGGGGAGTAGAGGCTCAATCAGCAGCTTGATTCCAGTCAGTCTCATCAAGAACATGCCCTTACAGTATACATCTGCGTAAGTGACCCAGATGGTTCTTTTCATAGTAGCAATTTGGTTCTAGAATTTGCATTCCCAAAGAGAAGTGTCTTTAATCTGGCAGTCTGTAAGGAGGGCACGTATTGCATGGTGCGCTGGGTGTTATACACAAATAATGAATCATCGAACTTTACATAAAAAACCAGGGATGTACTGTATGGTGACTAACATAATATAATAAAAATATTATTATTAAAAAAAAATCTGGCAGTCTGTGGTTTTCCAAATGACAAACCAAACAGCTAAGCCATGGGCAATAGCCCAAAAGTAAGTAAAAATATAACAAGGTTCTTAAGAGTAGTACTGGCCAGAGTTCTGCCCAACTGAGTCAAGTAACCACATCCATATTTGCTGGCCCTTAAACTAAACAGCCATAGTAGCTCATTGACACCTATCAGGTTTCAGCTTAGCTGAACCATCAGTGAACTTTGCCTAGGCATTTAGGGGTACCTCTCTGAATCCAGGGCTCCACTGAGCCACTGGCTTTTCTTCAGATGGCAAAACGGAGGATAGATTTTGGGCCAAAATTGGTAGCTGCTACTTTTTCATGCAAAACCAAAATGATGCTAGGACCAAGTCAGATGCACCCCTTAACATACCACTAACATTTGGCCAACAAAACCAACTGGTTTAGGCCCCACTCAAAGCATGTTGAATGCTTAAATGAGGTATATACAGTGTCTCATATCCATAGTTAAAAAATATGCTGGGCTTCCTTTTGGGTGATAGGTGAAGAGACAGCACTTATTCTTTGACTGCCAAAGGAATTGAGAGCTGTGAATCTGTCCAAAATAGTCCCAAGAAAATCTGTTTGGCAAGCAGGACCCTGAATTTTTCAGGGTTTATCAGCCACCCTGTCAGCCAGGGGTGACCACTGAGCACTGAGACTGAGGCTTTTGACTTGATAATCAACAGAACATCTTCAGAAATCAGAGGGTGGAGGCACTCACATAAATCCTGATCCACCACCCACCTGTGGCAAATGACAAGGACTTCTGTACCTGTGGCAGTAACCCTGAATGGGAGAATATCTTCTGACAATTTATGAGTGTTTACACTATAAGCATGCAACACATCAATTTCATTATATGGTTAGTAGTGAAAACTATAACAGTACATTAAATCAGCAGAGAGGGCCCTACCCATAAGGTCACTTTAACTTTTTTCCCTACTGCAAATTTTGCCCAAACCCAAACAGTTGATTTCAGGTATTTTTTTCCCCTTCTGTAACACAAACTTTCCTTCCTGCTGGGGGCTACAACAGCTAGAATAACCATTAGAAGAT
The DNA here is from genome assembly GCF_023065955.2 of Ursus arctos. Lineage (NCBI taxonomy): Eukaryota > Metazoa > Chordata > Mammalia > Carnivora > Ursidae > Ursus > Ursus arctos. The sequence continues at coordinate 76,642,665 of NW_026622763.1, forward strand.
TGTTATTTCCAGACTGGGAGCACTGGAAGAACAAGGGTGTGAGGGAGGCTAGCCTGAGGAGGACATCCAGAGCAACTAGAAGGCCTTTGTTTTTTTAGGTAGGCTCCATGCCCAGTATGGAGTCCAAAGTGGGGCTTGAACTCGTGACCCAGAAATCAAGACCTGAGCTGAGATCAACAGTCAGATGCTTATCCGAATGAGCTACCCAGTTGCTCCTAGAAGACTTTTGTTTTTATTTTGGCCCTTTATCTTATCTCAGTGTTGGCACCCCCTCATCCCTCATGCACCACCCTGGTTTCAGAGTATGTCTGGGCTCAGGAGCTCAGACCCATTCTCTGGTAGAAAAGCAGGTAAGTAGGTGCCCCAGCTAAGTATGAAAATCATATGTAAACTAGCTTGACCCTCAAGTGTCAGTGGTATGGCAAAGGTGGTGTTGGCAGCATACAAGATAGCATACCATGTGCCATCACTCTTGTGTAGTACAGTTATAATCAAAATATCTCAATCAGCTGGTATATGGAGGTAACAACTGGATTCAGCTGGTGATAATTGTAAGTCTCCACCTTCAATAGCAAATTTACTGGCAATACAGGCATATGGTATTGAGATAATGCAGCTCTTACTTACCCTGCCGCCTTTAAGTCCTTAATGAAGGCTGTGATTTCCCTTTTCCTCCTAGGATTCTGGTGTTTCTGTTGGACCAACTGAAAGGGCACAGGGAGACATGCTGGGTAGCAATTAACATAACCCACCAGCACTTCTCTACATGTGGCTCTATGGGATGGAGACGGACAAGTATATAACGTAATAATTCCTACTACATATTCAGATGTGGAAACAACAGTACATTCAATTGACCTAAAGAGACTCATCCAGAAGGTTATATTAGTTTCCTTCCTTATTGTGAACCCTGCCCAAACCCTGTAAGTTGAATCCAGCTAATTTTTCCTTCCACAGGTCTGGGTAAGATAGAGACTTGAACATCCATAACCAACAAAACCATAAAAGACTGGGTCCCTACCTTCCCTGAAATTCGCCAGAAAACTTCAATGGCTGCATAGAATCTTCTATTCCCTTTAGGGACAGGAAGATCTTGGCTCCACCTTTAACCATGTTACTCTTTAAAACATCTGTGATCAGGTCAAGAGGAAAGGAAGGTGTCATGGGGTTCAGAAGAAGGAGGCAACTCCATGCATTCTAACAAGACTTCACATTTACTTTCAGTTTTGAGCGGTGTAACAGCAATTCATGGTTCAGTCAAATGAACTTCTAATGTTGCTAGTCTGCCCAACACTCTATATCAGGCAACAAGGTCTTCATAGTTTACACCATCTATTTCGCCTTTGGGAATTATTTGACTTGAGAGCTGTAACCACACTGCTTTCTGGATAGGTCCATGAAGTTTGTGTGCCCTTAGGTGACTTAAGCTTGGCTTGCACAGTAGTGACCTACTTTGTGGAGTCCACTTCAGTTCAGGGCATCTGCAGTCCCATTACCATGATGACATCTCAAATTCTTCCCCAGCTTCAACATAAGGGTTGAAGGAGTTTTCCAAGGCACCAGAGCCAACTTCAAGAATTTATATTTCTATGGGTCAGTTTCTTTGAGTCAATGGATCATTCTCATCAGTGTTGTGTACACAATTCAGAGCAATAAGTGCCCGGATACTAGTCAATGCCTATTATGGTTTCCCACCAGGGTCTGTCACAGGATAGAGAAACATTTTAGCAGCCAGAACTCAAGACAAAAAGCTGAGATCTTATTGTTGTTTTGGAATGGATATAAGATTATCACCATATACTGCAGAAGTACTTAGCCATAAGATGGCCCAGCCATTGCCGTCCTTCCTTTATAGGCATTACATAGCCAGCATCTTTATCTCCCAAGAAAACCAGCCAAAGTTCTAATGATTCACTTGGTTTCTGTCCATAACAGTCATAAATTTCCATTCTATCATCCTGAGTGTAGGCATGCAACTCTGTAACTGTTGTCAAAGAGCAGAATCTTCTGCTCACTCAGGACTGATCTTAGTACTAATTGTTAAAATGGGACAGATATTGAGGTGGATCATCAGATTGGCAAGGAAGTCTCCTTACCTGGAGGATAATCAGCAAGAACTACTTCCCAACACTTAACTTGCAACCATCTCTCCAATAGTCTAAAGAACTATTTATTGCCTGATTGATCATACAACTTGGTCATCACTTTCCACCAATTCCCATGGGCTTCCCCCACATGCAACTGATCAGACCATAAGGTCCTGGTCCTTCATCTTTCAGAAAGCCATGTCTGTCAGTATCCCATCTTGTCACCAAAGCTGTCAAGAATGTACTGTGCTTGTAAGCTAACTAGTTAGCCTGCCACAGTTTCATGGAAGTTGATAGAAGAAATGAGTTTCCTGGGTCAGAAAAAAAAAGTTTATTACTCAGAGCAATCACAGCAGCCAGAATATAAGCATTTTTACATCAGTTCCTCGAGCCCTGATTCCCAAGGTAATGCAAAGTGGGCCAGATAATAAGATCACATGCAACTGATTATGTTATAGGAAAAGAATCTTATACCTCTCACAAGAACTATGGAGAATGTCTCTCAAAAATATGGAAAGATTTATGAAATGATATTATTAACAAATATTAACTAAATTCTGGATGGTGGAATTATGGCTCTTTCTTACATTTGAGGGGATTGCTTGAATTTTAATAATAAACATACATCATTTTCAACTCTGTACTTTAAAGATGCATAATGAAGGGACTGGGATGGGCCGGTGACGGGTAGTAAGGAGGGCACAGATTGCATGGAGCACCGGATGTTATACGCAAATAGTGAATCGTGGAACACTACATCAAAAACTAAGGATGTACTGTATGGTGACTAACATAACATAATAAAAAATTATTATTAAAAAATGAATATTTGGATCAAGATGATCGTTTGAATTTTTACAAAGCTGCTGTGAAATGAGCAAAAAAACATAAAAACACAGGAAATTGTGTATCAACTATACTTAAAATTTTTAAAAATCCAGAGTTAAAAAAATAGAGGAAAATATGTATGCATACTAGAAAACTGGGAAGATTACTAGTTAGAGTTAGTGCAGAAATTAGAATTCCTGTAAAATGGTTCAACAAAAGAAGTTTTACTATTAATGAAATGTATATTTATGGATAAGGAACCAATAATGAATGTTGAGGGAAACACTGAAAAGATATTGCCAATCCAGCCAGAGCCTGGTGATAGCTGGAGTCATAGAGCTGGGGACACTCAACAGAAGCTGTAGATATGAAGGAAAATTCACTGCCAGAACCACAGCACCAAAGCAGGAAAACAGTAGGACAGAAAAACCCAACCTTTCTTTCCCTGTTTACCTCCAATGTTCTGACAGTGTTTGCCATTTACTGGACCTAACTAGAAATCAGCCAGAAGGGCAGTCTCATAAGGCATTCCATAGCAGTCGTCTTCTTGGGGCATAAAACAAAGAAAGGCAGACAATAGACTGAGGTCGGGACAAGATGGAAAATAAGCACTGGTACTCTCTACAGTCCAAAAATGTTTCTATTAGATATAATCAAGATGAAAACAGATTAAAAGGCTAACCCATCCACCTGTAATTTACCATATTCAAGTAAAAGACTGACTTGGAAGAAAGTGGACAGAACCTTCTACTCCTCAATGGGGACACACATTTCTTCAAGCTCATAGCACCTGCAATTAGTCTAGGGTGCCCAGCTAAGTTAAGGAATGCTGGCCCAATGAATACGAAAACACTGAAAATTCAGGGATGTTCTCTGGTATGTATTGCTCCCAGTTATATATTGTTATTTTTTCTGTTCCTCGTAGGCAAATAAAAGACTAATGCAGCAATATTAAAATTATTGAAAATATAAAATGACTCCTTTCCCTTTCTCTGGCACCCAAAGTTTTAAATAAATTAACTCTGACAAAATCCATCTCAGATACCACTGGACAAACAGACCTTCCAGAGAACGGTATGAGCAAAGAGAAAAATGATTAGAAATTTTTAAATTATCTGTTTCAAAAGAAGATCTACTTTGATCAACTGGAAAAGTTCTCCTACTCTAAAAATCATGGAAACTATTTTTTTTTAAGATTTTATTTATTTATTCGACAGGATAGAGACAGCCAGCGAGAGAGGGAACACAAGCAGGGGGAGTGGGAGAGGAAGAAGCAGGCTCATAGCGGAGGAGCCCGATGTGGGGCTCGATCCCATAACGCCGGGATCACGCCCTGAGCCGAAGGCAGACGCTCAACCGCTGTGCCACCCAGGCACCCTGGAAACTATTTTTTTATCTCCATTTTTATAGTCTCAATTAGTTTCAAGAATTCATAGATGTAATTAGACTAGAAAAACTTCTAGGTGAAAAAATTATTGAATTAAAAAATAAAGTGGATAAATTAATTGTAAAGTTACATCTCATTTATGCATGAGTTGGGTTGATTCAAAGTGCAGAATTAGCAAAGACAATGAATTTGGGAGATCACAGAATATTTCCCACCAGTCCCATCAATCATCATGCAACGATTTACATCTCATACATGAAATTCATAGCGTAACGAAGGCAGTTAAAGTCAACAAATGAATAAAAGGTTAGTGGTATCACGTACACAATTCCCTGTTTTCCTTAAACCCTAGTTTTCTGTAGGCACCAGAACCTTAAACTCAGAGACATACATAATTAAGCCCTTATCACTACACTTTACGGAGTGTGGAATTAATCTCTCTGCCTTATGCCTGATATTTGATATGCCAGAGCTAGGTGGTTCATTTGCCTTAGAAGTACTAAAATAATTTGCATTTCCTATGACTAGGTGATTTTTATTAATTACACACAATGAGGCCTGAGAGTTATAATATATCCAGAGATTGCATAGGCAGTAATTATTAGCCTTGTGATGATTTTTTGTAGCTGACTGAAAAGGCCAGGGCAACAAAGCAAAAATAAACAAAGAGGACTGCATCAAACTAGCATCAATCTTATTTCTGCACAGAGAAATAAGCCATCAACACAATGAAAAGGTTACCTATTGAACGTTAGAAGATATTTGCAAATCATGTATTCGATGAAGGGTTAATAGAAAGAACTCATAAAACTCAATAACAAAAGAACAAAAAATCTGAATTAAAAACGGGCAGAGGATCTGAATAGACATTTTTCTGAAGAGGACACAGACGACCATCAGACACATGAAAAGATGCTCAACATCAGGGAAATGCAAGTCAAAACTATAATGAGATAGCACGTCACACCTGTCAGAATAGCTAAAATCAAAAACACAAACTGAGGGCTTCAGAGGGGAGGGGGGTAGGGGAATGGGATAGGCTGCTGATGGGTAGTAAGGAGGGCATGTATTGCATGGTGCACTGGGTGTTATACGCAACTAATGAATCATCGAACTTTACATCATAAATCAGGGATGTACTGTATGGTGACTAACATAATATAATAAAAAAAACCATAAGAAATAACAATTGTTGACGAGGATGTAGAAAAGAGGAATTCTCGTGCAGTGTTGGTGAGAATGCAAACTGGTGCAGCCGCTGTGAAAAACAATATGGACGTTCCTTAAAAATTAAAGGCAGAACTACCATATGATCTAGCAATTCCACTTCTGGGTATTTACCCAAAGAAAATGAAAACCCAATTCAAAAGACATATGCACCTCCATGTTAAACGTAGCATTAATTTAATAGCCAAGGTATGGAAACAACTTAAGTGTTCATCAATGGATGAATGAATAAGATGACGTGTAAATATACAATGGAATATTAGTTATAAAAAGAATGAAATCTTGCCATTCGTGACAACATGGATGGACCTTGGGGATATTATGCTCAGTGAAATATATCAAATGGAGAAAGATAAATACCATATGATTTCACTTACATGTAGAATCTAAAAATCAAAATAAAACAAAACAAAATTCACAGATACAAAGTACAGATTGGTGGTTGCCAGAGCAAAGGGGGGAAGGAGAGAATGGAGAAAGGGATCAAAAGGAGCAAATTTCCACTTATAAAACAAATAAGTCATGGGATGTAATGTACAGCATGGTGACTATAATCAATAATCTTCTACTGCCTATTTGAATATTACTAAGAAAAAAAGTAGGTACATTTTGAAAGTTCTCATCACAAGAAAAAAAAATTTTAACTACGTATGGTGACAGATGGTAACTGGACTTATTGTAGTGCATACAAATTACAATGTATACAGATATCAAATCATTATGCTGTATACCTGTAACTAATGTTATATGTCAATTATACTTCAATTAAAAAAATGTAGTCAACAAAACTAAGAGGCAACCCACAGAATGGGAGAAGGTATTTGCAAATGACATTATGGATAAAGGGCTAGTGTCCAAGATCTATAAAGAACTTCTCAAACTCAACACCCAAAAAACCAAATACTCCAATCAATAAATAGGCAGAAGACATGAACAGACACTTCTCCAAAGAAGACATACAAATGGCTAACAGATACATGAAAAAATGTTCAACATCACTAGCAATCAGGGAAATACAAATCAAAACCATAAATGAGATACCACCTTACACCAGTTAGAATGGCAAAAAATTGCACTTGGGTGCCAGGAAGCAGTAGCCACCTGCACTGGGGAGCCGGCCAGACTCGGGGACCAGCACCCGGGAGAAAGCAGACTGAGACCATGAGCCCAGGAACGCGCATGTGATCAGACCGAAAACCGGAGCTCAGGAGGGCTCACTGGAACTGGACTGAAACTGAGAGCTCGGGAGCGCGCACGCGGCCAGACTGAAAACCGGAGATCTGGAGCGCACACGAGGACTAGACTGAAACTGGAAGCTCAGGAGCACCCGGGACTGGGGGTGGCTGGCGGTGTTAGAAGCACAAAGGACAGAGACGTGTTAGCCCTGGAAGTGAGGGCTGGGAGAGTGGCTGTGGGGCGCACATCCCGGGACACTGCAGGGTTTTTAGCAGCACTGACAGAAACAGAGTTAGAGTGGCCAGGAGAGCTCAGTGGAGAGCGGACTGTGATCTCTGTTCCGAGACAGAGGCTAGGCTACGGCCACTGCTGCTCTGACTCTCAGAAGAGGTACAGAAAACCACCAGGGAAAGCCGCCAGAGAACAAAACCCTGGAAATACCAGCTCGCATTGCGCCCATCCCCATCCCCCCTCTCAGGGGACAGGGCGAATCTACCTGAGCAGGGTTGCCTCAATATCAGTGCAGCAGGCCCCTCCCCCAGAAGGCAGGCTGAAAAATCAAGAAGCCCACATCCCTAAGGTCCCTATAAAACAAGTGCACACTGCCTGGGTCCTGGTCAATAATTTGGGCTCTGGGCATCCCTGCAACCTCTCCTCATCAGAATGACAAGGAGGAGGAATCCCCAGCAAAGAAAGGAGACAGAGACTGTGGCCTCTGCTACAGAAATGATGGATATGGATATAACAAAATAGTCAGAAATGGAGTTCAGAGTAACAATGGTCAAGATGATGTGTAGACTTGAAAAAAATATTAATGAAAATATTGAGAATATAGAATCTCTAAGGACAGAAATGAGAGCGAATCAGACAGAAATTAAAAATGCTATGAATCAAATGCAGTCAAAACTAGATGCTCTGACGGCCAGGGTAAATGACGCAGAAGAATGAATTAGTGAATTTGAGGATGGGATGCTAGAAGAGAAAGTTAAAACGGACATGGTTCAAAAAAATCCAATCTCAAGAATGTAGATTACAGTGGGTGTTATACACAACTAAAGAATCATCTAACTTTACATCAGACCAGGGATGTACTGAATGGTGACTAACATAATATAATAAAAAATATTAAAAAAAGAAAAAGAAAAACAACAAAAAAACTAGGGATGTACTGTATGGTGACTAACATAACATAATAAAAATTATTAAAAAAAAGAATGTAGATCACAGGAGATTACCACTCAATGAAACATTCCAATGTCAGAATCATCGGCATCCCGAGGGGGTGGAGAAAGAGAGAGGTCTAGAAGAGATATTTGAACAAATTGTAGCTGAAAACTTCCCCAATCTGGAAAAGGAAACAAGCATTCATGTCCAAGAGGCAGAAAGGACCCCGCCCAAGATCAATGAGAGCAGGCCTACAGCATGTCATGTCATAGTGTAATTCGCAAATATTAGATCAAAGGATACAGTATTGAAAGCGGCCAGGGGGAAGAAAATACTTACGTACAGAGGGAAAAATATTAGAATAAGGTCAGACCTGTCTACAGAGACCTGGCAGGCCAGGAAGGGTTGGCAGGGTATTTTCAAAGCTCTATCTGAGAAGAACATGCAGCCAAGGATCCTTTATCCAGCAAGGCTGTCATTCAGAATTGATGGAGAGATAAGGACCTTCCAAGATCAGCAGAAATGGAAGGAATTCGTAACCACCAAACCAGCCCTACAGGACATATTAAGGGGGGTTCAATAAAAGTAAAAAGGCACCAAGAGTGATACAGAACAGAAATTTACAATCTATAGAAACAAAGACTTCACAGGCAGCATGACATCACTAAAATCATATCTCTCAATAATCACTCTCAATGTGAATGATCTAAATATTCCCATAAAACACCATAGGGTCGCAGATTGGATAAAAAGACATTACCCATCCATATGCTGTCTACAAGAGACACATTTTGAACCTAAGGATACATCCAGACTGAAAGTGAAGGGATGGAGAACCCTTTTTCATGCCAACGGACTTCGAAAGAGAGCTGGGGTACCAATTCTCATATCAGACAGATTAGATTTGAAACTAAAGACTCTTGTTAGAGATACAGAAGGACACTATATTATTCTTAAAGGATGTATCCAACAAGTGGATATGACAATTATGAATATCTATGCCCCCAACAGGGTAGCAGCTAGATACACAAGTGAACTCTTAACTAGAATAGAGAGACATATAGATAATAATACATTAATAGTAGGGGACCTCAACAGTCCACTCTCAGCAATAGACAGATCACCCTAGCAGAAAATCAACAAACAAACAAGAGCTTTAAATGACATACTAGACCAGATGGACCTCATAGATAAGTACAGAACACTACACCCCAGAACAATAGAATACTCATTCTTTTGGAATGCACATGGAACTTTCTATAGAATAGACCATATAGTGGGTCACAAAACAGGTCTCAACCGACACCAAAAGACTGAGATTATTCCCTGCATATTCTCAGACGACAATGCTTTGAAATTGGAACTCAATCACAAGGAAAAATTTGGAAGAAACTCAAACACTTGGAAGCTAAGAAACATCCTGCTCAAGAATGATTGGGTAAACCAGGTAATTAAGAAGGAGATCAAACAATTTCTGAAGACCAATGAAAATGAAAACACATCAGTCCAAAACCTATGGGACACTGCAAAGGCAGTCATCCAAGCCTGACTCAAAAGAATAGAAAAGGTGATGAGTAGTAAGGAGGGCACGTATTGCATGGTGCACTGGGTGTTATACCCAACTAATGAATCATCGAACTTTACATCAGAAACCAGGGATGTACTGTATGGTGACTAACATAATATAATAAAAAAACATTAAAATAAAAAAAATAATAATATAGTTTATTTAAACCAATATGATTAAAACATTATCAATTTGATATGTAATAAACACAAAAGTATTTATCAGGAAAAAAAAAGAAAATAAAATGCAGTTTTATATTCTCACCTCAAGAAGCTGGAGCTGGAACAGAAGAACAGGCCTAACCCACGCACGAGAAGGCAGGTGATCAAGATTAGAGCACAGATCAATGAATTAGAAACCAGGAGCACAGTAGAGCAGATCAACAGAACTAGAAGCTGGTTCTTTGAAAGAATAAACAAGATCAATAAGCCACTGGCCAGACTTATTCAAAAGAATAGAGAAAGGACCCAAATTAATAAAATTATGAATGAAAGGGGAGAGGTCACAAGCAACACCAATGAAATAGGAAGGATCAATAGAAACTCTTATCAACAGCTTTATGCCAATAAATTAAACAACCTGGAAGAAATGGATGCCTTCCTGCAAACCTATAAACTACCAAGACTGAAACAGGAAGAAACTGATTATTTAAACAGACCGATTAATTATGAAGAGTTTGAAGCAGTGATCAAAAACCTCCCCCAATACAAGAGTCCAGGGCCTGACGGATTCCTCGGGGAATTCTACCAAACATTCAAAGAAGAAATAATACCTATTCTCCTGAAGCTGTTTCAAAAAATAGAAACAGAGGGAAAACTACCAAACTCATTCTATGAGGCCAGTATTACCTTGATCCCCAAACCAGGCAAAGACCCCATCAAAAAGGAGAATTACAGACCGATATCCCTGATGAATACGGACGCCAAAATCCACAACAAGATCCTAGCTAATAGGATCCAACAGTACATTAAAAGGATTATCCATCATGACCAAGTGGGATTCATCCCTGGGATGCAAGGGTGGTTCAACATTCGCAAATCGATCAGTGTGATAGAGCATATCAACAAGAAAAGAGTCAAGAACCATATGATCCTCTCAATTGATGCAGAAAAAGCATTTGACAAAATACAGCATCCTTTCCTGATTAAAACCCTTCAGAGTGTAGGGATAGAGGGTACATTCCTCAATTTCATAAAAACCATCTATGAAAAGCATACAGCGAATATCATTCTCAATGGGGAAAAGCTGGAAGCCTTTCCCTTAAATCAGGAACACGACAAGGATGCCCATTCTCACCATTATTATTCAACACAGTACTAGAAATCCTTGCAACAGCAATCAGACAACCAAAAGGGATAAATGTATTCAAATCGGCAAAGAAGAGGTCAAACTGTCTCTCTTCGCAGATGACATGATACCCTATATAGAAAACCCAAAAGACTCCACCCCCAAACTACTAGAACTTATAGAGCAATTCAGTAATGTGGCGGGATACAAAATCAATGCTCAGAAATCAGTTGCATTTCTATACATGAACAATGAGACTGAAGAAAGAGAAATTAGGGAATCCATTCCATTTACAATAGCACCAAAAATCATACGTTATCTCGGAATTAACTTAACCAGAGACGTAAAGGATTTGTATTCTAGAAACTACAAAACACTCCTGAAAGACATTGAAGAAGACACAAAAAGATGGAAAAATATTCCATGCTCATGGATCGAAAGAATAAACAGAGTTAAAATGTCTATGCTACCCACAGCAATCTACACTTTCAATGCCATCCTGATCAAAATACCAATGACATTTTTCAAAGAACTGGAACAAACAGCCCTTAAATTTGTGTGGAACCAGAAAAGGCCACGAATCTCCAAGGAACTGTTGAAAAGGAAAAACAAAGCTGGGGGCATCACGTTGCCAGATTTCAAGCTATACTACAAAGCTGTGATCACAAAGACAGCATGGTACTGGCACAGAAACAGACACATAGACCAATGGAATGGAATAGAGAACCCAGAAATGGACCCTCGGCTCTTTGGGCAACTAATCTTTGACGAAGCAGGAAAAAACATCCAGTGGAAAAAAGACAGTCTCTTCAATAAATGGTGGTGGGAAAACTGGACAGCTATATGCAAAAGAATGAAACTTGACCACTCTCTCACACCACACACAAAGATAAACTCGAAATGGTTGAAAGACCTTGATGTGAGACAGGAATCCATCAAAATCCTAGAGGAGAACACAGGCTGCAACCTCTTTGACATTGGTCACAGCAACTTTTTTCATGACACATCTCCAAGGGCATGAGAAACAAAAGAAAAAATGAACTTGTGGGACTTCATCAAGATTAAAAGCTTCTGCACAGCCAAGGAAACAGTCAAAAAAACTAAGAGGCAGTCCACGGAATGGGAGAAGATATTTGCAAATGACATTACAGATAAAAGACTGGTATCCAAGATCTACAAAGAACTTCTCAAACTCAATACATGAGAAACAAATAATCAAATAAAAAAATGGGCAGAAGATGCAAACAGACACTTTTCCAATGAAGACATACAAATGGCTAACAGACATATGAAAAAGTATTCAAAATCACTAGCCATCAGGGAAATTCAAATCAAAACCACACTGAGATACCACCTTACACCCGTTAGAATGGCAAAAATTGACAAGGCAGGAAACAACAAATGTTGGAGAGGATGTGGAGAAAGGGGATCCCTCTTACGCTGTTGCTGGGAATGCAAGTTGGTACAGCCACTTTGGAAAACAGTGTGGAGGTCCCTTAAAAAGTTAAAAATTGAGGTACCCTATGATCCAACAATTGCACTACTGGGCATTTACCCCAAAGATACAGACGCAGTCAAGAGAAGGGCCATATGCCCTCCAATGTTCATAGCAGCATTGTCCACAATAGCTAAATCATGGAAGGAGCCAAGATGCCCTTCAACAGATGACTGGATTAAGAAGATGTGGTCCAGGGGCGCCTGGGTGGCACAGCGGTTAAGAGTCTGCCTTCGGCTCAGGGCGTGATCCCGGCGTTATGGGATCGAGCCCCACATCAGGCTCCTCCGCTATGAGCCTGCTTCTTCCTCTCCCACTCCCCCTGCTTGTGTTCCCTCTCTCTCTGGCTGTCTCTATCTCTGTCAAATAAATAAATAAAATCTTTAAAAAAAAAAAAAGAAAAGAAAAGAAGATGTGGTCCATATAAACAATGGAATATTACTCAGCCATCAGAAAGAACGATTTCACAACATTTGCAGCAACACGGACGGTCCGGAGGAGATAATGCTAAGGGAAATGTCAAGCAGAGAAAGACAATTATCATACGGTTTCACTCATTTATGGAACATAAGAAATAGCAGGAAGATTGGTAGGAGAAGGAAGGGAAGAATGAAAGGGAGGTAAACAGATGGGGGAATGAATCATGAGAGACTGTGGACTCTGGGAAAGAAACTGAGGGCTTTAGAGGGGAGGGGGTGGGGGATTGGGATAGGCCGCTGATGGGTATTAAGGAGGGCACATATTGCATGGTGCACTGGGTGTTATACGCAAAAAATGAATCGTGGAACGCTACATCAAAAACTAAGGATATACTGTATGGTGACGAACATAATAAAAAATTATTTTAAAAAAAAGAATGTCAAAAATTAACAAGACAGGAAACAAGTGTTGGCAAGGATGTGGAGAAAGGGTAAGCCTCTTATACTGTTGGTGGGAATGCAAGCTGTTACAGCTCTGGAAAACAGTATGGAAGTTCCTCAAGATGTTTAAAAATAGAGCTACCCTACAACCCAGAAATTGCACTACTGGGTATTTACCCCAAAGATACAGACATAGTGAAAAGAAGGAGCACATGCACCGTGATGTTCTTGGCAACAATGTCCACAATAGCCAAACTGTGGAAGGAGCCAAGTTGCCCTTTAGCAGATGAATGGATAAAGAAGATGTGGTTCATATATATAATGGAATATTAGCCATCAGAAAGGATGAATACCCACCATCTGCATCGACATGGATGGAACTGGAGGCGATTATGCTAAGTGAAATAAGTTAAGCAGAGAAAGACAATTATATGGTTTCACTCATATGTGGAACATAAGGAATAGTGTGGAGGATGACAGGGGAAGGGAGGGAAAACTAAATGGTAAGAAATCAGAAAGGGAGACAAAACGAAAGACCCTGGACTCCGGGAAACAAACTGAGGGTTACAGAAGGGAGGACAGTGGGGGGATGGAGTAACAGGGAGATGGGTATTAAGGAGGGCACATGTGGTGATGAGCACTGGGTGTTATACACAACTAATGAATCATTGAACACTACATCAAAAACTAATGCTGTATTATATGTTGGCTAATTGAACATAATAAAAAATATATTCAGAGATTCCACAGCAAATCCATTGATACCCTGCAGTATTTTTAACTAATCAATTCAACAAATGTTTATTAAGTGTCTGTTATGGGCTCATCACTATTCTAAATGGTAAGGTAATGTGGTTAAGACTAAATCACTATCACTTGGAATGTAAAAGGCCACTGGGAATGATAGTAAACAAACAAACATATGATACCATGTAATGATACTTGAAGAGAAAGTAATAGGGACGGGGTAGGGTAAGTGGTTAGTTATTTTATATAGAATGGTCAGAAAAGCCCTCTCTAAGAAGGTTAACATCTGAATAGACACCTGAATGTCGTGAATGTATGAACCCTATGAAGATCTGGGGGAAGAATATTCCAATCAAAGAGAATAATTGTGGCATTACTGCTAATTGATTACATAATAACCACTTCCCATGCTATCTTATAGAACCTGAATTTTGCTTTTAACAGCAACCTATCAGACCAAAATAATGAGTGAATCATTGTTGGAAATCCATTGCCTTTCGCCAAATACTAGTTTTCCCATTCTTCTTCGAAGCTAGAGGTATTCCTGTTACATAATTCTAGTCAATGAGACACAAAATCTACTGGGGGGTGATTGGGTAAACTTTTGTTTCTCTGTGGAAATAAAAAGGGGCAAGTGCAAAAGTACTTAATTGGTCAACCCCCACATTCTTTCACCTGCCTAGATCTATATATAATGCCTGGGACTAAAGCAAACATCTTGTGATCATAAAGTGACAAACATGAACATGAAAAAGAGGAAACATAAAAGCCTGTTCCTGGGTCTTTGAAAACACTGTTAAGCCATTGCACCAATGACAGAAATCTCAGCCTCATGACTTCATTGATTGGGTTCCAATGGCCTTGCCAGGAAAATGTGGTTTCAAGGTCAAGATCACAAGGGTGTGACTGTAAGATCTCTTGTTCAGATCTCAAACAGTTTTAAGATAGTGTTTCACAGACCCATTCAGCTAAACAAAAAAATATTCTAAGTATCTAGGATGGCCTGTTAGATCCTCTCTGCTGGATAGGAGAGCCTCTAAGATTCTTAAGAATATTGTACTACAGCACCTTGGCTCTCAACCAAAGGTAAATAGTGGCCTGTCGTAAAGATATTCAGGAGTGTAACAGTTGGCTAGGATCATAATTTGATATACAGAAAGCCTACAAAATCTTTAAGAATCATAGCATCAGGGATAGGAGCAGAGACAATATAAATGGAAAGAGGTTTTTGAACCCTCATCTTTCAACAGAGAAGACATAGGCTACAAAGCTACTCAGTTACAAGTATAAGCTCTTTCTCATGGAAAAAGAAGGTAAAGCCAAGCCCTAAGGGCAGAGGCAAGAGCTTCAAAATTACATGGCCTACTCACTGACTGATGTATGCTTTACTTTCCCCTTCTTCCACCTTTGGAATATAAGTGCCTATTTTCCTGTTCCTTACTCACCATGTATATAGGACACAGATAATTGGTCTCTTTAATTTACAGGTCTTAAGATTGAGAGGAGCCATACTCAAGAAGCCTCATCCACCTGAATCTGATTTAGATGTTCAAATTCTATACTTCAAGCCTAAGCTTGATGTAGTAATAGCATGAGCCAAGGATCTAATAAGGGGAGTGAGTATAGTTTGCATGCAGGAGGCACATGAATTACTTGCAGGTAGAGATAGTTAATCTGTGGCAGTTAATCTCCAAACATGGCCCCCAATGAACATCACTTTCTAAGATTCCTGCCCTTATGTAGTCCCTTTCCATAATGAATCAGGGTTGAGCCTGAGACTTGCTTTAACTAACAGAATTCAGTAGAAATGACCCCGCATTCATTCCAAGCCTAAGTCCTAAGAGGACTTGAAGCTTCTGTTTTAGTGTATCGGAAGCCCCAAGCTGCCACATAAGAAATTTAGCTGCCCTGCAAGAGAGACCACATGAAGAGGCAGCATGGAGAGGGAAAGGGATAATCCCTAAGGTGACATGGTGGTGGGGAGTAGGAAGAGACACATCAAACCAGATGTTCATGCATCTCAACTGAGCGCAGATTTACAGCTGTCTCCATCAAAGTGTAAGACACGTAAGTGAATGAGTGTTCCAGCCCAATCGAGCTCCTAGATGATTATGAGCCTAGCCAACATTAAGCTGAGCAAAACAACTTCCCACCTGAACAAAATCAACCCAAAGAATCTTGAGAAATGATAAAATGGTTATTTTAAGCCACTAAGTTTTGGAATGGTTTGTTATACAGCAGTAAGCAACTCACTTATGAAATGAAAACTGAATATTTTGGAAGTTAGTCTCAATAGAGAAATTAAAAGGCAAACTACAAACGATGAAAAAGAATATGCCATAATATAATAAAAAATATTACTATAAAAAATGTGCCATGACTATACCAATGGTTAATATCCTTATAATGAAAAAGAGCTTACTGCAAAACTTCAACATCATCACCAAGTACTCACCAGAAGACAAAGGACACGATCTATCTACTCATACTAGGGACAAAACAGCTAATAAGTATGAAAAAGTTCTACTTATTCCTTAAAAGATCATTAATATTCAAATACTATTGGTGAGAAGGTAAAGTGGCAAAATCTTTCTGGAGAGCAAATTTGTCCATATGCCATTTTTATGAATATATGAGGGCATAATCACAGATCCGAATAGTTACAGAAAAGGCTGTTAATTTCAAACCTAATGTCTAACAATATAGAAAATGTTTAAAGGAATTATTAAGTATCTATATTTGAGGATATTCTACACCTTGAAGATTTTTAAGAAAATCGGGTAACGGGGCGCCTGGGTAGCGCAGTCGTTAAAGCGTCTGCCTTCGGCTCAGGGCGTGATCCTGGCGATCCGGGATCGAGTCCCACATCAGGCTCTTCCGCTATGAGCCTGCTTCTTCCTCTCCCACTCCCCCTGCTGTGTTCCCTCTCTCGCTGGCTGTCTCTCTGTCACATAAATAAATAAAATCTTTAAAAATAAAAAAAATAAAAAAAAAATAAAAAAAAAAAGAAAATCGGGTAACATGCTTATAATGTCAAATTTTGAACAGCACAATATAACATTTTATATATAAATATATATTATATATACACACATATATAATTTGATCCAAGTTTTTAAAAATAAATGAAAAATATGTTTATATATAAATAGCAAGGCTGAAAGGAAAAAATTGTTAAAATGGCAGGATTTTTAAATTGGTCTTTTATGCATCTATTTTCTAAATTTTCTATAACTGTATTACTTTCACATTCAGTAAAAATAAGAATGTTATTCTTTATACGTTACACTGGATAAGCTACTGATCTAGGTATTTAAGAATAATTCCCCAACTAGGGGCACCTGGGTGGCTCAGTCAGTTAAGTGTCTGCCTTCAGCTCAGGTCATGATCCCCAGAGTCCATCCCCACATTGGGCTCCTTGCTCAGCGGGGAACCTGCTTCTCCCTCCCCCTCTCCCTCTGCCTGCCACTCCCCCCTGCTTGTACACACAAGCTCTATCAAATAAATTAATTTAAAAAAGAATAATTCCCCAACCAGAGTTATTTAATAAAATTATCTTTTAGAATTTGGAAGTTAGGGGTGCCTAGGTGGCTCAGTCATTAAGCATCTGCCTTCTGCTCAGGTCATAATCCCAGGGTCCTGGGATCGAGCCCCGCATCAGGCTACCTGCTCGGTGGGAAGCCTGCTTCTCCCTCTCCCACTCCCCCTGCTTATGTTCCCTCTCTCGCTGTCTCTGTCATTAAATACATAAAATTTAAAAAAAAGAATTTGTAAGATAATTTAGAAATGACCTGATATGGTCTACCATTCAATAGATGAGGAAATAAGTCTAGAGGTTTAGATGCCCAAGCTTGTTGAAGTATTTAGAGGCAGAACCTTACTTAGAATTCAGACTGTTTACCCACTGACCAGTACACATTTTTACACTGCTTTATGAGCTACCTATAATAGTGATTCAAATAAAAAGTAAAGATCTAAGTAGAATAATTGTCATGCTTTAACCCTTTGAATTTACATTTAAATCATTCTCATTTTAAACTATAAAATTATTTGTAATAAGAATATTATTTCCTATAACAGTTTTAATAAAAATTTCCACTGAAATAACTTCCCAAGGTTTTAAATTTCCATCTTGCTATTGTTACACTTTCAGCTGAATTTTTTTTATAATAATATTTTTTAATTATGTTAGTCACCATACAGTACATCCCTGGTTTTTGATATAAAGTTCCATGATTCATTAGTTGCATATAACACCCAGTGCACCATGCAATACGTGCCCTCCTTACTACCCATCACCAGCCTATCCCATTCCCCCACCCCCCTCCCCTCTGAAGCCCTGTTTGTTTCTCAGAGTCCACAGTCTCTCATGGTTCATTTCCCCTTCTGATTATCCCCCCTTTCTTTATCCCTTTCTTCTCCTACCAATCTTCCTACTTCTTATGTTCCATAGATGAGTGATTAAGAAGATGTGGTCCATATATACTATGGAATATTACTCAGCTATCAAAAAGAATGATTTCTCAAAATTTGCTGCAACATGGACGGCACTGGAGGAGATAATGCTAAGTGAAATTATCATATGGTATCAGCTGAATTTTATTACCCACCCATGAGACTAGTTTGTACTACGGGTATCTCACATCACTCTGTTTTTCTTTCAAGGGTTTTTTTTTTTTCTCTTTACTTGAATCTAAGTAGGGTAGGAATGTTTAGTATACTTAGACACACTTCCACTTGGAGACTTTTGAATGCATTTTCAATTTATTTGTTTTTTATGGAACATAAGAAGTAGGAAGATCAGTAGGAGAAGAAAGGGAAGAAGAAAGGGGGGTAAACAGAAGGGGGAATGAAGCATGAAAGACTATGGACTCTGGGAAACAAACTGAGGGCTTCAGAGGGGAGGGGGTGGGGGAATGGGATAGGCTGGTGATGGGTAGTAAGGAGGGCACGTATTGCATGGTGCACTGGGTGTTATACGCAACTAATGAATCATCGAACTTTACATCAAAAACTAGGGATGTACTGTATGTTCACTAACATAATATAATAAAAATATTATTATAAAATAAAAAAATGAATTATTTTGTTTTCTCTAGTCTTATACTTCTAATATGAGGGCAGCTACCTTTAGTTCAAGGTCTTCCTCTGGATCTTGGCTTTGAGACCTACCTTTTGATTTTGAATCTGGGGAAACTAAGCTTGTGCTCTTCTTTCTAGCTAAGCTTCAACTGTTGCTTTGCCATCTAAGTTCTGCTGGTGATGAATCTAAGTTCCTCCTCTTTATTTTACCTGGATATATATAGTTTTCAACTTTACCTCTGATGGAGATGAGTCTGTTTTTAAAAGCCTTAGATATCTATCTTTCAATTTTACTTCTGGTGGAAAGAACATATTTTTCATTTTTCCCTCTGGCGCAGCTTCTGATTGGTATTCCTCTAAAGGCGATATTTTGTTCTCCTCCGTTATTGTCAGGGTAGGAATAATGGGCAATGGAGTTTGCTTTGTTGATTCATCTGTTTGCTTCGTTGATTCATCTCTTTGCTTTGTTGATTCATCTTTTTGCTTTGTTGACTCATCTGTTTGCTTTGTTGACTCATCTGTTTGCTTTGCTGACTCATCTGTTTGCTTTGCTGACTCATCTGTTTGCTTTGCTGATTCATTACTTTCAGGGGCAACAGCAACAACATCTGAATTATCTTGATTTGACTGCTTCAAAGTTGGTAGAGTCAGGCCTTTCTTATCATCATTATCTGGCAACTAGAAAATATATCAATAAAGCAAGCTACCAATTAATCATTACTGACTAGAAAATATTTAAAACTAATAAAACTGGACTTAAAATCATTTGTATCCTTATCCATTATCATAAGAAGTGACCATCAATATCTGTCAATTATTACATTCTTTATTAAAAGAGTTACTACTTGCCTGAAACCATGGACTACAGAATGTTATTCATTAAAATGATCACACTGCTTTATTTTTTCTTAAAGACTTTATTCATTTATTTCACAGAGAGTGAGATACCACAAGCAGGGGGAGCAGCAAGCAGAGGGAGAAGGAGGAACAGGCTACCCACTGAGCAAGGAGCCTCACTGGGGCTCAATCCCAGGACCCCGGGATCATGACCTGAGCCAAAGGTAGACGCTTAACCAACTGAGCCTCCCAGGCATAAAGCAGTGGTTCTCATGTATTCAGATTCTATAAATCAGCAATATCTTAAAATTGAGGGGTCCACCATTTTGCTGTCTATTATGATACACCAATATATCATAATAAAGGAAATTTAAGGGATGCCTCGGTGGCTCAGTCAGTTGAGTGTCCAACTTGATTTCAGCTTGGGTCATGATCTCGGGGTCATGGGATTGAGCCCCGTGTCAAGCTTTGTCCTCAGCTGGGAGTCTGCTTGAGATTCTCTCTCTCTGCCCCTCCCCCAACCACACACTAAAACGAACCCTCTCTAAAATAAATAAATAAATCTTTTTTATAAAACAAAAATAAGGGAAATTTTAAGAGCAAAATAGCACAAAGAAAATATCATAAAATCAAATACTATTCTACGAACTCTATTTTTTTGCTTCTATCTTAAATATAGATTATGAAGCCAAAGAGAAAGTAAAGAATGTGGTTAAGTCTCTGGCATCCATTTCTAAGATCATTGTGTAGAATTTTATGCTTTTATTTTTACTTGTTGCCCCCTTTCTCTTCATCAACATCTTTTGTCCCTTACCTTTGTATGTAGTTTTAAATATTACCATTTTATGCTGTAATTTACCTTTTAAGAGTGTAATTTAACTTAAATAATGTAATTGTATAGATACTGCCACAAGAGAAATAACCATAAAGACCTGAATAACTTCTTGAGTGCTTTTTTCTCTACCTATAAATGTTTCTTTATTTATAAATGTTTCATCCCTTTATAAAATAGTGACTATTAGAAGTTCTCTAACAAGTTCCCTTACCTCATTTGGAACAGTTTCAGCTTCCTCCATTATAAAAGGGACATCTGTTAATAAATTAATAGAAGTATTTTATTATTATATTACATTATAAAACAAAAAACATTTATACATATGTATACTAATAAAATACTATTTTAATTTTTCTCACCAAGAACAAAGAACAATTTAAATCAAAGCAGCTATTCAAACATAAATATTATTTAGTAAAAACAGGCTGATGAATCTCTGGGAAGATGGGGGGGTGGTAAATTGAAAAGGTGTGGAGATAAAATGAAAGCATGCATTAACTGGTAAGATTTCAGATCCATCAATGTAAGACATAAAAATAGATATAGAGTAGGGAAAAAAGATGGCAGAGTAGGGGACCCCTTTTTCAGCTGGTCCCCTGAGTCGAGCTGGATAGGTACCAAACCATCCCGAAAACCCACGAAATCAGCCTGAGACACAGGAAAATACATCTGGATCTCTACAAACAAACATCTCCAGCACTGAGTATTGAGGTACGAAGTGGGGAGTCATGAATCCTCGCACAGATATCGGAAGATAAACGGAAGGGGGAGGGAGCTGCCGTGCTCAGGAGCTGGGAAACAGTAGCCACCTGCACTGGGGAGCGGCGGGGATCCTGGACAGGCACCCGAGAGAGAGCAGACTGAGACTGTGAGCCTGGGAACCCGGGCGTCCATACTGAAAACCAGAGCTCCATAGCGCTCACTCAAACTAGACAGAAACCGGGAGCTCAGGAGCGCTCGTGCAACCAGGCTGAAAACCGGAGCTCCGGGGTGCGCGTGAACCACAGTGCAACAGGTAGCTTGGGATCGCGTGTGGGAACAGGGGAGGGGGGGCTGGTGGTGTTAGAAGCACAAAGGACAGAGACGTGTTAGCCCTGGAAGTGAGGGCTGGGAGAGTGGCTGTGGGGCGCACATCCCGGGACACTGCAGAGTTTTTAGCAGCACTGACGGAAACAGAGTTAGAGTGGCCAGGAGAGCTCAGTGGAGAGCGGACTGCGATCTCTGTTCTGAGACAGATGCTAGGATACGGCCACTGCTGCTCTGACTCGCAGAAGAGGCACAGAAAACCGCCAGGGAAAGCTGCCAGAGAACAAAAGCCCAGAAATACCGGCTCATTGTGCCCATCCCCATCCCCCCTCGCAGGAGACAGGGCGAATCTACCCAAACAGGGTTGCCTCAATATCAGTGCAGCAGGCCCCTCCCCCAGAAGGCAGGCTGAAAAATCAAGAAGCCCACATCCCTAAGGTCCCTATAAAACAAGTGCACACTGCCTGGGTCCTGGTCAATAATTTGGGCTCTGGACATCCCTGCAACCTCTCATCAGAATGACGAGGAGGAGAAATCCCCCCCCCCCAGCAAAGATAATGAGTCTGTGGCCTCTGCCACAGAAATGATGGATATGGATATAACCAAATTGTCAGAAACGGAGTTCAGAGTAACAATGGTCAAGACGATGTTGGACTTGAAAAAAATATTAATGAAAATATTAATGAGAATATAGAATCTCTAAAGACGGAAATGAGAGCAAATCTGGCAGAAATTAAAAATGCTATGAATCAAATGCAGTCAAAACTAGATGCTCTGACAGCCAGAGTAAATGAGGCAGAAGAACAAATTAGTGAATTGGAGGATGGGATGGTAGAAGAGAAAGTTAAAACGGAAACTTGGCTCAAAAAAAATCCAATTTCAAGAATGTAAATTAGGGGAGATTACTGACTTAATGAAACATTCCAATGTTAGAATCACCGGCATCACCGAGGGGGTGGAGAAAGAGAGGTCTAGAAGAGATATTTGAACAAATTGTAGCTGAAAACTTCCCGAATCTGGCAAAGGAAACAAGCACTCGTGTCCAAGAGGCAGAGAGGACCCCACCCAAGCTTAACCAGGACAAACCTATGCCACGTCATGACATAGTGCAATTCGCAAATATTAGATCCAAGGATACAGTATTGAAATCATCCAGGGGGAAGAATATATTTACGTACAGAGGGAAAAATATTAGAATAAGGTCAGACCTGTCTACAGAGACCCAGCAGGCCAGGAAGGGTTGGCAGGGTATTTTCAAAGCTCTATCTGAGAAGAACATGCAGCCAAGGATCCTTTATCCAGCAAGGCTGTCATTCAGAATTGATGGAGAGATAAGGACCTTCCAAGATCAGCAGAAATGGAAGGAATTCGTAACCACCAAACCAGCCCTACAGGACATATTAAGGGGGATTCAATAAAAGTAAAAAGGCCCCATAAGTGATACAGAACAGAAATTTACAATCTATAGAAACAAAGACTTCACAGGCAGCATGACATCACTAAAATCATTTCTCTCGATAATCACTCTCAATATGCATGGGCTAAATGCTCCCATAAATGCCACAGGGTTGCAGATTGGACAAAAAGAAATGACCCATCCATTTGCTGTCTACAAGAGACTCATCTTGAACCTAAGGATACATCCAGACTGAAAGTGAAGGGATGGAAAACCATTTTTCATGCCAATGGACCTCAAAAGAAAGCTGGGGTACCAATTCTCATATCAGACAGATTAGATTTTAAAGTAGACTGTAGTTAGAGATACAGAAGGACACTATATTATTCTTAAAGGATGTATCCAACAAGTGGATATGACAATTATAAATATCTATGCCCCCAACAGGGTAGCAGCTAGATACACAAGCCAACTCTTAACTAGAATAGAGAGACATATAGGTAATAATACTTTAATAGTAGAGGACCTCAACAGTCCACTCTCAGCAACAGACAGATCACCCTAGCAGAAAATCAACAAACAAGAGCTTTAAATGACATACTGGACCAGATGGACCTCATAGATATGTACAGAACACTACACCCCAGAACAATGAAATACTCATTCTTTTGGAATGCACATGGAACTTTCTCCAGAATAGACCATATAGTGGGTCACAAAACAGGTCTCAACCGATACCAAAAGACTGAGATTATTCCCTGCATATTCTCAGACCACAATGCTTTGAAATTGGAACTCAATCACAAGGAAAAATTTGGAAGAAACTCAAACACTTGGAAACTAAGAACCATCCTGCTCAAGAATGATTGGGTAAACCAGGTAATTAAGAAGGAGATCAGGGGCGCCTGGGTGGCACAGCGGTTAAAGCGTCTGCCATTGGCTCAGGGCGTGATCCCGGCGTTATGGGCGTTATGGGATCGAGCCCCACATCAGGCTCCTCCGCTATGAGCCTGTTTCTTCCTCTCCCACTTCCCCTGCTTGTGTTCCCTCTCTCGCTGGCTGTCTCTATCTCTGTCAAATAAATAAATTAAAAAAAAAAAAAAAAAAAGAAGGAGATCAAACAATTTCTGGAGACCAATGAAAATGAAAACACACTGGTCCAAAACCTATGGGACACTGCAAAGGTGGTCCTAAGGGGAAAATACATAGCCATCCAAGCCTCACTCAAAAGAAGAGAAAAATCTAAAATGCAGTTTTTATACTCTCACCTCAAGAAGCTGGAGCTGGAACAGAAGAACAGGCCTAATCCACGCACGAGAAGGCAGGTGATCAAGATTAGAGCACAGATCAATGAATTAGAAACCAGGAGCACAGTAGAGCAGATCAACAGAACTAGAAGCTGATTCTTTGAAAGAATAAACAAGATCAATAAGCCACTGGCCAGACTTATTCAAAAGAATAGAGAAAGGACCCAAATTAATAAAATTATGAATGAAAGGGGAGAGGTCACAAGCAACACCAATGAAATAGGAAGGATCAATAGAAACTCTTATCAACAGCTTTATGCCAATAAATTAAACAACCTGGAAGAAATGGATGCCTTCCTGCAAACCTATAAACTACCAAGACTGAAACAGGAAGAAACTGATTATTTAAACAGACCGATTAATTATGAAGAGTTTGAAGCAGTGATCAAAAACCTCCCCCAATACAAGAGTCCAGGGCCTGACGGATTCCTCGGGGAATTCTACCAAACATTCAAAGAAGAAATAATACCTATTCTCCTGAAGCTGTTTCAAAAAATAGAAACAGAAGGAAAACTACCAAACTCATTCTATGAGGCCAATATTACCTTGATCCCCAAACCAGGCAAAGACCCCATCAAAAAGGAGAATTACAGACCGATATCCCTGATGAATACGGACGCCAAAATCCACAACAAGATCCTAGCTAATAGGATCCAACAGTACATTAAAAGGATTATCCATCATGACCAAGTGGGATTCATCCCTGGGATGCAAGGGTGGTTCAACATTCGCAAATCGATCAGTGTGATAGAGCATATCAACAAGAAGAGAGTCAAGAACCATATGATCCTCTCAATTGATGCAGAAAAAGCATTTGACAAAATACAGCATCCTTTCCTGATTAAAACCCTTCAGAGTGTAGGGATAGAGGGTACATTCCTCAATTTCATAAAAACCATCTATGTAAAGCATACAGCGAATATCATTCTCAATGGGGAAAAGCTGGAAGCCTTTCCCTTAAATCAGGAACACGACAAGGATGCCCATTCTCACCATTATTATTCAACACAGTACTAGAAATCCTTGCAACAGCAATCAGACAACCAAAAGGGATAAATGTATTCAAATCGGCAAAGAAGAGGTCAAACTGTCTCTCTTCGCAGATGACATGATACCCTATATAGAAAACCCAAAAGACTCCACCCCCAAACTACTAGAACTTATAGAGCAATTCAGTAATGTGGCGGGATACAAAATCAATGCTCAGAAATCAGTTGCATTTCTATACACGAACAATGAGACTGAAGAAAGAGAAATTAGGGAATCCATTCCATTTACAATAGCACCAAAAATCATACGTTATCTCGGAATTAACTTAACCAGAGACGTAAAGGAACTATATTCTAGAAACTACAAAACACTCCTGAAAGACATTGAAGAAGACACAAAAAGATGGAAAAATATTCCATGCTCATGGATCGAAAGAATAAACAGAGTTAAAATGTCTATGCTACCCACAGCAATCTACACTTTCAGTGCCATCCTGTTCAAAATACCAATGACATTTTTCAAAGAACTGGAACAAACAGCCCTTAAATTTGTGTGGAACCAGAAAAGGCCACGAATCTCCAAGGAACTGTTGAAAAGGAAAAATAAAGCTGGGGGCATCACGTTGCCAGATTTCAAGCTATACTACAAAGCTGTGATCACAAAGACAGCATGGTACTGGCACAGAAACAGACACATAGACCAATGGAACAGAATAGAGAACCCAGAAATGGACCCTCGGCTCTTTGGGCAACTAATCTTTGACGAAGCAGGAAAAAACATCCAGTGGAAAAAAGACAGTCTCTTCAATAAATGGTAGTGGGAAAACTGGACAGCTATATGCAAAAGAATGAAACTTGACCACTCTCTCACACCACACACAAAGATAAACTCGAAATGGTTGAAAGACCTTGATGTGAGACAGGAATCCATCAAAATCCTAGGGGAGAACACAGGCTGCAACCTATTTGACATTGGTCACAGCAACTTTTTTCATGACACTTCTCCAAGGGCAAGAGAAACAAAAGAAAAAATGAACTTGTGGGACTTCATCAAGATAAAAAGCTTCTGCACAACCAAGGAAACAGTCAAAAAAACTAGAGGCAGTCCACGGAATGGGAGAAGATATTTGCAAATGACATTACAGATAAAAGACTGGTATCCAAGATCTACATAGAACTTCTCAAACTCAATACATGAGAAACAAATAATCAAATCAAAAAATGGGCAGAAGATGCAAACAGACACTTTTCCAATGAAGACATACAAATGGCTAACAGACATATGAAAAAGTGTTCAAAATCACTAGCTATCAGGGAAATTCAAATAAAACCACACTGAGATACCACCTTACACCTGTTAGAATGGCAAAAATTGACAAGGCAGGAAACAACAAATGTTGGAGAGGATGTGGAGAAAGGGGATCCCTCTTACACTGTTGCTGGGAAGGCAAGCTGGTACAGCCACTTTGGAAAACAGTGTGGAGGTCCCTTAAAAAGTTAAAAATTGAGGTACCCTAGGATCCAACAATTGCACTACTGGGCATTTACCCCAAAGATACAGACGCAGTGAAGAGAAGGGCCATATGCACCCCAATGTTCATAGCAGCATTGTCCACAATAGCTAAATCATGGAAGGAGCCGAGATGCCCTTCAACAGATGACTGGATTAGGAAGTTGTGGTCCATATATACAATGGAATATTACTCAGCTATGAGAAAAAACAAATTCTCAACATTTGCTGCAACATGGACGGCACTGGAGGAGATAATGCTAAGTGAAATAAGTCAAGCAGAGAAAGACAATTATCATATGATTTCTCTCATCTATGGAATATAAGAACTAGGAAGATCGGTAGGGGAAGAAAGGGAAAAAGAAGGGGGTAATCAGAGGGGGGAATGAAGCATGAGAGACTATGGACTATGAGAAACAAACTGAGGGCCTCAGAGGGGAGGAAGGTGGGGAATGGGATAGACCAGTGATGGGTAGTAAGGAGGGCACGTATTGCATGGTGCACTGGGTGTTATACGCAACTAATGAATCATCGAACTTTACATCGGAAACTGGGGATGTACTGTATGGTGGCTAACATAATAAAAAATCATTTAAAAAAAAGTTAAAAATTGAGCTACCCTATGATCCAACAATTGCACTACTGGGCATTTACCCCAAACATACAGACGCAGTGAAGAGAAGGGCCATATGCACCCCAATGTTCATAGCAGCATTGTCCACAATAGCTAAATCATGGAAGGAGCCGAGATGCCCTTCAACAGATGACTGGATTAAGAAGATGTGGTCCATATATACAATGGAATATTACTCAGCCATCAGAAAGAACGATTTCACAACATTTGCAGCAACATGGACGGGACTGGAGGAGATAATGCTAAGTGAAATAATCAAGCAGAGAAAGACAATTGTCATATGGTTTCACTCATTTATGGAACATAAGAAATAGCAGGAAGATTGGTAGGAGAAGGAAGGGAAGAATGAAAGGGGGGTAAACAGAAGGGGGAATGAACCATGACAGACTGTGGACTCTGGGAAACAAACTGAGGGCTTCAGAGGGGAGGGGGGTGGGGGAATGGGATAGGCCGCTGATGGGTATTAAGGAGGGCACGTATTGCATGGTGCACTGGGTGTTATACGCAAAAAATGAATCGTGGAACACTACATCAAAAACTAAGGATATACTGTATGGTGACGAACATCATAAAAAATTATTATAAAAAATATGCAGTATATTTTGCTACAAGTCAAGAGGAAATAAAATAAATCCCAGATGGTCAGTGATAGGGTTGGAATTGGAAAAAGAGATTGAAATAAAGTTGCATATAACCAGAAACAGAAGGACCATTTGAAAGAGGCTGATTGAATCACTTGTAAAATTGTCCTACAAATATAAAGATTATATATTTAGCAAGTAGAAAAATAAAACCTTAAAGGAAGAGAGACAGAATAAAAATTGAGATATAAAGGAATGTGTTAAGTCTAACACAAAATTTATTATGGTCAGTGTTAGCTGTGTGACTGTGGTCAGCTTAGCCCATTTTTCTGAGCGTTGTTGTTCTCATTTGTAAGACAGGATTAATAATGGCTTATCTTACAGGTATGATACAAGTATATGTAAGATGCAAGCAGCAATATGGTGAAATGCTTAAGCTCTTGGGTCAAATGGACGAGGTTCAAATTTAATCCCTATCAGTTGACGGCTGTGTGACTTCTGACTGGTTACTTGATCTGTCTGATCCTCACCTTTCTCATCTGTAAAATATGGGTAAATAATAATAACACCCTCTACTGACTGCTGTGAGGACTGATTTATATAATCCAGGTAAAGGCCTGTAACACAGTGGTCAATAAATGTTAGCTGAAGCTATAAGAAGCTATAGGAATGCCAGAAAAAAGAAGTCACTAGACTTATATCTTCAGATAAAAAAAAAGAGAGAGAAAAAAAGTTGGCAACCAACAGTGACTGAGGCGTATTTACCTCAAATCTTCAACAGTGATACTGACAATGGAAACTGTGATTCTCCTCTACCTGAAAACTGAACGTTTCAAGGTAAAGAGTAGGCTAAAGACAGCAGAGCTCTGCTAGGCTGGCTGCTTCTCAGAGGCTAGGAAATGAACATATCAAAGGCTGAGGTAGCCAGGAAGTAAAAATAGGGAAATAAAGAAGTAACCCGGGGCACAATTCTTGTAACAATATATCATTATTCCACCCCAAAGAATCCAAGATTTTATAGACATAGCTTACGCATCTATTTTAACTTAGTTTCAACGAATCTTTTAACGGAGATTTTTTTTAAAAGACTGCCAAATAATACCTTCCATTATCTTACCAATAATTTGTGATAAGTTCTCAAATTTAATGCTTATTGAATTTCCCATCTCCCTCTCTCTGTCCTCCTTCCTTACACACACACACACACACACCCCTCTACTTAAAAGAGACCAATAGCCCTACAGCTAATGTTTAAGAAAAATACTTTTTCATAGATCATAGTGAAGATTTAACTTTTTTCTTGTCCTTAAATGAGGAAAGGAGCATTAAAAAACAAAAAACAAAAAACAAAAAACCTCTTGGGCACCCTGGGTGGTTTAGTTGGTTAAGCATCCAACTCTTGGCTCCGGTCATGATCTCAGGGCTGTGAGATCAAGCCCCACGTCGGGGTTCAAACTCAGTGCAAAGTCTGCTTGAGATTCTTTCCCTCTCCCTGTCTGACCCCCCACTGCTCATACACATGCTGTCTCTCTCTCTCATATAAATAAAATCTTTTAAAAAACCCTCTTAGTTGGGTCAAAGTCTTTTCTTTGGAGTGTTACAAAATAAATACTATATACTAAAACTATGACATACATATTTCAAACAAAAAATGAAATCTACTTAAAGCAAATAAACAATTTTATTTTTGTGATACAACCACACTCTTTTTAATTGTCAATAAACACAAATGTGAAATAGTTTCTTAACCTGATGTTTCAAAAACTTCAGACTCCTCTTCACGTAGGCTTTTAACTAACTCGTCGGTATCAATTTCCTAGAAACAAGGGTAAAAAAAGATGTTGGAGAAATGTTTAGAGAGCCAAGCTGCCTTTATAAATTCTTTTATTACCTTCTTTAAAATTTACAGAAGAATATGGGTTTATGATAAAAACCATCCACACAGCACTATTTTAAAGAGAAGTATATCCTGGTAGG
Source organism: Ursus arctos (assembly GCF_023065955.2). Classification (NCBI taxonomy): domain Eukaryota; kingdom Metazoa; phylum Chordata; class Mammalia; order Carnivora; family Ursidae; genus Ursus; species Ursus arctos. Next base: position 76,672,664 of record NW_026622763.1, read on the forward strand.
AGTTAATGTTCCAGAGAGAAGCTATCCAATAATTGATAGGGTATTTGAGTGACAAATGTATAAGAGAAAAAGATTATGAGATAAATGACATAATATTGTAACTTCAAGGGATAAAAGAGGATACCCCCAGAAAACAGATTACTTTTTTATTGGAAAACATTATGACCTATGAGTTGCAAAGTGATGTGTATCTTTAAAAAAATTCCAAGAGGAATTATAAGGTAGAGTGATCACTGAATCTTATAAAGTACTGATCTTTTAATAAGAACCCAAAGTCCATAGTTCCTTTAATGAAGAGCCCCTCAAATTTTCCCTAAAATACTAATTCTGTATAAGTGCTAATTAATTTATCCTAAGGCACTACCACTATGCCAAATTATAATGAGGCATTGAAAAACATTAATATATCAGTGTGTTATGACTACCATTTCAAGGCTGTGATCTTAGTGTTTGATTAATCTACTGAAACCCCTATGTATTCCTATTGCCAGGTCAAAATGTATAGGTCAGACTGTATTTCTAAATATTAAGCCTTACTTATATATCTGATAAAGGTCTAATATTCAAAATATAAAGAACTCTTACAACTGAACAATAAAAAAATAACCCAATTTAAAAATCAACAAAGGATTTGAATAAACATTTATCCGAAGACGATATACAAATGGCCAGTAAGCACATGAAAAGATGTTCTCATCATTGGTTATCAGGGAAATGCAAATCAAAACCACAATGAGATACCACTTCAAACCCCCTAAGATGGCTATAATTGAAACAAACAAAAAAGGAAAATAAGTGTTGGAAAAGATATGGAACCTTCATACATTGCTGGTTAGATGTAAAATTGTGCAGCTGCTATAGAAAACAGTTTGATAGTTCCTGGAGAAGTTAAGGAGGGAACTACTGTATGATCCAACAATTCTACTCCTAGGTATATACCCAAGAGAATTACAAACATGTTCACATAAAAACCTGCACATGAATGTGCACAGCAGCATTATTCATGATAGCTAAAAAGTTGAAACAACCCAAATGTCCACGAACTGATGAGGATAAACAAAACGTAGTACATATCCATACAGTGGAATATTATTTGGCAATAAAAAGAAACAAAGTAGTGATACATGTTACAATGGGGATGAACCCTGAAAACATTATGCTAAGTGAAAGAAGCAAGTCACAAAGAACCATATATTGTATGATTCCACTCAAATGAAAGGTTTAGAATAAGCAAATCTATAGAAACAGAAAGTAGACTAGCTATTGTCTAGAGAACGGGGGATCTGGGAGGTTTGGTTAAGGGATGTGGAGTTTCTTTTCGGGGTTATGAGAATATCTGAAAATTGATTGTAGCAATGGACATACAACTCTGTGAATATACTAAAGGCCACTGAATTGTATACTTTGAATAGGTGAATTATATCTTAACAATGCTGTTAAAAAACTAAATCCTACAAATTATTAGTCAATATTTATCAAATGTCACATTAGCAAAATATGAAAGTACATGAGCCATGAATAGCATTTTATATATCAAGAATAAGCAGAGTTAGGGTTAAGATGGCGGAGGAGTAGGGGACCCCTTTTTCAGCCGGTCCCCTGAGTCGAGCTGGATAGGTACCAGACCAGCCTAAATAACCATGGAATCAGCCTGAGACGCAGGATGATGCATCTGGATCTCTACAAATGAACATCTCCAGCGCTGAGTATTGAGGTGCGAAGAGGGGAGCTGTAAACCGTGCACAGATATCGGAAGATAAACGGAAGGGGGAGGGAGCCGCCGCGTTGGGCTCCGGGAAGTGGCAGCCACCTGCACGGGGGAGCGGGCGGACTCACAGAGGGCACCGCGAGAGAGCGGACTGAGACCGGTGAGCCGTGAACGCGCGCCACCAGGCTTCTCCCGAAACTCCTGAATCGAGGTGTGCTCACCGGGCATAGACTGAGACCGGGAGACCCGGGAGCGTGCGGGGCGGCCGGTGGCTGGCGGCATTAGAAACACAAAGGACAGAGACGCGCCGGCCCTGGAAGTGAGGGCAGGGACGCCGAGTTGGTGCGCACATCCCGGGACACTGCAGGGTTGAGCAGCACCAACAGTAACAGAGTTAAAGTGGCCAGAACATCAGTGGAGAACGGGCCGCAATCCCTCTGTTCTGAGACAATGCAGCCTCTGCTGCTCTGACTCTCAGAAGAGGCATAGCCGGCCGCCAGGGAAAGCCGCCAGAGAACAAAAGCCTGGAAATACCGGCTCAGAGAGTGCCCATCCCCATTCTCCCTCGCAGGGGACACGGAGACTCTACCCAAACAGGGCTGCCTGAGTATCGGCGCGGCAGGCCCCTCCCCCAGAACACAGAAGGCAGGCTGAAAAATCAAGAAGCCCACAACCCGAGGCGCCTGGGTGGCGCCGTCATTGAGCGCCTGTCTCCGGCTTAGGGCGTGATCCCGGCGTTCCGGAAAGGAGTCCCTCATCGGGCTCCTCCGCTGGGAGCCTGCTTCTTCCTCTCTCACTCCCCTGCTTCTGTTCCGTTCTTGCTGACTGTCTCCCTCTCTCAGATAAGTAAATAAATAAAATCTTTAAAGAAGAAGCCCACATCCCTAAGATCCCTATAAAACAAGGGGCACGGCCTGGGACCCAGTCAATAATTTTGGGCTCTGGACAACCCCGCAACCTCCCCTCATTAGAATGACAAGAAGGAGAAGCCCCCCCCCCCCAGCAAAGAAAAGACAGTGAGTCAGTGGCCTCTGCCACAGAAGTAACGGATATGGATGTAACCAAATTATCAGAAATGGAATTCAGAGTAACAAGGGTCAAGATAATGAGTAGACTTGAAAAAAGTATTCAGGAAAATGTTACTGAGAATATAGAATCCCTAAGGGCGGAAATGAGAGCGAATGTGACAGAAATTAAAAATTCTATGAGCCAAATGCAGGCAAAACTAGAGGCTCTGATGGCCAGGGTCACCGAAGCAGAGGAAAGGGTTAGTGAATTGGAGGATGGGTTAATAGAGGAAAAAATAAAAATAGAAGATGGTCTTAAAAAAATCCACGCCCACGAATGTTGGCTACGGGAGATTACTGACTCAACGAAACGATCCAATGTTAGAATCATCGGCATCCCCGAGGGGGTGGAGAAAAGCAGAGGTCTAGAAGAGATATTTGAACAAATTGTAGCTGAAAACTTCCCTAATCTAGCGAGGGAAACAAAAATTCGTGTCCAAGAGGCAGAGAGGACCCCTCCCAAGCTCAACCACGACAAACCTACGCCACGTCACGTCATAGTGCAATTCGCAAATATGAGATCCAAGGATACAGTATTGAAAGCAGCCAGGGCAAAGAAATTTCTCACGTACCAAGGCAAAGGCATCAGAATTACGTCAGACCTGTCTACACAGACCTGGAATGAGAGAAAGGGTTGGGGGAGCATTTTTAAAGCTCTTTCAGAGAAAAACATGCAGCCAAGGATCCTTTATCCAGCAAGGCTGTCATTCAGAATTGATGGAGAAATAAAGACATTTCAGAATCGACAGTCACTAGCCAATTTCGTAACCACGAAACCAGCCCTACGGGAGGTATTACGGGGGGTTCTATAAAAGTAAAAAGGCCCCAAGAGTGATACAAAACAGAAAGTCACAGCCAATACAAACAAAGACTTTACTGACAACATGGCAGAATTAAAAGCATATCTCTCAGTACTCAGCCTTAACATTAATGGTTTAAATTCTTGCTTTAAACGCCACAGGGTTGCAGATTGGATAAAAAGAAATGACCCATCCATTTGCTGTCTACAAGAGACTCATTTCGAACCCAAAGATGTATTCAGACTGAGAGTAAGGGGATGGAGTACCATCTTTCACGCAAATGGACCTCAAAAGAAAGCTGGGGTAGCAATTCTCATATCAGATAAACTGGATTTTAAACTATAGACTATAGTTAGAGATGCAGAAGGGCACTATATTATTCTTAAGGGAAGTATTCAACAAGTGGATATGACAATTATAAATATATATGCCCCCAACAGGGGAGCAGCAAGATACACAAGCCAACTCTTAACCAGAATAAAGAGACATATAGATAAAAATACATTAATAGTAGGGGACCTCAACACTCCACTATCAGAAATAGACAGAACACCCTGGCAAAAACTAAGCAAAGAATCAAAGGCTTTGAATGCCATACTCGACGAGTTGGACCTCTTAGATATATATAGAACACTACACCCCAGAACCAAAGAATACTCATTCTATTCTAATGCCCATGGAACATTTTCAAGAATAGACCATGTTCTGGGACACAAAACAGGTCTCAGCCGATACCAAAAGATTGAAATTATCCCCTGCATATTCTCAGACCACAACACTCTGAAATTGGAACTCAACCACAAGGAAAAATTTGGAAGAAACTCAAACACTTGGAGACTAAGAACCATCCTGCTCAGGAATGACTCGATAAACCAGGAAATCAAAAATCAAATTAAACAATTTATGGAGACCAATGAGAATGAAAATACAACAGTCCAAAACCTATGGGATACTGCAAAGGCGGTCCTAAGGGGGAAATACATAGCCATCCAAGCCTCACTCAAAAGAATAGAAAAATCTAAAATGCAGTTTTTATATTCTCACCTCAAGAAGCTGGAACAGCAACAGAGGGACAGGCCTAATCCACGCACGAGGAAGCAGTTGACCAAAATTAAAGCTGAAATCAATCAAGCAGAAACCAGAAGTACAGTAGAGCAGATCAACAGGACTAGAAGCTGGTTCTTGGAGAGAATCAATAAAATTGACAGACCACTGGCAAGACTTATCCAAAAGAAAAGAGAAAGGACCCAGATTATTAAAATTATGAATGAAAAAGGAGAGGTCATGACCAACACCATTGAAATTGGAAGGATTATTAGAAATTTTTATCAACAGCTATATGCCAATAAACTAAGCAATCTGGAAGAGATGGAATCCTTCCTGGAAACCTATAAACTACCAAGATTGAAACAGGAAGAAATTGATTTCTTAAACAGGCCAATTAATTATGAAGAAATTGAGTCAGTGATAAACAACCTTCCAAATAACAAAACTCCAGGCCCGGACGGTTTTCCTGGGGAATGCTACCAAACATTCAAAGAAGAAATAATACCTATTCTCCTAAAGCTATTTCAGAAAATAGAAACAGAAGGAAAGCTACCAAACTCATTCTATGAGACCAATATTACCTTGATCCCCAAACCAGGCAAAGACCCCATCAAAAAGGAGAATTACAGACCGATTTCCCTAATGAATATGGACGCCAAAATCCTCAACAAGATACTTGCTAATAGAATCCAACAGTACATTAAAAGGATTATCCACCACGATCAAGTGGGATTCATACCTGGGATGCAAGCGTGGTTCAATATTCACAAATCAATCAGCGTGATACACCATATCAACAAGAAAAGACTCAAGAACCATATGATCCTCTCAATCGATGCCGAAAAAGCATTTGACAAAATACAGCATCCTTTCCTGATTAAAACCCTTCAGAGTGTAGGAATAGAAGGTACATTTCTCAATCTCATAAAAGCCATCTATGAAAAGCCTACTGCAAATATTATTCTCAATGGGGAAAAGCTGGAAGCCTTTCCCTTAAGATCAGGAACACGACAAGGATGCCCACTCTCGCCACTATTATTCAACATAGTACTAGAGTCCTTGCAACAGCAATCAGACAACAAAAAGGGATCAAAGGTATTCAAATCGGCAAAGAAGAAGTCAAAATGTCTCTCTTCGCAGATGACATGATACGCTATATGGAAAACCCAAAAGAAGCCACTCCCAAACTATTAGAAGTTATAGAGCAATTCAGTAACGTGGCGGGATACAAAATCAATGCTCAGAAATCAGTTGCATTTCTGTACACGAATAACGAGAACGAAGAAAGAGAAATTAGGGAATCCATCCCCTTTACAATAGCACCAAAAACCATACGTTACCTTGGAATTAACCAGAGACGTAAAGGACCTTTATTCTAGAAACTATAAATCACTCTTAAAAGACATTGAGGAAGACATAAAAAGATGGAAAGATATTCCATGCTCATGGATCAGAAGAATTAACATAGTTAAAATGTCCATGCTACCCAGAGCAATCTACACTTTCAATGCTTTCCCGATCAAAATACCGAGAACGTTTTTCAAAGAACTGGAACAAATAGTCCTTAAATTTGTATGGAACCAGAAAAGACCCCGAATCTCCAAGGAACTGTTGAAAAGGAAAAACAAAGCTGGGGGCATCACAATGCCGGCTTTCCAGCTGTACTACAAAGCTGTGATCACAAAGACAGCATGGTACTGGCACAAAAACAGACACATAGACCAATGGAACAGAATAGAGAGCCCAGAAATGGACCCTCAGCTCTTTGGGCAACTAATATTTGATAAAGCAGGAAAAAACATCCGGTGGGAAAGACAGTCTCTTCAATAAATGGTGCTGGGAAAATTGGACAGCTACATGCAAAAGAATGAAACTTGACCACTATCTCACACCATACACAAAAATAAACTCCAAATGGATGAAAGACCTCGATGTGAGACAGGAATCCATCAAAATTCTAGAGGAGAACATAGGCAGCAACCTCTACGACATCGGCCAAAGCAACCTTTTTCATGATACATCCCCAAAGGCAAGAGAAACAAAAGATAAAATGAATTTATGGGACTTCATCAAGATTAAAAGTTTCTGCACAGCCAAGGAAACAGTCAGAAAAACTAAGAGGCAGCCCATGGAATGGGAGAAGATATTTGCAAATGACACTACAGATAAAGGACTGGTATCCAAGATCTACAAAGAACTTCGCAAACTCAATACACGAGAAACAAATAAACAAATCAAAAAATGGGCAGAAGATATGAACAGACACTTTTCCAATGAAGACATACAAATGGCTAAAAGACACATGAAAAAATGTTCAAAATCATTAGCCATCAAGGAAATTCAAATCAAAACCACACTGAGATACCACCTTACGCCAGTTAGAATGGCAAAAATAGACAAGGCAAGAAACAACAATTGTTGGAGAGGATGTGGAGAAAGGGGATCCCTCCTACATTGTTGGTGGGAATGCAAGTTGGTACAGCCACTCTGGAAAACAGTGTGGAGGTCCCTTAAAAAGTTAAAAATTGAGCTACCCTATGATCCAGCCATTGCACTACTGGGTGTTTACCCCAAAGATACAGACGTAGTGAAGAGAAGGGCCATATGCACCCCAATGTTCATAGCAGCAATGTCCACAATAGCTAAATCGTGGAAGGAGCCGAGATGCCCTGCAACAGATGACTGGATTAAGAAGTTGTGGTCCATATATACAATGGAATATTACTCAGCAATCAGAAAGAATGAGTTCTCAACATTTGCTACAACATGGACGGCACTGGAGGAGATAATGCTTAGTGAAATAAGTCAAGCAGAGAAAGACAACTATCATATGATTTCTCTCATCTATGGAACATAAGAACTAGAATGATCAGTAGGGGAAGAAAGGGATAAAGAAAGGGGGGGTAATCAGAAGGGGGAATGAAACATGAGGGACTATGGACTATGAGAAACAAACTGAGGGCTACAGAGGGGAGGGGCGTGGGGGAATGGGATAGTCCGGTGATGGGTAGTAAGGAGGGCACGTATTGCATGGTGCACTGGGTGTTATACACAACTAATGAATCATCGAGCCTTACATCGAAAACTGGGGATGTACTGTATGGTGACTAATATAATAAAAAATCATTATTAAAAAAAAAAAGAATAAGCAACATCTTATCATCACTTTTAATTATCATAATTTTTAAAATAAAAAAGTATTAGAAGTTGTATGTGGAGAATATATTATGTTAATTACCTTATGTTCTTTATGGGCCAATTTTGGGTTAAGAACTCCTTCTAAATAGCTAGCTTTTTCTATCCATGTATTCAGATTTCTATATTCTTTTTTCATTTTTTCCAGCCTAAAGAAAGAAATCAGTTATACATTTAAAAAGTGACAGAATAACATATATGGTATGATTCACAAGAGAATACATTCAGTATGATCCACTTAGAGAATTTTCTAAGAGAGGCAAAAAAGCAATATATTGTTTAAGGATACAGTCAAAGGAAAAGGAACGATTACAACAACAGTCAGGGCAGTAGTTACCTAAGGATGGGTTGGGGAGAAGACAGTCTCATAAGGGCACACAAAGCACATTTTTGATATTGATGATGTTCTACTTCTTTTTTTAAGTTTTTATTTAAATTCCAGTCAAAATACAGTGTAATAGTTTCAGGTGTACAACTTAGTGATTCAACACTTCCATATCACACCCAGTGCTCATCACAACAAGTGCGCTCCTTATTCCCCATGACCTATTTAACCCATCCGCTCCCCACCCAGCTCCCTTCCGCTAGCCATCAGTTTGTTCTTTATAGTGAAGAAGCTGCTTCTTGGTTTGTCTTTTTTCCCCCCATGATCATTTCTTAAATTCCACATATGAGAGATCATATGGTATTTGTCTTTCTCTAACTTATTTTGCTTACCATAATACTCTCTAGCTCCATCCATGTTGTTGCAAATGGCAAGATTTCTTTATCCATTCATCAGTCTGTGGACATTTGAGCTCTTTCCGTAATTTCTATTGTTATGAATGCTGCTATAAATATTGGGTTGCATGTATCCCTTTGAATTAGTATTTTTGTAATCTTTGGGTAAATACCTAGTAGTGCAATTGCTGGATCATAGGGTAGTTCTAATTTCAACTTTTTGAGGAAACTCCATACTGTTTTCCAAAACGGCTGTACTAGTTTGCATTCCCACCAACACTGTAAGCAAATTCCCCTTTATTCCGCATGCTTGCCAACACCTGTTGCTTCTTGTGTTGTTAATTTTAGCCATTCTGACAAATGGGAGGTGATATCTCATTGTAGTTTTGATTTGTATTTCCCTGATGATGAGTGATGTTGAGCATTTTTTCAAATGTCTATTAGCTATCTGCATGTCTTCTTTGGAAGAGTGTCTATTCATGTCTTCTGCCCATTTCTTAACTGGTTTATTTGGCTTTGGGGTGTTGAGTTTGATAAGTTCTTTATAGATTTTGGATTCTAACCCTTTATCAGATATAGGTCATTTGTAAATATCTTCTCCCATTCAGTAGGTGGCCTTTTAGTTTTGTTAACTCTTTCCTTCACTGCACAGAAGTTTTTTATTTTGATGAAGTCCCAATAGTTTATTTTTGCTTTTGTTTCCCTTGCATCAGGAGACATATCTAGTAAGAAGCTGGTATGACCAATGTAATATATGTTACTGCCTCTGTTCTCCTCTAGGATTTTAATGGATTCCTGTCTCACATTTAGGTTTCTAATCCATTTTGAATTTATTTTCATGTATAGCTTTAAGCAAATGATCCCATTTCATTCTTTTGCATGTTGCTGTCCAATTTTCCCAACACGATTTTTTGAAGAGACTGTCTTTTTTCCATTGGATATTCTTTCCTGCTTTGTTGAAGATTAATTGACCATATAGTTGTAGGTTCATTTCTGGGTTTTCTTTTTTTTTTTTTTTTAAAGATTTTATTTATTTGATGGAGATAGAGACAGCCAGTGAGAGAGGGAACACAAGCAGGGAGAGTGGGAGAGGAAGAAGCAGGCTCATAGCAGAAGAGCCTGATGTGGGGCTCGATCCCAGAATGCCGGGATCACGCCCTGAGCCGAAGGCAGACGCTTAACCACTGAGCCACCCAGGCGCCCCATCATCTCTGGGTTTTCTATTCTGTTCCATTGATCTATATGTCTGTTTTTGTGCCAGTACCATAGTGTCTTGATCACTACAACTTTGTAAGGTAACTTCAAGTCTAGAATTGTATTGCCTCCAGCTTTGCTTTTCTTTTTGAAGGTTGCTTTGGCTATCTGGGGTCTTTCGTGGCTCCATACAAATTTGAGAATTGTTTGTTCTAGCTCTGTGAAAAATGCTGTTAGTATTTTATAGGGATGCATTAAATGTCTAGATTGTTTTGGGTAGCATAGACATTTTAACAATATTCATTCGTCTGATCCATCAGCATGGAATGTTTTTCCATTTCTTTGTTTTGTCTTCATTTTCTTTCATCAGTGTTTTATAGTTTTCAGAGTACAGGTCTTTTACCTCTTTGGTTAGGTTTATTCCTAAGTATCTCATGGTTTCTGGTGCAATTGTAAATGGGACTGATTCCTTGAAGTCTCTTTCTGCTGCTCGGTGTATGGAATGCAACAGTTTCGGTATATTGATTTTTGCATCCTGCAAGTTTACTGAATTCATGTATCAGTTCTAACAATTTTTTGGTGGAGCCTTTTGGGTTTTCTATATAGAGTATCATGTCATCTGCAAATAGTGATGGTTTTGCCAACTTGGATGCCTTTTATTTCTTTTTGTTGTGTGACTACTATGGCTAGGACTCCAATATGGCGATGTTGTATTTCTGTATTTTTTTAGACATTTTGTTTGTTTATTTCAGAAAGAGAGCATGCAAGTGAGGGAAAGGGCAGAGGGGGAGAGAGGGAGAGAATCTCAAGCAGACTTCACGCTGAGCATGGAGCCCCTTGCAGGGGGCTCAACCTCATGACTCTAAGATCACGACATGAGCCAAAACCAAGAGTCAGAAGCTTAACCAACTGAGCCACCCAGGTGCGCTGATGTTGTATTTCCTAACCTGAATCATAAATATCTAGGCATGTCTTATTATTTTTATTTAAGCTATATATACATGTTTTAGAAGTTATTCAATATATATTGGTCTCATTATTTAAACTTATGTATACATATTTTATAAATTATCCAATATATAGATGATATTTTCTGCAACAGAACAGAAGAAAAAAATGGGAATTTAGCTTCTAATCCAAGAAATTTCAAAAGGCTTTGGTCATATAAAGATGTAACTGACAAGAATTAAATAGAAAAGAGGGACTGTTTCCCAATTCATTTCATAAGGACACTACTGCCTTGATGATAAACCCTAATAAGGACATTATAAAAAAGGAAAATTAGTCTAATCTCCTTCATGAACATAGATGCAAATGTTAAAAGTTTTAATACAAAAAATCCAGTAGTATAGAGAAAAGATCATATATCATGAACAAGTTAGATTTATCCCAGGTATACAAGGATATTTTGACATTAACATTAGAAAACATAAATACAATTTAACTGATTAAAAGAGAAAAAACATTTGGCAAAATCCAACATCCATTTATGATTTTAAAGAACTTAGAAAACTAGGGACAAAGTAGAATAATTTACTTAACCTGGTATAGCATATCCATATATGAAAAACCTATATAAGTAAATGCTCTTAACCATCAAATGCTAGAAGTGTAGCCTTTAAAGAGCATGAACAAAACAAGGATGTCCACCCTTGCCATTTATATCAGACATTGACTGGAGCTTCTAGCTAGCATAGTAGGACAAGAAAACAAAATTAAAGAATAAGCACTGGGGATTTAAAAAAATTGTTATTTGTAGGTATGAATGTTTAAATAAATTCTCCCAAATGTTACTACAGGTAAATTATTATAAATATGAAAGTTTAACAAAAGAGGGAAATTCTAGAAGAGAAGGCCAGAAGGGGTAGCATAGTTTTAGAATCTTCTCAAATCTCTATGTAAAAACATTCAGAGAAGCTGAGTAGCAAACCCAAGAACCTATGGACAACATCTACAACACAATCATGTGACAAGACGTCTCTATGAACTATAAATCATATACACAAGACCTTCAAGGTATATGTCAGAAAGCAACAGGTATAAAAAGGGGCATCTGGGGGGTGCCTGGGTAGCTTAGTTGGTTGAGTATCCAACTCTTGATTTCAGCTCGGGTCATGATCTCAGGGTCCTGGGATTGAGCCCCTAGTGGAACTCTGCATCTGGTGGGGAGTCTGCTTGGGTTTCTCTTCCTCTGCTCCACCTCTCCCTGCTCGTACTCTTGAAATAAATAAATAAATCTTAAAATAAACTGGAGGGGGGCATCTGAAGGACCTGAAAATAAGAAAACCCCAAAACAGCCAACAGGTAGTCATGGATGGGAAATTACAGCAGGCCAATTTAAGAAAGGCAGTTAAAAAAAAATTAAAAATAGAATTACCATAGATTTGGTAAATTCCACTATTGGGTATTTACCCAAAGAAATAAAAAACACAAATCTGAAAAAATAGAATAAAAAAAATTTTTAAAAAAGGCAGTTGAAATTGGGAGATTTTACTCATTCCAATAACAAGTGAGTACAAAGGATTCATGGTAAACATTGAAAGGACTGGAGCAGTCTAACCACTGTGAATGCTCAAAACTGAAAAACCAGTGAAATAAGCAGAGAAAGACAATTATCATATGATTTCTCTCATCTATGGAACATAAGAACTAGGAAGATTGGTAGGGGAAGAAAGGGATAAAGGGGAGTAATCAGAAGGGGGAAACAAACTGAGGGCTTCAGAGGGGAGGGGGTGGGGGAATAGGATAGACTGGTGATGGGTAGTAAGGAGGGCACGTATTGCATGGTGCACTGGGTGTTATACGCAACTAATGAATCATCGAACTTTACATCAGTAACCAGGGATGTACTGTATGGTGATTAACATAATATAATAAAAAAACATTTAAAAAAAACCTGACAAACCAGGTTTCTAGCCCAGGGCATGGCCCCAGAAAACCTTAGAAAGCAACTCATATTTTTAAACACCAAATGAAAACATCAATAGTGGGAGTTCTTTGAAGCTCAAGAAGCTTTCTAAACCAAATCTCCTATTTAAAAAATCAGGAAAATTAATTCCATATAAAACTGAGCAACAGAAAACTATCAGTACCAAATTCCAAAGTAGTTACAAGAAGAAAGAGAATAAGGAGCAGAGTATCATCCCTAGACTTTGAAAGCATGCAAGAAAAATATATGTGGCGTCAGTGAACACAGTGGCAAGATGACTCACTGGGACCCATTTTTGCCAGGAAGAAGGGGATCGGCTGGTGAAACTACAGGAGAGAAATCAGAGCAGTAGCTGTCACTGTCACTATGAGCCAGGTAAGTCAAGGTTCTGCAGCTGGAGCCACTCTGTATAAATGCAGAAGCAGTTATGAGGATCCAGTTGTGTACTATTAGACAAGACATTAAAGAAATTTGCAGTTTCCAGTTCAAGATGGTGAAGAGGCTCCTGAACTCACCTCCTCCCATGTATGCACGGTACCTACAGTTATATAAAGAGCAATTTTCTCTGAAAGAACTCCAGAAATAAACTGAGCTACTCCTACACATTGTGCAAATGGGCAAATACCCACGTCAAAATGGGTGGGAAAGGATGAGGCACATACTATAAGCCCTAGCCCTGGCACACTGTCATACAACTGGGACAGAACTCTCAACTCCCAGCATCCCCCTGAGGAGAAAAAGGGTTTGACAACACATATAGCACCCCACTTCTCAAGACTCCCATCTGAGGGACAGGCCCCCAAAACACCTATTTCTAAAAGCTAACACAGCTTGTGACCACAAGACCTACAATGCTACAGAAAAAAAAAAGTTTTTAACAGGTTTGCTATGACTTACCATGTTACTGCTCAGGGCTCAGTGCATAAGGAGTAGTGCAAAAAAAAGCTCATCTCCCAGTTATTCTCCAAAGGAGGCCTACTACATTCTTTAAAAGCTGCTATCTGGAGGTCGCTTCTAATTTAGTATGCATCCAGACGTTGACTGCGATCCTCCTTAGAGACCTCTGGAAGCCAGCAGACACTACCTCCTCCTCCCTCTGGCCCAATCCAAATCATCAGTATCTCCCCAGAAGGAGCTTATACAGACATCTGGCACCCCAGATTTTGTGACTCTTGCCAAAGAAATGGGCCCGTAGACTGTTTGGCTGTCATAGCCAATGGGGCTTGGATTCACCAGTCCCACGGAACTTCAGCACACAAAGAAGCGGTACTTAACTGGGTGCAGGAATGACATCCACCCCAATGGCTATACCCCCAGGACAGGCACAAAGGGAGCGGGCAAGAAAGCCCAACTCCTGGTTTTTCCATGGAAAGGCTCTAGCTACATACTTTCCCAGCAGCTGCCTGGAGGTTCAGCTTCCAGTCAGCCTGAATCTAGATGTTAACTAAGAACTTCCTCTTTGGGATACTGACAAATCTTGACACACTCTCAACAACTGCAAGCCAATAAGAAAAAAGGAAAGCAACTTGGACAATCACAAAGATTTGAGAGACAGCCAAGAGCTTGGGCTGGGTTCATTGATGAGGTTCATTTCCTACATGAGACTACTTCATCAAGACTAGGAAAGGTGGCAGTTTCATCTAGTGCTCAGAAACCAACACAGAGAGTGAGGGTAAAGAAGAAAGAGAATAAGAAGAACAGAATAGTAAGATAAAACTTTAGAAACATTAAGTTCCAAACAAATAAATAAGGAAAAACTCCAGAAACAGACCATAATGAAATAGAGATAAGTGATTTACATGATAAAGAATTCAAAATAATGAGGGGTGCCTGGGTGGCTCAGCCGGTTAAGCCTCTGCCTTCAGCTCAGGTCATGATATCGGGGTCCTGGGATCGAGCCCCACATCGGGCTCCTTGCTCAGTGGGGAGCCTGCTTCTCCCTCTCCCTGTCTCTCCCCCCCACTTGTGTTCTTGTTCATGCTTCTCTCTCAAATAAATAAAAAACCGCTTAAAAAAAAGAAAAAAAAAAGAAAAAAAAAGAATTCAAAGTAATGGTCATAATGATGCTCATTGAGGTCAGGAGAAAAATTCGTAAACAAAGTGAAAATTGCAACAAAGAGATATAAAATATAAGAAAGTACCAAACAGAAATCATAGAGCTAAAGAACAAAATAACTGGACTGAAAAATTCAATAGAGGGATTCAAGAGTACTAGATGATGTGGAAGAAAAGATTGGTAAACTCAAAGACAGGACAAAGGAATTCATCCAATCAGAAGAGCAAAAAGAAAAAAGAATGAAAAAGAGTAAAGACAGCTTAAAGGACTTATAGGACACAACAAAGTGAACTACCACTCGCATTAAAAGGGCACTAGACATTGACTTTTCTAAACAAATACCTAAAGCCCATGCCCCACCCCCCAAATTAATGTATCACTAACACATAAATGAGATGATTATTTTGGTTGTGTTGTTGGGGTTTTTTTGTTTGTTTGTTTTTTTCTTTTTACCTTTCCCGAGGTTGCTGCTGAAGTTTTTCAAGTCGCACTACAGATGGCTGGTTGGATTGGGGCACTACAGCTGGCATCCCAACAGTAACATTCAGGTCTGGGGACAGGAATGCTGGATATTCTATCGGTTGTGGTGTAATAACATTTCTGCAAAATGTTTATAATGTTAAATATTGCAACTATACAAAAGCACACTTCTAAAATCAGTGATAGCTGTCACTTTTGAATCATTCTCTCTTTTACATTGTAAGCTCACCTGTCTACCTTGAAACATCAGAGGGTAGAGCTAGGAAAGAAGACAAAGGTTAGAAATCCTGACAGAAGTGGTCTATAGAATACTCTTCCTACTAAGATGGTCAGCAGGGATGGGAAAGGCGATAAGGATCTGAAATTCTAAGGAGAAGTAGAAAGTGTTTGAGCCCAGACCTCCCTCCCAATCTTTAGATATAAATCTCTATTTTATGGCCCAGTAAAGTTGACACGTGAAATTAATCATCACAAGACCACCCACCCTTGTCAACCTGGCACCCTTAAGCATCTCTTTAAAACATATTTAATTTCCAAATGAGATCAATAACAGGTCATAATTCTACCTAGCATGATTCGACTATCCTGCATACAACCAAAAACTCACTAGCCTCTTCCCCAGAAAAGAATATATTCTTTGGGTGACGTTTACTCTTCTTAATATCCTGAAACTTAAATAGTATGCTGTAAGTTTAACAATACTTAAATATTATAATATAAAGTTAATATACCTTATGTTACATGATAAGGAGATATGAGAGGGAAGAAAATATATTTGCAATATAATATTTTTTTTTCAGGTTACTTGGTAAATGGGCCAGAGTAGCCCACCCAAATAAGGAGTAAGTTGTCTCCAAAATCCAAAAAGGTCTACCAGGTGTTGTACTTCTGTTTTGGTTGTAGGAAGGACCACATACAACAACTTATCCTTCACCTTAGCAGGATTATGTTGACAATCCCCACAGCACTGGAAACTCAAAATTTCAATGAGGTAGAAGACCCCTGAATTTTTGTCAGAATTCTTCCCACTGACATGCAAATGTCCTATCAGAAGTCTAGATTAGTTGCTACTTCCCATTCATTGGGTCCAATAAGCGTAATGGTCACCACTGTAATGGACCTGTATAATATCCTGTATAAGGGAAAGGCAATCAAGATTCCTGTAAACTATGGGGCACCTGGGTGGCTCAGTCAGTTAAGCATCCAACCCTTGGTTTCAGCTCAGGTCATGATCTCAGGGTCCTGGGATCAAACTCTGTATTGGACTCTGCACTCAGTGTGGGGTCTGCTTGGGACTTTTTCTCTCTTTCCCTCTGCTCCTCCCCCTGCTTGTGCTCTCTCTTCAAAATGAATAAATCTTAAAAAAAAAAAAAAAGATTCCTGTGAACTAAATTAATGACATAGGGCTGGAAAAGTTGATACATCTGAGGTAAGACAGTGACGGTGTATCACTTGGCCTTACCAGCTGAAAGAAACTACTTCTGATGGTCTTTATATGGGGAAAATCGCATTTGCCAGATCAATAGTTGCATACCAGGTACCAGAGGATGTGTTAATTTGCTCAAGCAATGAAACCACATCTGGTACAGTGGCTGCAATTGGAATCACTGCCTGGTTAAGCTTGCAACAGTCTACTATCACTCTCCAAGATCTGTTTTATGCACAGGTCAAAATAAGTGAGCTAAATGGGGATGTGATGGGAACCACCACCCCTGCATCTTTCAAGTCTTTGATGATGGCACTCATCTCTGCAATCCCTCCATGAATGTGGTATTGCTTTCAGCTTACTATTGCCTTAGGTACAGGTAGCTCTCTAGTGGTTTCCATTTGGCCTTTCCCACCATAATATCCCTTGGTCCACAGGTCAGAGAACCAATGTAGGGATTCACCTACTGCTAAGTGTGTTGATTCCACATATGCAATCTGAAACTGGGGAAATCACCACAGGATGGGTTTAAAACTCCACTGATCACCGGTAGACAACAGTGACATTTGGACCTTCTGGAACTAGTGTCAGTTTAGAGCCAGTGTCCAGTAGTCTCTGAAAGGTGTGATTATTTCCTTTTCCCTAATGCATAGTTACCCTGGTAAAAAGCTCTCCTTCCCTTTTGGGAAGGCTGGGAGAAAGATTAACATTATAAAATTTTGTCAACATACCAGCATCTCTCCTTAAGGGGACCAAGCCTCCCCTTCATTCAAAGCCTTTTGGGTCTGCAAACCGGCTCAAATCTGGGAACTGACTGAGGAGCTATGACTCTGTTTTTGTGACTCAAGTCAGACTTTTATCCACTTGACCTAGAACTTTTCTGCTTATACAGATTAAGAATTGAGGAGGCTTCCTATATATTTTATTTCTAGGAACATCATGATCAACTAGCCAATGCTGTAAGTCTGCACTGAGTCAAACTATTTTGATTGCTGCTTTGACTCTACCGTCCGTTACAGTAACCACGGCCATCTTGCCTTAGGTGGTTGTGCCATCACTGGACTCTGCCACTTTAGGATGCTACACTCCCACTGCATTTAGGTTTCCCAGTTCAGTGACTGCAGCTCCCACTCTAAGGTCTATCTAACAGAGAAGAACACTCACAGAGCTCTTCAAGGGTGGGGTTCCCCTCACAAATTTACTTCTCATAGTCATGGTGAAAGGGGTATCTTCTGGAACCTCCCAGGGTAAGTGAGTAGGTCTTAAAAACAAATCCACACCAACATCACCATCTCTCTAACCCTTTGAATACCTCCCTTCTATATTAAACCAAGGCAGGTCTGGCATTTCCAATCCACCCAAGCGGGCATCTTTTGGCTCATGTTTCTGCAGCCAACCAAATCGAGTCTTTTCTAAACCCCTAATCTGCAACATTAAATGCAGAATCTCTGCTTAGTGAGCCCATATCAATAAATTTGCTGTGACCCAACTTTATGTTCCTCCCACCATTATCCCATACCCTATGTGCCACAGTTCCTTACGTTTACCTCTAGGAAGGTTTTTATCTCATTTGTATTATCATTTCTTTTCACAGGTTACCTTTGCACACTAAACCATGAGCTATCAGAGGGCAGGGACCAGGCCTCATTTATTTTAGTATTTGCAATGGCTTGGGGGTATAGCAGACATTCAATGAATCAATCAGTGGATAAAGAAATAATGATTGATAAACATAAAACATTCAAATTTTACTATTTCAACAAATGACCAATATCAAGTGGACAAAATATATTTTTAATGATAATGCCAAGTATTGGTGAGACTATAGGACAATAAGCACTTCAGAATATAAATTCCCATCCTACACCTAATTCCCTCAATCCCATTTTCTCCATTTCTTATTCTTGGACAGCACTATAGATTAAATTTCTATCTCGGGTGCTCGTTTCTCTTTATTTTTACTGTTGAAATTTTAAGACTGGTTGGCATATTTTAAGTTACTTTTGGTTTGCTAATGACATTTTTTGAACATAAACTTTTTGCTGAGGATTTGGAAATAACAATTAGAATAAAAAAACAATTCTGTGGAATGGAGGGAACACTACTATACTGTAGAGGAAAACTGACAACTATTAGACACTTTGATCTTAAAAGTCCCTCACCTTCTAGAAGAGGGTATCTCACTGGCCAACTTTCCTTACCAGCCTAACCCTGCCTTCCCTCCTTCAGCCATGAAGCTGGCATTCTCTCTCTTCTCTTCTTTATCGTATCACTAGACCTCCTCACCTCCTTTCACCAGAGCTATGCCCAGAAACCCAAAATTTCTCCCACCTTATTAAGCAAAACAATTCACTGCTCTCTTTACCTTAGAGTCTAGCCCATTCTGGCTATGTCTTAAGACAACCAAAATGGTCCATCAAATGGATTAAATATTTTAAATGCCACATAATCTGTGCAAATAAGACTTCAAACACTTACGTCACAGGATCTATTCTTTCTGGAGGTGGTGTGATATTCATAAACATGGATGGCTCAATAATTTTCTGAAGAGGTTTTAACTGAAGAAAACGTAAGTGTATTTTAACACTCTCAGTTACAATTATAGTTCACTCTAATACTACTATCCTTCAGGACTACAGAATAGGCCTTAAATACATATAAAAAGAAATGGAATTAAGACAAGAAGAAAGAACTAACATTTATTGAGCACTAGATTGCCTGCCAGGAAACTTAGATCTGTAATATTATTTTTAATCTTCTCAATAATCCTATGATGTAGATAACTGTGGCTATTTTACAGAAAATGATGAGGATCAGTAATTTGTTCAAGGTTATCCAAAAGACATCAGAACCAGGATTTGAATGCAGCTTTATCTGCCCCTCAGCGTAGTAGCCTTTTTACGTTATCGAGACAGGTGAATAGGGGACTATATTACCGAAAAGTTCATAGACATAAAATCAAAATCAAGAACTCTTATTATATTTCCCACTCTCTTCCACACAATATCTCTGTTCCTTATTTTTGGTATTATCTACCTACATAAAACAATACTTGCCTAGTTTATCTGAAAAGGAGATATCTCCCTAACAATGTGATTATTACATGTTTTACTTATATTCAGACACAAAACCTACCTCTGAAGTTGGTGCTTATAAACTATGTCACGAAAGGGAGTCAACAGTTACAAGTCCCTATAAGGCCAAATTCATAAGAATATAAATAAAACAGGCAGAAGGAAAAGAAAGAAAAATCAAAGCAAAGAAGGAAAAAAGATGAAAAAAGATTGTGCCTAGTGGCTTTCTTCTGTGTATTACACACTTCTGATTTGAAATGCATTTTATCATTGTGATATACCATAGGCAAAATTTTAGAATAACATTTTACCAGGGGCTGCTCAGTTAATATAACAGTAGATTTATTTAATAAAAGTAACATACCCATTCTGAATTCCTAATTAAAAAAACAACCAAGACTATAAAAAATAGCAAAAAATGGAAATGAAAGCTTATATGCAAAGTATAGGGGTCATATTCCCTATATAAGAGCAGCACTGATGGGTCTGGATTTATAACTGCCCCGAAGTGGTGATAATACCCAGGGAGATGAAGGGTTCTTCACACATGCTGAGAATATATGTTGGTACAACATTTCTAGAACAATTCTTTGACAGGTCATTGTTTTTGGACAATAATTTCCATTCTAGGAATATAGCCTAGGGACATAATAAAAGGACAGGACACTGGTTACTATACAAAAATTTTCACTGGAACATGGATATATGCAGTGAATTTAAAGGGGCAGGACAAAGCTAGGAAGATAACTTCTTTGAACATATTACTCTCTTAATAAATCAAGGAGGGCTCAAGTAACACCAGAGGTTGAAATAACCATGGGGGTAAGGAGCATATGTGATCAGAGTAAAAAACATTATGCAAATATAATCGATGGCTCCATTTTTAATAAGTATTTTTGGATCTAAAAATCCACACTCCTCATATACTTAAAATAATTTTGTTTTCAACCACATGAAAACACTGACATACAAAAAGTAAGTTTTCTGATAAAGGCATTTTGAATAAAAGATTATTTTAAAATGTATATGGAAATTTAAAAAATGGTAATTTCATTTTTCCTGAGGATGGAGAAAAACAGCATTCTTTTAAAAACATTTTTAAAAAATATGTATTTTAAAAATTTTATCAAACTGGAAAACATAGAGGCTCAGAAGAGATCTGACTGAATTGTAGAATAATTTTTAAAAGAGAGGAACTAACCTGATGTGAAAATCCGTAACCAAAGTTTCCATACGAGAACATAAATTCCACCTTCACCTTGCAGATAAGCTAAACACGGAGCAAATTTATTTTATTGTTTGATCAGAAAGGTATTTTAATGAAAAAGGGATAGCAAGTAATATTTTCATTTCACAAATCTATGTTCGAAAAGCCAGAGTGTGACTCTCCTGATTAAACACATGCGCACACGAAACTGCGGCAGACGAGTCTATGGGGTTCCTGAAATGTTAAAGAGCATATGATTACAAGAGAGAGAATATCAACTTATAGTTAATAGGACCACCCTGAGGTACACACACACACACACAAGTATACATGCATATGTTTTTTAAGTATTTACTCACATTTCCCCTACCTCCACTTCCATTTCCAGGCAAAGTTTTTATTTAGACAAGTGATTTCATCTCTCTGAACCTCAACTTGCTCAAATGTGAAACGAAGGAGGGTGTCAGAGGTTATGACCTCAAATGTCCATCATTCTCTTTTTCATAAAGTACTTTGTCTCTGTTCTGGCTATTGGCTGCAGAGGTCTCTCTGAATAGATCAATTAATCAAAATAATAATTTTAAGTATTTAACAAGAAATTCAAGTGAGAACTGTAAGCAACTCTTTAGAATCTCCTCAAGGAGAAAAATATTTCCTCGATTAAAGCTGTGCAGTCAAAGCAGCAGCTAGGGCATTTTACTCTCTTGTCCAATGATTTCAATTTTCCTGTTCATCATTTAGCAGTAAGGTAGCATCATTAAAAAAAAAAAAGTGGAGATGAAGATCTTGTGAGCAAATATTGTTCTTTCTGTTTAATACATTTCCATTAAGTCAAACAGTGACGGGTAGGGTAACAGCGAATAAAAACACTACCAGAGGTTAAAACACTATCAGAGTAAAGTTATATGAAATGTTAAGTGTATGCACAAAACTGGAAATTTCAGTAAAGTTCTTACTGTGTTTTTATTCAACATTTCAAATTCTTCAATAAAGCACCCTTTCTGGAAAAAAGTAAAAAAAAAAAATTCTCAAATGAGAGTCACTCATGTAGTCATCTGTATATAATCTAAACCATTTCACAAATTTTGAAAAATCAGGTAATGATTTTTTAACACATATGTTAACTTAATAACTAAAATACAACTATAACGAACATTTGGAAGAAAATAAAATTTCTAGGCTGAACCAAAAACAAATGTTAATATTTACATTTATGTTTTAGACAAAAATGTTCCTGCTAGTTGTAGTTCCCTTTTCTCTAAGTCTTAAGGAACTGCCATGCCTGCACTCCCTTTTGTGGGGTTTAACATAAAGGTGCATGAATACCTGACTCGTGATAGAACTGAGGGCCTCTCTCATCCCTCGGGGACCGCTGGGATCTTTCTGACCAGGTAAACCTCGGGTATCCTTGGTCACCACCTCTGGTCATCTCTGCTGTGCTATCAGTCCTCCCATCGAATCCACCATCCATGGTCCCCTTTCTTCCCAGCATTTCCCACTGCAGTTCATGCATCCCCATTCCATGGTTAACAAACAACCTTACATCTTTAACTGCTCCACCAAACATTCCTCTTTGCTTTACCTCAGACTTGGCTTACTAAGGATGCTGCTTCCCACACAGACGCCTCAAGTGAAGGCCCGCATACCTCAATGCCAGGAGGTGGAGTAGCATCCTCCACACTCCTCTTCTATTGCTTCCAGATCGTATTAGTTCACACAGATATTAACAATTTTCCGTTTTTAAGCTTCATGTTGTCTGGCATGTGTTTCAGACATTCTGGTCACTAATTCTCGTTTAGTGAAAACCTCAACACCTGGTTCACACATCCTCTCCACCCCCAAAACCTAGCAAGCTGTAGAATCTTTTATTTATTTATTTATTTATTTATTTAGATTTTATTTCTTTGACAGAGAGAGAGCATGCACACGGGCACAAGAGAGGGCACAAGCAGGGGGAGCTGCAGGCAGAGGAAGCTGCAGGCAGAAGGAGAGGGAGAAGCAGACTCCCCAGTGGGCAGGGAGCCCGATCCCAGGACCCTGGGAGCATGACCTGCGCCGAAGGCAGGCACTTAACCAACTGAGCCACCCAGGCGTCCCTGAAGAACCCATTTCACACCTGCCCTCTCAGTTCCTGGTGAAGCCATATAATGGAGGAAGTAATAGCTGCTCATACAATGGCAGTCGTCACACAGAATTAGCATACGTGTTCTTCATATAAAATCATAAGGTGTCTCAGAAAATTCATAAATAACTGAAATTGATTTCCTTAATGATCCTGTCAATCTGCCCTTTATGGCTTCTTGCTCTTGATAGCGTCCCTTTTCCCAGCGTGGGGAGTGGGGGAACATCTCACTGTTCCAAGACTGCCTTTTTCTTCTCTTTTATAAACTGTGCCTCTAAGCTCTTTTGATGAAAGAACTTGATTGATCTATTGATTGATTCATCTCCCTCAGATATAAAGTTTTAGTCATACTTTTAACTATAGTAAATGTCTTTGAGTTTTTTCTGTAGGTCTCACTGAGATCTGCCCAATTAAGTCTCCATTGGAGCCAATTAAAATATTCATCCTGAATGTGCACCTCATCTAAATCCACTGAGCTTTATCCTCGCCTTCCCTCAGCTCCTCTGCTGAGTTTCAAAGTGTGGCAATGAGCTATTTGGCAACCTGTCCTGAATTTGGCTTTACTCTGCCCACAGCAAGTTACATGTCTAAGCCTAGTCCAAGAAGGGCTGGCAGGGGGATGCTACTAGACTGCTCAAAGGTACGGGTAGAGGGAGGTATGATTCTTTAGGAAGCATTACTCTAATAATCCGTATCTTTGAATTCTCTCTTGCCTTTTCAAATAATTGCAGTGGCTACCAATCTTTCTAACTGTTGCATTTATCACTTAGTCCTAGGCTTATCTGGTAAGGATCATATATCCAAACCAATAACCACAAGTAGTACTACAGTTCATCCCAAAATTAATAATCACATTCCTGTTATAATCTATACAGGAATATTATAAATTCCAATATACTTATGTGCCTTAACTGGACCCTAGGCCTTGACAATTAGCTAATGTTTCTGATTTCCCTAGAGCCTCAAAGGAATCCAAAACATACAAGAATAAGGGATTCATGTCACAAGCTACAGATCAATAATTTTTTACAAAGCTATGCAAAACCTACTATGTGATTTTTAACATTCAAGTCAAGGTCTTTGTTCTCCCCAATCGGTCCAATTATATTCAGAACCATGAGAGACTATGGACTCTGGGAAACAAACTGAGGGCTTCAGAGGGGAGGGGGTGGGGGATTGGGATAGGCCGGTGATGGGTATTAAGAAGGGCATATATTGCATGGAGCACCAGATGTTATATGCAAATAGTGAATCATGGAACACTACATCAAAAACTAAGGATACACTGTATGGTGACTAACATAATAAAAATTATTATAAAAAAAAGAAAGTAATGGATAGTAATTGGTAATCATAATAATACATTTATGTCCTCTTCATGTATACCCATGAAATAATTGTCGTGCACTCAAATGGCTCTCCCATGCTTCCGAACATGACCTGTAGTTTGGGTCTGGTCATCAGGTCTTTCCAATTCATCTGAGTACTAGACTTGACCAGTCTGCATAAGGAATTCTATCCTAGCGAGTAGTTCTAGAATAAAATATAATCTACCCTGCAAGTGATCCAAAGAGCAAATGATACAGCTCAAGCTTTTGAGACAAATCAGCATAAATTTGTGGATTAGAATCATTCTAGATTATAATATTTTCCTTGACCTTTCACTGTCCAGTGTGGTAGAATTTCTGTGCAGTAGCCTATGCCTCTTGCTGCACCCAGGTAAACACTTCAGGAAAAATAGAATCATTAATAAATTAAGAGGCCCTCATAAAAAGATATTCAACATTACTGGCTATCAGGTAAGTACAAATTAATACCACAATGAGATATGACTACAAACCTCTCAGAATGGCTAAGGTATAAAATGGCGGCAACACCAATGCTGATGAGGGTGCTGGGAAAATGGATTGTTCGTTTCTGGTGGAGATGTACAATGAATGGCTAGTCACTCTGGAAAACAGTTTGGCATTTCCTTTAATGACTATACATGCCACTATCTTACAAACCAGAAATTTATCTGAGAAATGAACACTTAGGCTCATACAAAAACCTGTACATGAATGTTTACAGCAACTTTAGTCAGAACAGCCCCAAGCTGGAAACCCAGATGTCCTCCAATGGGCAGATGGTCAAACACACTGTGGTACATTCACGCCCTGCAGAACTACTCAACAACAACAAAGAAATGAACTAGTGATACATGCAACAACCTGGATGACTTTCCGGAGAATCACGCTGAGGTGAAAAAACCCAACACTAAAAGGTTACACGCTACGTGATTCCATTTATATAATATCCTGGAAATGAGAGAATTACAGAAAGGAAGAACAGATTAGTGGTTGCCAAGGGTTACAGAGGGGGCAGAGGCAGGAGGGAAGGAGATGCAGCTAAAAAAGGCAACAGCATGAGAAACCCTGGGGGAGGTGGCACGTTCCCTATCTCAGCTGCGATTTGATTCGGTAGTTTTGAAAGATGTTACCGTCGGGGGAAACTGAGAAAAGGATACAAAGGATCTCTCTGTATTATTTCTTTCAAGTGCATGTAAATCTACAATTATTTCAAAAGAAAAGTTTGAGGGTTTTTTGGTTTTGTTTTTTAAAAGGCCACGTGTCTATTTAAAGTGGGCCAAATTCATCCATGGGACTTATTCTCCATTAGACCTAGTTTAAATAGAGTGGATACAAAGTGGATTCAAAAAATTTATTATTGGGACGCCTGGGTGGCTCAGTCAGTTAAGCATCTGCCTCCAGCTCAGGTCATGATCCCAGGGTCCTGGGATGAGTCCCACATCAGGCTCCCTGCTCAGTGGGGAGTCTGCTTCTCCCTCTCCCTCTGCCTGCCGCTCCCCCTGCTTCTGTGCACGCTGCTCTCACTCTCTCTCTCTCTCTGACAAAGAAACAAAAGCTTTAAAAAAAAAATTATTATATTTGTGATTATCTCATGGTTCTTGTTTTCCTCTATTGTCTGATATCCAGATGTTTAGATATTATTATACAGTCGTTCTCTCCAAGGTAACATCTTGCTAATGAAACTGCATCAAAACTAAAACAAAAACAAAAAAGCTAAAAACACCAAACTCCTCACGGTCAACTTTTTACTTCTAGGATCTGAGTTTGACCACAAGAGGGTAACAGAGGAATTCCAATAAGTAAAACGACACAATTCTTAAGGTAGAAGTGCCTACAGAAGAATGCTGACAGATTTACACACAGCATATCTTGAACATACCACACCTAAAATCATAAGACTTTTTGGGAAAATCCATAAATAACCAAAATTACTTTCCCTAATGACTCTGTCCATTAAATAATAATGGTCTCTTTACCATATGTGTAGCAATTCATCAGAGACTCAGAGAGAGCAATTCATCATAAAGTTGAGACTCTTTGCAGAAACGCACTGGAAGGTAGGTTCAAGAAAATTCACTGCAACAACGAGCGTAATAGTAAAAAAAACAGAAAACGATCCAAATAGCCATCGACAAATTTAAAGATTTATTGATCTATTTTAGAGAGCGAGTGAGCATGCGAGCAGGGAGAAGGTGAATCGCAAACGGACTTCCCACTGAGTACAGAGCCCAACTCAGGGCTTGATCCCATGACCCTGAGATCATGACCTGCGCTGAAATCAAAAGTGAGACACTTAAATGATTGAGCAACCCAGGTGCCCCTGACCTTAACTTTTTAAAGAATCTAAGCTGGTATGTCTCACATTATGTATTTATCATATATCATCATGGTATTAACTTTTTCCATATCCCCTAAATTCCTATAAACTAAAAGTTAGATTTAGACTCAGCTTGATTTGGGGTAAACATTTTTGATGAGAACGATTCATAGGTAATGCTGATACTTCATACTGTACTGCCATAGGGAGCGTGTGATGTTAAGTTGTCCATACTTACTTATGTTAAGTCCAAGCTCTTGGTTGAGGAGGTAACCAAAACTTCTATTGTAGAGGCACCTTTTCCCCTTTGAAACAATTAATCTGTAGACTGTATATTTTAAGTAGCATTGCTAAGTCTTGATTGAACTAATCATCATTCACTTTTATAAAGAACTGCAAAATGGTCAGTCTGTAATTCCGTCATTCTTTCTACACTGACATTCTTCTATTTAAAAGTTTTTAAATTCCATTTTTCTTCCCCTCCCTTTTTTTCTTAAGATCACAAAGATTTACAGATTTTCCTTTATTCAGAATTTGTAATGATGTTTTTGATGTTCAAATTATCCTGAAATTGGCCAACAGGAGCCCCTGCAATCTGGCTCCTATGTCCTTTGATATAACTCCATTAGTCCTTGAAGGCTTCCTTGCTTTGCGTCCTAACAAATACTCCTAAAAATCCTTCAGATGGTTTATATTTGTTCACTAATCAGTTAGTTCTTTTCCTTTGAGTCCAGAGTAGTATGGCTGCTGGAAAGTGAGAGGGTAATCCTAGACAGGAGAAAGCAAGAGAGAAGGAAAGACAAAATGTGTGTACAAACCCTGTCCCCAACTCTGGCAGGCCCCTAAACAACACGGGCCCAGGGCAGACAGCAAACGGCCCAGCTAAGGAGAAAAGAACTGAAATTTGGGCTGTCAACTAAGAGACAGGGTTTGTGGATTGAGTCCTGTTTAAAAACATTCCAGAAAACATAATAAAACATGCTTATTAGTCTTCTAGGTTTTATCATTGCCCTTCCACACAATAAATCTTTTAAATATTAGGCTGTTTCAAGCCAACTCTTTTTTTTTTTTTTTAATATAGCCAGAGGGAGACATTGTTTCCTAAGCATATGAGTTTGCAGGTAGATAATAAACCAAAAAGAGTCCATCCGATACAGATAAATTATAACAACAAACACCAACTGGACAATGTGATACCATGGTGAAAAAAATAACCTTGATACTTACCTGAATTACATCATAAAGGTGTACCTGAACACTCCCTAATAAGAGAGGATATTTTTCTGTATTTTCATATTGCATTAGTTCCAAGTAAATATTATTCCGCTCATCATCTTGACGCCTGGGAACCTTGATATAAAATACATATGAAAAGAATTATCACATTTTCAGTCTGAATTTCAGATATAATTTCTGAATAAGTACATCCATAAACTAGATTTTGTTGTATACCCACCTAATGGTTAGTTTTCACATGTTATTAGCCTTATAACTTCTCAATCGCACAGTTACATATACCCTAATGTCAACAAAAATTAGGATCTTGTTATGTGTAACATCAATTACAAACTTTTGAAACATGCACTGCCTACATTCTCTTAACTCTACACAAAAGTTTAGCCTCAACACTCTACTGAAACTGTATTATAAAAGGTAACCCGATATCCAGTATCCAACCCAGAAAATCTAGGTAATAAAAATAGCCAATATCAAAAGACATCCAACATCCTTTCCAGTCTTTGTTCAATAACTTATTGATAAAATGTATCCCAAAGTATAAAATGTATAATTTTATTTTATCCTAGTTATATAAATACACAGTTTAAAAATCAAACAGTTCTACGATGGTTAAAAAGCAAACAAAAGCAACTTTTTTTTTCTCCCACGTTTAATCTTTTTTCTGTATTTTATGATGTTTTGACATCTTAAAAAGCCTGGCCAGAGACAGACTTTCTCACCCTGGGCTAGCCAACTCCTAGAGATAGCAAAGGGTTTAGTGAGATGGAGGCACATCTTTCATATGCAAACCAATCCCAAAATTATAGCCCTAACCACCTCCCAATCTAACTCTCACATGGAGCCAGTATTTCCCTGGCCCCAAATCAACCCAGGACAAGGAACCAAGCAACTAGGGACTACCCTACTGCCTAAAGCCTGTGGGAATTATTCAAACTAGCCAATCCTAAATTTCTGACTCTGCTCTGCATTGCTTTCTCAAGAAAACCCCAGTAAAGGCTTTAGCCTAGGCTCTCTCATTTCCATCCTCTGTCTCCTGACCACTCGGATACTTCCCCTGAAGCCCTAGATAGTGTGGTGTGCTGTGTCCCTTTCTTCCCTTCTTTCAATGGCATTAGCCCCTCTGTGTCATCATTCAGTCATACCTCTGTAAAGTAAATCCTCGGTATGATTTTACAACACTATCCTAAACCAGCCCCTAATTTCCACTCCTCAGAAATCACCTTTCAAGTTTTAAAGTGATTTTTCTGGTTTTTGCCAGGAAATCATGTTTCTAAGTAACATGCTTACATTATTATTAAGTGATATTTTAGTTTTAGATACTATCAAGTAACTGCTTATTGTGGAAGAAAAATATTAACTTTCAACACCCTCCCCCCAAATTTTCACATTCTCTTCCTTTCATTCCTCCAATATATTCTATATAGATCTTACCTTTTTTTATTAGACCAATACTTAGTGTTATTGTGTATATGTAACTATTTTTCAGAGTTTAACAATATAATTACAACTGTATTTCCTTTTCTCTATCACTTCTTAATTTCCCTTAGGGTTAATATGTGTTTTGCACTTTTATTTTTGTTTCCTTGTGTAGTTTTCTATGTAGTTATTACTAAATCATTCCCAAACTTTCCATAGTTCCATTAAAATTCTCCTCTTAATATGCTCAAACTAACAGCTCCTCTTAAAATAAGGAAAAAGATTTTGATTGTGCTAATAAAGATAAGCACCTTATTAACTTATATTATTTTCCAGTATTAACTCCAAGTTTTATTTAAGTGTACATACACCCACAAAATTCTTGAAAACCTTGGCAAGCTCAGGAAAACTATTTGCAAAGTAAAATAAATAGTATAGATCGCCTTTAGCAAAACTACGCCTGTTTTTTGGTGTTTTTTAAAAAACTATGCTTAAAGAACTATCTTCAATACTGAAGACTTAAGCAAAATAAAGTTTGGAAGATTAAAACTGAAGGTTAAAAATACAGAGCATTGAGGGAATGTTTTAGGATTTCACTAAAATTTAACCAGTATAATAAAACTATTAGGACTAACGACTGGACTAATCAATGAATCCTACAGCTACATGAAATAGTGTTGCTCTCACTTAACGAAAACTCTAAGATACATTCAAGATTCTAAGCTTAGCTATAAAGAGACACAAATTCTTAGCATAGGAAACTCTGGTGTGACAGGAAGTTTAATAAGGTGTAGTCTGAAGCCAGACTGACTCCATTCCCAGCTCCACCACTTACTAGTTCTAGGACCTTAAGAGAGTTCTTCTACCTAACAGTACCTGTTTTCTCATCTGTAAAATGAGGATTATAATAAAAGAATATATATATTTTGGGGGGTTGTTATAAAGACTAAATAAGTTAATCCATGCAAACCAATCAGAGTTTATATAAGAAGAAATGAGAGAGAGAAATGAGGAAATGAAAAAAAGAAAGGGTATGCTCTGGACTGAACATCTGCATCCCCTCAAAATTCATATGTTGAAGCCTAAATCCCCAATGTGATGGTATTTGCAGGTGTGGTGTTGGGGAGGTAGTTAGGTCATGAGGGTAGAGCCCTAATGAGTTGGATTAGTGCTCTTACAAGAAGAGACCCAAGAAAGATGATCTCTTTGCTCTCTGCCATGTCACTATACAATGAGAAGATGGTCATCGGGAAATCAGAAAGCAGGCTCTCACCAGACACCAGATCTGCCAGCACCCTGATCCTGAACTTCCTCGCCTCCAGAAAGCTGAGAAATGAATGTGTGTTGTTTAAGCCACCCCACCTATGGTCATTTGTTGTAGCGGCCCAAGCTAAGACAGGGTGGAAGAGCATAGAGAGGAGGAGAGCAAGACAGAGAAGAATGCATGCTTGCTGAACACTCAGAACCACAGACAGTGAGATCTTAGGGAAGAAGACCATCAAGATTATGCATCTTCTAGTAAGTTGTTTATTTTAAAAAACCCACCAATATATCCCATAGTACAGAAATAGAATACTGTAAATAAATAAAAAGGCACTGCATTTGTTTCTTTCCTATCTCTAAAAAAAGGATATAATTAGTGTAGACTATCTGAAACTGTAAAAATGCATTCTTATATCCAGAAGAGAACTTTAACATTACCTGTACAGAAAAGTACTTTATGTCATCAAAATTAATTGTAGTGCTCTTTTCCTCATTTTGGGATAGCAAGCTACGCATTTTTGTACATTTCACAATGTTGTTTATAGAGATGCGAATGAACAAATTACTGTAATGTTGTAAAATGACTGAAAATAGATATTGAGGAAGGAAATTTTGTTGTAATTGTACAATAACACATTATAAAATTAATCCACTAAACAATTCAGGCAAAACCTAAGAATCAATCAAATAAAGAAAGTAATGGTAGATTATATTAAACAATTTTAAAAGTCTTTTAAAATAGTATTTTTGTCCATCAATGGTAGGCACAATGTAAGTAGCAAAAGGAAGGTTGATTATTATTCAGATCACTTCTCATATTTCCATCCTCACATTTCCATACAAACTTTTGCAAATGTTTCTATATATTATCATTTTTAGAGAGAGAGAGAGAGTGTGTGTGAACGGCGGGGCAGGGGGTTGGGGGGAAGGGAGAGAATCTTAAGCAGGCTCCATGCCCAGTGTGAGTGTCCCTGAGGTCATGACCTGAGCCGAAATCAAGAGTCAGATGCTTAACCAACTGAGCCACCCAAGAGCCCCTCTATTTATTATTTTTTAAGGTGACTAAACATTTACGATATATAGTTAAAAACTCTTTTGAGCATAATTATGTAGAAATGCAAAAATTCAAAAGTCACTTGAGTTATTTTTAACATTAAGACAACAAAATTTAAAGCAGCCTATTCTTTAGACTATTCTTTAGACTAAAGCGGTATGTCTATTCTCTTATTCATTTCACTACATACTTAAGTATACTATACTGTATTTTTATCATTTGTAGCACTCCATGCATTAAAACAATTTTGTTTTATGATTTAACTAATTATCTTCAAAAATCTCTTCATGTAGAATTATCTTCAGTAATTCACT
Organism: Ursus arctos; assembly: GCF_023065955.2. NCBI lineage: Eukaryota > Metazoa > Chordata > Mammalia > Carnivora > Ursidae > Ursus > Ursus arctos. The sequence continues at coordinate 76,704,641 of NW_026622763.1, forward strand.
TTATAGGGGCAGCTGGGTGGCGAGTCCATTAAGCGTCTGCCTATGGCTCAGGTCATGATCCCAGGGTCCTGGGATCAAATCTCGCATTGGGCTCCCAGTTGAGAGGCGAGTCTGCTTCCAACCCTCTGCCCCTAGTCCCCCACACTCATGGTCTCTCTCTCATAAAAATAAATGAAATCTTTAAAACAAATAATTCACTTTATATAAAAAAGAAACACCAAGTCTTCATAATGAGACTGGTTTTATGCCATGATAAATCTGATAACGAGCAGTTTATTTGAAAGCACCACGATAAATAAACCCTTCAAACAATGTTTAAGACAGCACAATTATTACATAGAAATAATTAGTATTATCATCTAAGATACGTATTTTTCCTTTCTTTTTGGTAAGATATATATTTTTCCTTTAACTTATATGGTGATTGAGGTGGATTACAGATGGGTGAAAAACTTTTTTCACTTTGCACATCAAAAAATGGAGTTTATTTTCCTCTGCTCTTGAATCTGGCCTGGCCCTGTGACTACTTTAATATGCAGTGGACATGACCAGGGCTGGGTCTAGGACAGGGTAAGAGAGGCACCAGCCATGGTCCAAAATTTAAGGGGACACCAAAAACTTCAGTAATCAAAATAAATAATATTTTATTGTAATATTTTTTCAAAGATCAAAATTAATGCAGAAAAAAAATATGATGGAAAGACAAGACCTTGGGACTCTATGGAAAGAGAGAAAGGTCTAGCCATTTCAGCTTCCTAGCTAAGCCCATTCTTCCAGGCATCCTCACTGAAGCACCAGCCATGTAAATGAGCCATTTTAGATATTCTAGCCCTTTTGAACTGCCAGCTGACCACAGAGCCTGCTGTGATCATGCGGAGAAGTAGCACCTAGTGAATACACATCGTGATTAATAATAAAATGGTGAAGGGTTTAAGCCACTAAGTCTTGGAGTGTTTTGTCATGCAGCAATACATAAATGAAACAGACATGTCTGATCACAGTACGGCTCTTAAATCAAAAGAAAGGATACTCCTAGGTGTGAGATGTCTGCAGTTCTTTATATGAACAGCAAGGCAGCCAACCTAAAACAACCAAAATAAAAACACAGCAAATGAATTTTTAAAAGTTAATTTTTCTTCCATTTTATTCTATACCAAACAACATATATTTTAAAAGCTCCACTTTGCTAGTTTCTCTTATTAAAACATTGTTTCTCATTAGAAATATCTAGTTAATGGAAAACACCAAAACAGAAATACAGAAGAAAAATAGGCAGGATTTATTCAAAGTAAAACTAAAATGAACAAGAATAGCAAATAATGAATCATGGAACATCACATCAAAAAATAAAAATAAAAATAAAGCCTGGCTTCCAGAAACTTTAAAAAAAAAATGAACAAGAATACAAAGCGAGAAAAAAAAAAGAGCATTATTGACTTAAATCCAACCATCGCTCTTTGAATCACTGTTATTTTATATTAGATGAGAACTGACAAAGCATAGCATGCTGCATATAATAACAAAAAATATGCCTTGCTTCAGATGGGCTTTTTTATTCAGTATCCTAAAACCACTCTATTCATTCAACAATCATTCATTCACTACAATGTCCCAAGGACTGTGAAAAATTCATTCTCTCTTGTACAAAGTATTTCTAAATTTAAAGAAAATTATACCTCCTGTTTCAGCATAAAAGCAAATATAAAATGAATACTGGAATATCTGAATACTGATTTGCATTATCAGCCAAATATATTTAGCCATGTTTGGTCTTAAAAACCAAGTAAAAACAATAGCAATATTATATTAAACACTGTGAAACAACAAAAAAAAAATGGCCCAATAGTATTTTTAAATGTATGTAAATAATTTTTAAGATTTGATTGTAAAATAATACAGAAAAAGAAATTAGCATCCAGTATTTAATTAAAAGACTATGGTATATGAATGATGAAATCCCAAGAAGAAAGTACTCTGGTCTACTTCTCAAGGACACTTTGATATGAAATGTTATGTTAAAGGAAAGGTTCTAAGTTTCCAAATGCAAATGTATGTAATGCATATTACACGATCTAGGCAGGATTTTAAATGGCACTGCCATAGGTGATTCCATGAATCATTTTTATTTCTTAAAATTAGAGTTATACGTGAGGAGGGTAAAACAGGGAAGTATTACTACAATGTTGTATTGCATAATGCTATACATTAACATTCTGTCATAAATCACTGCCTGCCTGCCAAGTATTTAACATGAAGCCATGGGTAACTTAACTTCCCTTATATTTTAGTAGCTCTTTATACTTTTATATCATAGTCCATATAAAACAAAAAAAATTTCTATTCAAATATATTTTTATTTAAATTTAATTAGGCAACATATATTAAGTACATCATTAGTTTCAGAGGTAGAGTTCAGTGATTCATCAGTTGCATATAACACCCAGTGCTCATCACATCACGCATCCTCCTTCATGCCCATCACCCAGTTACCCCATCCTCCACCCACCTCCCCTCCAGCAACCCTCAGTTTGTTTCCTATAGTTAAGAGTCTCTCATGGTTTTTCAAATATAGAAAAATATTTAACACTTAAAAATATAATGATGACCATTCCCAGACTGTGGATAACAAATGTTGCCACAGATTCTGAGACCCATCTGTGGCCCAAAGCTATAACCAAGTCAACATCTTCACCAACCCACCAAATGCACGTAAAACAGGAAAGCAACTAGAACTGTGTTCACAAAAGAACTTTAGGGGCCCAATTTTAAGACAGGCTTTTTCACATTTTTTTCTGAAAAAGGGCTCTATCAGAAAGGGGAATCGTGGGTTGTGATGTAGCCATCACTGCAGACACACGTACAAGCCTTGCCAAATACCCCAGAATAAATCACAGAGGTTTCAGAAAGTCATGTGACCAATCATACACTGAGAGGAGGTATCACATGCCGAACATCTGTCAAAAACTTCCAGCTGACCTTTAAAAGAAGGTTATTAATGTCTAGCAATATGTAATTCAACTAAGGAAAAGAGAAACTATGAAGTTAGGAAGTGTGAATGAAATCAAAGTATCAATTCTGAAGGAATGTAGATGTCATACTCAAACGTATGGGTTACGGAAATCAGTACGTCAACATAATGGCATGCGTAATAGCTTACAGCCGAAAGTGATTTCAAGGAATCTTATTTCTAAGTTTAGATTCGAACAGTGACTTTGTGATATACGAAAACGCTATATAATTAGGTGGATAAAGGGACACTGTGCTTGTTTTGTAGAAACAAAATGTATACATTAATATAGTCTTACTTTTTCCCCCCAAAATCATGGTTTAAATTCATCATATATTTTTTAATCAAGAAAATGTGCAGTATATGATAGAATCTAGAGAAGAAGGCCAAGAGAAACTGTCACTTCATACCCAGTAACTATTCTAATGATGTTCAGGAATAGAGATAACTGGGGCGCCTGGGTGGCTCAGTCCTTAAGCGTCTGCCTTCGGCTCAGGGAGTGATCCTGATGTTCTGGGATCGAGCCCCACATCAGGCTCCTCCACTGGGGGCCTGCTTCTTCCTCTCCCACTCCCCCTGCTTGTGTTCCCTCTCTCACTGGCTGTCTTTCTCTCTGTCAAATAAATGAATAAAAAAAAAGGAATGGAGATAACTGTAAAAGAATACCACACACTTGATAGTTCTAAATACACATACATCTCATGTCCTATACTGGATAGCACCCAAAAGAAAAAAAAAACAGATTTTTCTGGTTCTCAGCCTAGATATTTGGCCGTACCTGTGTGTTTGTGTGTATGTATATGATTCATGAGTATGTTTGCTTTTATTCCTGGGACTTACTATTTTTTTGGATGAGGGAAAGGTGTGGGGTCAATTTTCAAATCATAGCTCAAAGGCTCCTAAATCTGACGATAAATGCAATCACCTGACCAGCACAATAAAGATACTGAATCTTAGGCCCCATTCCCAGATTCCAAGTTAGCAGATCTTAGGTGGGGGACAAGAATCGACATTTTTAAAAAGTATCCCAGATGATTCTGACATAACTAGATTTTGGGAATCCCTATATAGAAAACATTTCTTTTTTCTGTGCATCAAGATGTTTTCCATAATTTCAGTGATTATAGAATGCTTTTCTGACTCAATGAAAAAATAAAAGATTCACAAATGTTGTCAGAATCATTCTCTATATATACCTTTTGATTATTAAATAATAAATATTAACTAGTCTTCACATAAAATAAGAAATAATTTGTACAGGTTTATGGAGGATTAGTCTCACATACCACATCCCCAAATGGTACCAAAGTTGGCACTTCAGGTGTTATTTCCAGTTCTTTACTTTCAGACCCTTTAAGAGTTTTTCTCAGCATCTGTGATGTAAATAAAATAAGACTTTAGAAGGCAAAGAAGAAATAGATAAAAGTGTATTTCAACAAATATTTTATGAGTATCTACTAAGTAACAAGTATTATTCTATGCAGTGGAATATTAATATGAGTAGAAATCTCATCCCTACCTTCAATAAGTTTATCAATAAGTTAGAGAAACAAAATGTAAGCAATTAAATATAAAATCATTAAGGGAATCATGAGAGAGGAGAAAAGTGCAAGTACCATGACTAATGAGCTCTGCTTGCTAACTAAAAATGACCATCATTAGCACATTTTATTCTTAATCTGATGTGGACTAGAACCATAGCCCATAGATGGCAGTGATCCTGCTTGCAAGTTATTCCAATATTCATTCAATCAGCCACAGAAGGAACTGCAATTTAATACTTTGGAATAGTAGGTAAGCGGGAATGGAGCGATGGACAAATGGCTTTTGGTTTTGAGTTGTGTCATTTCCTCCAGAGTAACTTCACTAACAGATATTTGTGGGTTGGTATTTAACTTTGTTCTTAAGAGCTCTGGTCACTACACATGATGGTTAGCTTTTAAAAATTACAAGACATTTTAGTATAGATTTTAAAGGTAAAGCGAGAGAGAAGGAAGGAGAATGGAGGGGAGAAATGAGGGGAATACAGAAAAACCTATTACAAATCTAACTTGAAAAGAAGAATTGTATTTATCCCCAAATTTTGCTAACTTGAATCAACATGGTCTTACTTATAAACATTAACTTCCCAGGAATCTGTTGTTTTGTATCTTTTTAAGAATCAACTGTTCAATTTTTGATGTATATAATAAATCCTCAGTTATGTTGAAATTTTTGCTTCAAAGTATATAACAAACACTTTAGTTGTACTGAAAAAAATTGTTGTGTATATGTTGGGTCATTTTGCTATTGCTGCATCTGATTGGCTTAATAGGTTTTATATATATGATTTTTATATATTTGTATAATTTGTAGTTTAAGGTAACTGAGTGACAATTACTATATTCTCACATAAACACCAACCCATGGTACATTATATGTGTATTCAGTGTGGACCCTCATGCTTTCTAATGTTATGATAACCTTATCATGGAAGTCTACTTTGAATATACATTTTAATAAATACAAAATAATTGTATTTTTGTAAGACCAAAGACTCAATTTATCTTTAACTATGTGGCAAAAATACTGTCTCCCCCTCCTCAGATCACTACCTTTTTATTTTCCTTTCCTTATCTGAGCAGAGTTCTCTTCAGTGGCAACATGAGCAAAATAACTCTTTGCCTAAATTCTATTAGAACCTTGAACAGAAGTTCTAAAGACTAGTCTCATAAGGCCTACTTATACCACCTAGAATTTCTCCTGAAGCTGCAGAGAAGTTTTATTTCAGTTAATTCGACTATGCCTTTCATCTCTGTTACTTTTGGCCCCACTCTGAGTAAAAGTCCCTCATGGCACATCTTTTAAAAGTCTGTATATTCACTTTCATTGTTCTGCACTTCTTCCCCAGTGACCTTTTTGACCTACTCTCCTCCATTTCAGTTTTACTTGGAAACGCACAAGCCTACATGCTTAGCTTTTCCAGAATATTCTTACTTCCTAGCCCTAATAGAAACCTCAGTGTCTTTACATTAATTAACATTTACTATGTGTCGGCACAACTATATGCCTGGCACTGTTCCAGCTTGAAGTGTTCTTACCCTTAAGAAATTCAGTCTGGTGTTGAAGACAGGTGGAAAAAAAAAAAAGGCAAACCAATGATGGTTTCTCTATCAGAAAAACGATGGCTGAAAAAATAGACTTTTATCTTTACTTTTTCTTTAGCCAACCCAGATTTCTTACATGGGAAAAAGAATAACTTATTTGATTGGTCAGATTTTCCCATTCATTCTGCAAACACAAGTACCTGGAATTATTAACTCTAAAAAATATTTTTTGAATCCTCTTTTCCCTGCCTAGCTCAGGAGCAATGACTCTCTTTCACCCTCTGTGGTTCTGTCCCCATGAAACAAGGACACTCACAGCAGGGCCCAGGAACTATCCCCTAGAGTAGTGGAAGAAAATATCGGAATTCAACAATTTTCTTTAACAAGTAAGAAAGTAAGCACATATAACTAACTATAAGCAGTAGACAAATATTCTGAGGAAAAGTGTGAGTTTTATACTCAGAGAGGTCAGACCACTGCCTTCATGAGTTCAGGGTACCATATTTGCTAGTTAAGTGGATTAACCACTCAACTAAGTACTTACTTTAAGTAGCATATTCAGTGTGTTTTACAAATAGATGAGGACTAAGCATAAAAATTTCATAGCAAAATATTTTTTAAAGTTGGCAAACATAAAGATATCCCATGTACATTCTCACAAGACAAATGTTCCAAATTTGCTAACCTTTTCTGTGATGACAAATAACTATCAACTGTATGTAAACTAGCAAATATTTTAAAATGGATATTTCTTAATCTGTCTTTTCAGAGTAAAGTAGTGACATTTTAATGAGTGTGAAAATAACTCTTTTTGAAATGAACTCATGTGAAGATAAGAGCATTTTGAAAACTATTGGAAATATTTTCATCCAATGTTATTTTCTGTGTGCAAATGCACTATGATCACTCTACAAGCTCATGGTATCACACTTTAGCAACTTAGAAACCATTTCCTCATTTGTTTAAAAATCTCACAAAAGAAGGGTTTCAGCACGTTAGGAGACCATTTTTCCTTTTAAATATAAAAAAATGCAATGCCTTCCAATTAGTTTGCCAGAACTAATTACTCAGTAAAGATAACATTTTACTGATAAAATCTGGACTAAAAACTTTGCAAAGTAGAATAGAAATGAAAAATGAGCAAAGTGGTTTTACTAAGCACAACCAAGATATACCTCTTCCATGTGAAATTTCAAATCTTTGAAAGTATCTTTTTCAAATACAGTAGCATTACAAACCATATACTGAAATAATAAATTTGCCTTAGAATGAGACCTTCAAATTACTACATCACAAATATTAAATCGTGCTTTTCAATAGTGCTTATTGAACTCTGTACCACTAATAAACATGGAAATCATTTTTAGAAATACTTGCCATTTTTAATTTTTGTATATTGTAGACTTTATGTAGTAAATTACAGTACATTTATACAATGTAGAAATAAATATACAAACATTGGTGATAGATGTTCATATGTTCTTTATTGCTAAGACTGTGCAGTCAAAGCAATTTGGAGACTGCTTCCATGGAGTCACAGCTAAATGTCTATAATTTGTCTCACTTTCCTAAATCTGCCTTTCTGGAGGCTTTCAGCTGCCAGTTTCCATGCATAGTCCCACCTAGGCAGAGTCTGCTTAGAAGGAAGCAGGTTACCTTCTCCATTTCATACATGCTGCCTTCAATTTGAGATGGAGGTAGGAGTTCCACAATATTTTCCAGTTTAGACTCATTACCAGAAAGCCTTAGATAAACTGATACTCAGTTCCTCATTTGATTGTCCACTTTTTAGCAAATACTAATGTCCACAGCCCTGGAGCAAAAGGGGCACAAGAGGTAAGATTCCAGTACCAAGCCCATTCCAGGATGCCTACGAAGTATCTCATAAACACATGGCAAAGAAGGGGGGTAGGGAGAAAGAGTGTTAGGGAAGGAGGTGATGATTACTTCAAGTTGAGTATGAAGAGGAAAAAAATTAAGAACTAGAGGGAGAGAAGCCTAGACAGAATAAATAAGTGTAAAAGCATAAAGAAGCAAGGCATAGTTTTATTACATTATATTTATATTATGTACATATGTATATTATACTGAGATACATATACTTAGGTATCATAAGTATATATACTTACATATAAATATATAAATACTATACATGTAATGTATATAATACGCTTATATATTTATATATGTAAATATTATTGCTTCATGATACACACACACACACACACAGATGGCCATCAAATAACATGAACATGGGTTCACCAATATGTGAGTTTTTTCCAATAAATATACATACAGTACTATAAATGTATTTTCATTTCCTTATGAATTTCTTAACATTTTCCTTTCTTTAGTTTACTTTATTGTAAGAATATATAGTATATAATATACATAGCATAGAAAACATGTGTTAATGAACTGTTTATGTCATCAGTAAAGCTTCCAGTCAATGGCAGATATTAGTAAATTTTGGGGGGAATCACAAGTTATACATGGATTTTCAACCACATGGGGGTCAGTGTCCCTAACTCTCATGCTGTTCAAGAGTCAACTTTAAGTAATTCATCTCCTCAAATTGAACTAGAGATTCAATGCAACCAAAATCAAAGTCCCAAAAAGTTTTCCTACAGAAATTGATTAGCTTTTCCAAAAATTAATGTGAAAATGGAAAACCAAGTATAGCTAAGACCATCTTGAAGAAGAAAAACAAAATGAAGGATTTAAAAATTAAAGAAACAAGGACATGATTTCTTAAAGTCTGAAAGCATTAGCAAAAGTATAGATAAATGCACCAAAGAAAATGTTTAGAGTCTAGAAATAGACCCCTACATAGGCACTTCATTTGTGACAAAGTTGGTACTGCACAATAGTGGAGAAAAAACACTCTAAGGAAAGTCGAGTAGAAATTATCATGAAAACAAAACAAAAAACAATAAAAGGAAGAAGGTGAGAGAAAAATGAAAAGAAAACCTGACTTATAACTCACACCATACTCAGAAAAATCATTTACAGGTGAATTGTTGATCTCAGTGTCAAAGGAAATAACAAGATAATACAAGAGAATATTTCCATGAGGTTGGAGTAGATTTCCAAAACAGAACACAAAGAGCAATAACCATAAGGGGAAAAGTTTGATACAGTAAACTCCATTAAATTTAATAACTTCTGCTTATCAAAAGATGTCATACACATTTGGAAGAAAATATTTACAACATGTATAGTACAAGTGACAAGGAGCCTATAACTAGAATATATATACAAATTTATACCAATTAATAAGAAAAAGGTCAAAAATCCAAGAGAAAAATGAGAAAGAGACATCAATAGGCATTTAACAAAAGAATTTATGTGATGGCTAGTAAACATGTGGAAGGGAACTCACCCTCATTAATCACCAGGGAAAAAAGTTAACACCCCAAAGAGATACCACTAACATATTTCTTGGATAGTTAATAATAAAGAGACTGACCATATCAAGTGGCCAGGATGTGGAGTAACTAGAATTCTAATACACTGCCAGTAAGAACATAAATTGGTCTATCTTCTTTGAAAAACTGTTTAGTATTATGTACTGAAATTGAGCATATATGTAATTATGATCCAGAAATTCCATTACTAGATATATCCTCAAGAGCATACCTCTCTCTTTTTTTAAAGATTTTATTTATTTGAGAGAGAGAGTGAGAGAAAGCATGAGCAGGGGGTGGGGGGGGAGGAGAGGGAGAAGCAGGCTCCCCCTAAGCAGGGAGCCTGATGCAGGACTTGGTCCCAGGACCCTGGGATCATGACCTGAGCCAAACGCAAACACTTAACCAACCGAGCCACTGAGGCACCCCTCTATCTCTCTCTTATAAAGGCATTTGTGATTACATTTAGGGCCCAACTCAGATAATCCAGGATGATCTCCCCATCTCAAAACCCTAAAATTCATTGTGTCTGCAAAGTTCATTGTCATATAAGGCATATAAACTACTACAACTATAAATAATTTTATGTTAACAAATTAGACAATTTAGATGAAATGGAAAAAATTCTTAGAAAGACACAAATTACCAACACTGACTCAAGAAGAAAGAATATCTTAAAATACCTATAACAAGTAAAGAAATTGAATTAGTAACTACAACTTCCTAAAAAGAAAAACTCAGGCCCAGATTTGTTTCACTGGTGAATTCTACCAAACATTTAAAGAAGAAATTATAACAATCCTTTACAAACTGTTTCAGAGAAAAAAAGGAGGGGGGAGAGGAAGGAACATTCCCGCAAGATATTTTATGAGGTCAATATTATGTTCATACCAAAGCCAGACATATATTGCAAGATAACAACAGGTCAATATTCCTCATGAATAGAGGTAAAAACCCTCAACAAAATATGAGTAAACCAAATCCAACAACATACAAAGAGGACCATATGCCATAAGAAAGTGGGATTTTTCCATCTGAAAATCAGTTAATGTAATAAACCATAATAAATATGTCCAATAAAGAACAAAAACCACATGATCACTTCAAGAGATACAGAAAATGTATCAGACAAAATCTAAAATTTTTGTAAAGATTTTATTTGAGAGAGAGAGAAAGAGCACAAGCTGGGGGAGAGGCAGAAGGAGAGAGAGAAGCAGACTCCCTGCATGCAGGGCTCGATCCCAGGACCCTGGGATTAGGACCTTAGCTGAAGGCAGATGTTTAATCACCCAGGTGCCCCTAAAATTCATTCTTAATAAAAACTCTGAACAGACTAGGAATAGAAAGGAACTTACCTAACATCACACTCAATGGTGAAAGACTGAATGCTTTTCCCCCTCGGATTGGTAAGGCAAGTGTTCACTCTCACTACTTTTAATCGACACTTGTTATATCCAATGCAGTCACACAAGAAAAAGAAATAAAAAGTATCCACATTTGAAAGAAAGTGGCAAAAATGGTCTTTATGTACAGACATTACAATCCTATATATAGAAAGTCTAAAGAAATCCACACACACAAAAAGAAATTACTAGAATAAACAAGCTCAAGTGAAGTATCAGGATACAAGAACAAAATACAAAAAAATCTTTTGTATTTCTATATAATAGCAATGAAAACATGTATATCTGAAAAAGCACTGAAATAACAAAATCCTTAGGAATAAATTTAACAGAAGAAACGTAGTAATTTTAAAAGAAGCAGCATAATAAAGTAATAAACTTAACAGAAGAAACATTAAGACTTGTACACTGAAAACAACAAAACATTTCTCAGTGAAATTAAAGATCTAAATGCATGGCAAAAATTACATGTGCACAGATGGAAAGATTCAGTAGTGTTAAGATATCAATTCCCAAATTGATCTAGGGTCAACAAAATATATAAACCAGTAACTAATTTAACCAAGAAGAGCAGATAAAACGCAATTAAGATGTTTCACTCCCTGGTGGTGATAAAGGAAGACCCAGAACTCACTTCCTCCACAGAACACACCAAATTATACCTATTAATAGAACAATTCCTCCTGAAGAAAAATTGAGGGGTGACTGAACCCCTTCTGAAAACCAAAGATAGAAAGATGAGTAGGAGAACAGCAAGAGAAACAGAGACATGGTAACATAGGGAACCCCCACTCCCAGGATACCGTGAATGGCAGTGGGAAGGGATAGTACTAAGGAACTGGGAACAGAAACAGCTTGGGCACAGAAAAAAAAAAAGCTGCAGTTTAAAAGAGCAACTAGTATAGAAAAAAGACAACAAACACTAGACCAGAGCAGGGTTTGGATAATGGGCAGATCCAGTTGTCACAGCAAGCTTGTGATCTCAGCAAGCCCAGGATCCACAAGACCACACCAGCCCCAGTTGCACTGAGGCACAGAAAAAAAAAAAAATCCACGGTTTAAAAAGGCCAAGGAGCTGTGGGAATGCCTTCTCCCCTTCCACCTTAAAAGCCCAGACCAGAACAGGATCTGGCTTGGAGCAAGAACAACCTCAGAACCCCTGAACCCAGAGTCTATAAAACCACATCAGCCTCTGTGGTGCTGGGGCACAGAAAATAAGCTACATGTGTAGATTTCATTTAAAAATTAATTTTTATTTTTATTTTTTTAAGTTTTTAAGTTTTTAAAATTTGTCTTGTCTTTTTAAAATTCTTTTGGGGCTATTTTATTTTATTTTTCTTCTTCTTATTTCCATAAAAAGCCACAGATTCAAACAGTAACTAGCATATACTGCCACAGCTCCAGCCAGCCAGCAATAGTCACCAAGCACACAGAGTCTACATACAGGACACCGTACACAAAAATACTCCTTCAAGTTTAGGAGAAGTAGTCGTTCTGCCTAATCCTTACAAACAAACACAGAAAGTCAAGCAAAATCAGGAGACAGAAAAATATATTTCAAAAGAAAGAACAGGAAAAAAAAACTTCAGGAAAAAAACCTAAATGAAACAAAGAAAAGCAATATGCCTGATAAAGAATTTAAAGTAATGATTGTAGGGGCGCCTGGGTAGCGCAGTCGTTAAAGCGTCTGTCTTCGGCTCAGGGCGTGATCCTGGTGTACCGGGATCGAGTCCCACATCAGGCTCCTTGCAGAAGGAGAAAAGAGAAAGAAGGGAACAGAAAATTTGAAAAAATAGTTGAAAACATCCCAAATCTGAAGAAGGAAACAGATATACAGATCCAACAGGCACAGAATGCCCTAAAAAAAAATCAACCCAAGGAGGTCCACACCAAGACACAGAGTAATTAAAGTGACAAAAAGTAATTATAAAGAAGGAATTTTATTTTATTTTTTTTAAAGATTTTTGTTTATTTGTTTGAGAGAGCAAGTAGGGTGAGAGAAAGAGAGCATGAGTGGGGGGGGAGGGGGAGAGGGAGAAGCAGACTCCCCACTGAGTAGGGAGCTCAGCTCAGGGCTTAATCCCAGGACTCTGAGATCATGACCTGAGCCGAAGGCTCCTGAAGCCACCCAGGCATCCCTGAAGAGGGAATTTTAAAAGCAACAAGAGAAAACAGTTACATACAAAGGAAACTACTTAAGTCTACCAGCTAATTTTTCAGTAGAGACTGCAGGACAGAAGGAAGTAACATGATATATTCAAAGTGCTGAAACAAACAAACAAAAATATGCGAACAAGAGTACTCTACCCTGCAAGACTATCATTCAGAATAGAAGGAGAGATAGCGTTTCCAGATGAACAAAAGTTAAAGAAATTCACCACCACTAAACCAGTCTTACAAGAAATGTTAAAGGGGATTGAATGGAAAGAAAAGAACATAAACAGAAGAAAAGTAGAAGGCACAAAAGCAGTAAAGTAAGTATATCCATAAAAATCGATGAAGAGATTCATAAAAGGATTTAAACAATGACACTATAGCGATAGGCCACCCGCTTCCCATAACTCCGTGCACTCACCCCTCCCATCCTCTTTCCACCATCTTTCCATGCTGCCATAACGGTGCACATGAATGTCCTGGCAGATGCTCTCAAGAGCATTAACAATGCTGAAAAGAGAGGCAAATGCCAGGTTCTTATTGGGCCATGCTCCAAAGTCGTCATCCAGTTTCTCACTGTGATGATGAAGCATGGTTACATTGGCAAATTTAAAATCACTGATGATCACAGAGTGGGGAAAATTGTGAACCTCATGGGCAGGTTAAACAAGTGTGGAGTGATCAGCCCCAGATTTTATGTACACCTGAAAGACCTAGAAAAATGGCAGAATAACCTGCCCCCATCCTGCTAGTTTGGTTTCATTGTACTGACAACCTCAGCTGGTATCACGGACCATGAAGAAGCAAGACAAAAACACACAGGGGGGAAAATCCTGGGATTCTTTTTCTAGGGATATAATACATACGTGCAAATAAAATGCCTCAATGGACGAAAAACAAAAATAAACAATGACACTATAGGGTTGGGAGAAGAGTAAAATTTTAATGCTTTCAGAATGGGTTCAAACCTAAGCCAATATCAACTTAATATATACTACTATACACACAAGATGTTATATATAAACCTAATGGTAACCACAAATCAAAAACCTGTAACAGCTATGCAAAAAATAAGCAAAAGGAATCCAAGTATATCACTAAAGAAAACCAGCAAACCATGAAAGAAGAGAGCAAGTGAGAAAAGGAAAAGAGAAGAGCTATAAAAATGACCACAGGGGCGCCTGGGTGGCACAGCGGTTAAGCGTCTGCCTTCAGCTCAGGGCGTGATCCCGGCATTGTGGGATCGAGCCCCACATCAGGCTCTTCCACTATGAGCCTGCTTCTTCCTCTCCCACTCCCCCTGCTTTGTTCCCTCTCTCGCTGGCTGTCTCTATCTCTGTCGAATAAATAAATAAAATCTTTAAAAAAAAAAAAAAAATGACCACAAAACAAGTGACAAAATGGCAATAAGTACATACTTATTGATAATTACTTTGAATATAGACTAAACTATCTGATCAAAAGTCATACGGTGACAGAATGAATAAAAAAACAAGACCTACATGCTGCCTACAAGAGATTCATTTCAGACCTAAAGACACATGAGGATTGAAAGTGAAGGGATGGAAGTGCCTGGGTGGCTCAGTTGGTTAAGCATCTGACGCTTGATCTCAGCTCAGGTCTTGATCTCAGGGTCATGAGTTCAAGCCCTGCACTGGGCTCCATGCTGGGCATGGAGCCTACTTAAAAAAAAAAAAAAAAGTGAAGGGATGAAAAAACACTTACCATACAAATGAAGATGAAAAGAAACCCAGGGCAGTGATACTTAATAGACTTCAAACAAAATAGACTTTAAACAAAGACTGTAACAAAAGATGAAGGACACTACATAATCATAAAGGGAACAAGAAGATATAACAATTGTGTTTATGCACCTAACATGGGAGCACCCAAATACATAAGGTACTTATCAACAAACATAAGGAAGTAATTTTTGGTAATACAATAATAGGAGGGACATCGACACCCCACTTATCTCAATGAATAGATCATCCAAACAGAAAATCAACAAGGTAACAGTGGCTTTGAATGACACATTGGGCCAAATGGATATAACAGACATATTCAGAACATGCTATCCAAAACAGCAGAATACACATTCTTTTCAAGTGCACATGAAATGTTCTCCAGAATAGATACCATGTTAGGTCACAAATCAAGTATGAACAAATTCAAAAAGACTAAAGTAATACCATGCATCTTTTCGACCACAACGCTATGAAACTAGAAATTAACCACAAGAAAAAATCTGGAAAGAACACAAATACATGGAGGTTAAATAACATACTACTCAACAATGAATGGGTCAACCAAGAAATCAAAGAGGAAGTCAAAAAACACACAGAGACAAATGAAAATGAATATATACAACAGTCCAAAACCTTTGGAATGCAGAAAAGCTGTTCTAAGTTTAGAGCAATACAAGCCTACCGCAAGAAGGAAGAAAAATCTCAAATAAACAACCCAACCTTACACCCACCAGAGCTAGAAAAAGGGGAACAAAGTAAAAAAAAAAAAAAAAAAATCAGTAGAAGGAAATTAATAAAGATTAGAGCAGAAATAAGTTAAAAAGAAACTAAAAAAAAAAACACATCAATGAAACAAGAAGCTGGTTCTTTGAAATGGTCAACAAAATTGATAAACTTTTAGCCAGACCCAACAAACAAAAAAGAAAAAAAAAGAACTCAAACAGAATCAGGATTGAAAAAGGAGACTGTAAGAGATTATGAAAAATTATATGCCAACAAATGGGCAACCTAGAAGAAATGGATAAATTCTTAGAAACACATACAACCATCCAACACTGAACCAGGAAGAAACAGAAAATTTGAACAGACCAATTATCAGCAATGAGATTGAATAAATCATCAAAAAAGTCTGAACAAAAGTCCAGCACCAGACAGCTTCAAGGTGAATTCTACCAAATATTTAAAGAGATAATACCTATTCTTTTCAAACTATTCCAAAAAATAAAAGAGCAAGGAAAACTTCCAAACTCATCCTATGAGGCCAACATTACCCTGATACCAAAGACAAATAAAGACACTACGAGAAAAGAGAACTACAAACCAATATCTCTGATGAACACAGATGCAAAAATCCTCAACAAAATACTAGCAAACTGAATCCAATAACATATTTAAAAAGTCATTCACCACGAGCAAGTGGGATTTACTCCTGGGATGCAAGAGTGGTTCAATATTCACAAAATAATCAATGTGATACATCACATCAACAAGTGAAGGATAAAAACCATATGATCATCTCAATAAATGCAGAAAACACATTTAACAAAATACAACATTCATCTGTGATAAAAACTCTCAACAAAATAGGTTTAAACGGAACATACCTCAACATAATAAAGGCCATATATGAAAAACCCACAGCTAACATCATACTTATCAGGGGAAAACTGAGAGCTTTTCCACTAACATCAGGAACAAAACACAGGTGTCCACTCTCACCACTTTTGTTCAACACAGTCTGGACATCCTAGCACAGCAATCATACAAGAAAAAGAAATAAGAGGCATCCAAATGAGTAAGGAAGAGCTACAACTTCACTATTTGCAAATGACATGATACTGTATGTAGAAAACCCTAAAGTCTCCACCAAAAAACTAACTAGAACTGATAGATGAATTCAGTGAGGTCAAAGGATACAAAATCAATGTATAGATGTCTACTGCATTTCTAGACACTAGTAATAAAGCAGCAGAAAGAGACATTAAGGAACCAATCCCAATTATGACTGCACCAAAAATAATTTTAAAATACGTAGGAATAAATTTAACCAAGGAGGTGAAAGACCTGTACTCTGAAAACTATAATACACCGATGAAAGAAGTTGAAGATGACACAAACTAAAGGGAAGATATTCCATGCTGATGCACATACTACCCGAAGCAATCCACAGATTTAATGCAATGCCTATCGAAGTAACAGCATCTTCCACAGAACTAGAACAAAGAATCTTCAAATTTTTACGGAACCACAAAAGACCCGAAATAGCTAAAGCAATCTTGAAAAAGATAAACAAAAATGGAGATATCACAATTCTAGATTTCAAGTTATACAATCAAAACAGTATGATATGGACACAAAAACAGACACATAGGCTTCTGGAGTTAAAATGGCAGAACAGCAGTGAGACCCTGGGCTTGGCCTCATCCCTCAAGCACAGCTAGATCAACATCCAACTATTTTGAAGAACTAGGAATACGATGTGAGGATTAAGAAAACAATCTGCACAGTTGGAGGGAGAGAACATGGCAGATGTTTGGAGCTACGAATTGGGGGAGAGGAAAGCCGTGGGACCGCAAAGGGAAGGGAACCCTTTTCTCAGTGCAAAGTCAGGGAGAGAGCAAGAGCGAGTACAGCAGGTAGTGACTGCACATGAAGCAGCAGTGAGGAGATCTCCTGGGTTGCACTGGGAGAGCTCACTCCTCAGGACAGTTGGAAGAGGTTTGGAAGAGGTTTGGAAGAGGTTTGGAAGAGGTTTGGAAGAGGTTTGGAAGAGGTTTGGAAGAGCGTACTTTGCCTCTCCAAAGACAAAAGGTCAGCTGGGAGCCATTCAGTGGCACTCACAATAGGGAAAGAGGCGCAGGAAGAGGGCAGATAACTTTGTAGCAGCTTTTTGCTGTGAGCCACAATAGACTTAAACCACTGTATGCATGCGAGCAGCTGCTTTTCTGGGACAGAACTGAGCAGACAGCAGACACAGGCAGGCTTTTCGCTGTCTGCCACAATATACTCAAGCGTCTGCCTGACGGCTTCTCTGGGACAGAACGAAGTAGGAGACCGAGTCGCATGCCGATGGCAGATAACTTGGTTTCAGCTTTCCGCTGTGCATCACAATAAGCCCCAGCCTCCCAGCGCACTGTGCAACTGCTTTCCTGGGACAGGACGGTGCTGGGCGTGCCTCAAGGCTCGCCTCTGGGGGAGGGGAGTGGGTCTGTACCTTGCCAGGGCCTTTAAAACTTGGGAGTTTGAATCCCAGCCACTATCTAGAGATAAAATAACAGATCTGTGGTGCTGGGCATGCCAATGGCCCTAGAAACAGACAGGTTAAGGTAAGGATCTGATGAAAGCCCAGGACACAGGAGACTGCTTGCTTTTCTGTGAGGGTCTCCTGAACAGCAGTGGCCAGAAATTGCCCTCCCTGGGGACCAAAGGGCAGGGTGATGCCATCTTCCTCCTCCACCACCCCTCCCTCTCCCACCCACCAGCACAGTTGGAATTCAGAGAGCAACACAGTACCTCCAGTGGAGGCTGGAGCCCCCTACACTAAACGCTGCCCTCTGCACCTGGCAGGGGCACTTTTACAAGGGCAAGTCAGCTTGTGAGCCAGCCCAGCAGGCCTCTCCCTCAGAAGACCAACACAGTCCCCCATGTACCAAGTCTACTGATTAAAGAGTGCTCCAATGTCAGCTTCCTGTGGAAATAAGACCAGGCTTGCTTTTCTTTTTCTTTTTTTTTTTTTTAATTTTTAAATTTTTTATATTTTTATTTCATATTTTAATTTTTTATCTTTCATTTTTTTCCTTCTTTTCTCTTTTTTTGGTATTAGGCTTATAATTTTTTGTTCATTTGTTGGTTTGTTTCCTTCTCTTATTTTTCAGATCAGGCTTAATTTTTTTTTTCTATTCTTTCCTTATTCTTTTTTCCTTCTTTCTTTCTTATTCTTTGGAATCAGGTTTATAGTTTTTTGTTAGTTTGTTTATTTGCATTTTTGTTCCTTTTCCTTTTCTCTTGTCTTGGATCTGGCTTTTTTTTTTTCTTTACTTCTCCAGGCTTATCTTAACAAACAAATCAAAGCACACCCAGTTAAAGGTATCAACAGTCCCCACTGCAGGCAAGGAGGAACTCTGCAGAGCGCAGACCCGTGGGAAAGACCAGCCAAATGCAACAGCAGAATGTACACAGCATATCCCAGAAACACTTCCGAAGTTCTTCTTGTTGTTGTTGTTTTCTTTTTCTCTCTTCCATTCTTTTCTGGAGAAAATTACAAGACTAAGAAATTCACCCCAAAAGAAAGAACAGGCGGTAGTACTCCCTCCTATGGATTTAATCAATATGTATATAAGTAAGATGTCTGAACTAGAATTTAAAACAATGAGCATAAAGATAGTAGCTGGGCTTGAATAAAGTAGAGAAGACATTAGAGAATCCCTTACTGTAGAGATAAAAGTAGTAAAATCCGAGAGTTAAGATGGCGGAGGAGTAGGGGTCCCCTTTTTCAGCTGGTTCCCTGAGTGGAGCTGGATAGATACCAGACCAGCCTGAACATCCACGGAACCAGCCTGAGACGCAGGAAGATGCATCTGGATCTCTACAAATGAACATCTCCAGCGCTGAGTATTGAGGTACGAATTGGGGAGCCGTGAAACTGAGCACAGATATCAGAAGATAAACGGAAGGGGGAGGGAGCCGCCGCGTTCGGGCACCGGGAAGCGGTAGCCACCTGCACGGGGGAGCGGGCGGGCTCGCGGACCACCCTCGAGAGAGCACACTGAGACCGTGAGCCTGGGAACGTGCATGTGACCAGACTGAAAACCGGAGCTCCGGAGTGCGCACGAACCACACTGAAACAGAGCTCCGGGGCGTCCGGAGGCAGCTGGCGGCTGGCGGTGTTAGAAACACAAAGGACAGAGATGCGCCGGCCCTGGAAGTGAGGGCTGGGACTCCGGGTGTGGGGCGCACATCCCGGGACGCTGCAGGGTTGAGCAGCACCAACAGTAACAGAGTTAAAGTGGCCAGAACATCAGTGGAGAACGGTCCACGATCCCTCTGTTCTGAGACAGAGGCTGAGACTCGGCTACTGCTGCTCTGACTCTCAGAAGAGGCACAGCAAACCGCCAGGGAAAGCCGCCAGAGAACAAAAGCCTGGAAATACCGGCTCACATTATGTCCATCCCCATTCCCCCTCGCAGGGGACACGGAGACTCTATCCAAACAGGGCTGCCTGAGTATCGGCGCGGCAGGCCCCTCCCCCAGAAGGCAGGCTGAAAAAATCAAGAAGCCCACATCCCTAAGGTCCCTATAAAACAAGGGCGCACTGCCTAGGTCCTGGTCAACAATTTGGGCTCTGGAAAAACCCGCAACCTCTCCTCATCAGAATGACAAGAAGGAGAAATCCCCCCCAGCAAAGAAAAGACAATGAGTCCGTGGCCTCTGCCACAGAACTAATGGATATGGATATAATCAAATTATCAGAAATGGAGTTCAGAGTAACAATGGTCAAGATGATGTGTAGACTTGAAAAAAATATTAATGAGAATATAGAATCTCTAAGGGCGGAAAAGAGAGCGAATCTGGCAGAAATTAAAAATGCTATGAATCAAATGCAGTCAAAACTAGAGGCTCTGACGGCCAGGGTAAATGAGGCAGAAGAACGAATTAGTGAATTGGAGGATGGGATGGTAGAAGAGAAAGCTGAAACAGAAATTTGGCTAAAAATAATCCAATCTCAAGAATGTAGGTTACGGGAGATTACTGACTCAATGAAACGTTCCAATGTCAGAATCATCGGCATCCCCGAGGGGGTGGAGAAAAACAGAGGTCTAGAAGAGATATTTGAACAAATTGTAGCTGAAAACTTCCCTAATCTAGCAAGGAAACAAGCATTCATGTCCAAGAGCCAGAGAGGACCCCTCCAAAGCTCAACCACGACAAACCTACACCACGTCACGTCACAGTGCAATTCGCAAATATTAGATCCAAGGATACAATACTGAAAGCGGCCAGGGCAAAGAAATTTCTCACGTACCAAGGCAAAGGTATCAGAATTACGTCAGACCTGTCTACACAGACCTGGAATGAGAGAAAGGGTTGGGGGGGCATTTTAAAAACTCTTTCAGAGAAAACCATGCAGCCAAGGATCCTTTATCCAGCAAAGCTGTCATTCAGAATTGATGGAGAGATAAAGACCTTCCAGGATCGCCAGTCACTGACCAATTTCGTAACCATGAAACCAGCCCTACAGGAGATATTACGGGGGGTTCTATAATGGTAAAAAGGCCCCAAGAGGGATACAGAACAGAAATTCACAATCTATAGAAACAAAGACATTACAGGCAACATGACATCATTAAAATCATATCTCTCAATAATCACTCTCAATGTGAATGGCCTAAATGCTTCCATAATGCCACACAATTGCAGATTGGATAAAAAGACATCACCCGTCCATTTGCTGTCTACAAGAGACTCATTTTGAACCTAAAGATACAACCAGACTGAAAGTAAAGGGATGGAATACCATCTTTCATGCCAATGGACCTCAAAAGAAAGCTGGGGTAGCAATTCTCATATCAGACAGATTGGATTTTAAACTAAAGACTACAGATACAGAAGGGCACTATATTATTCTTAAAGGATGTACCCAACAAGTGGATATGACAATTATAAATATATGCCCCCAACAGGAGAGCAGAAAGATATACAAGCCAACTCTTAACCAGAATAAAGAGACATACAGATAATAATATGTTAATAGTAGGGGACCTCAACACTCCACTATCAGCAACAGATAGATCACCTAAGCAGAAAATCAACAAAGAAACAAGAGCTTTGAATGCCATACTAGATGAGTTGGACCTCATAGATATATATAGAACACTACACCACAGAACCAAAGAATACTCATTCTATTCTAATGCCCATGGAACATTCTCAAGAATAGACCATGCTCTGGGTCACAAAACAGGTCTCAACCGATCCTAAAAGACTGAAATTATTTCCTGCATATTCTCAGACCACAGTGCTTTGAAATTGGAACTCAATCACGAGCAAAAATTTGGAAGAAACTCAAACACTTGGAGACTTAGAACCATCCTGCTCAAGAATAATTTGATAAACCAGGAAATCAAAAATCATTAAACAATTTATGGAGACCAACGAGAATGAAAACACGACGGTCCAAAACCTATGGGACACTGCAAAGGCAGTCCTTAGGGGAAAATACATAGCCATCCAAGCCTCACTCAAAAGAAGAGAAAAATCTAAAATGCAGTTTTTATAGTCTCAACTCAAGAAGCTGGAGCTGGAACAGAAGAACAGGCCTAACCCACGCACGAGAAGGCAGGTGATCAAGATTAGAGCAGAGATCAATGAATTAGAAACCAGGAGCACAGTAGAGCAGATCAACAGAACTACAAGCTGGTTCTTTGAAATAATTAATAAAATAGACAAACCACTGGCAAGATATATCCAAAAGAATACAGAAGGGGCCCAAATTAATAACATTATAAATGAAAGGGGAAAGGTCACAACCAACACCAATGAAATACGAAGGATTATTAGAAACTTTTATCAACAGCTTTATGCCAATAAATTAAGCAATCTGGAAGAGGTGGAGGCCTTCCTGGAAACCTATAAACTACCAAGACTGAAACAGGAAGAAGTTGATTTTTTAAACAGACCAATTAATTATGAAGAGATTGAAACAGTGATTAAAAACCTTCAAAAAAACAAAACGCCAGGGCCTGATAGATTCCCCGGGGAATTCTACCAAACATTCAAAGAAGAAATAATACCTATTCTTCTAAAGCTATTTCAAAAAAATAGAAACAGAAGGAAAGCTACCAAACTCATTCTATGAGGCCAATATTACCTTGATCCCCAAACCAGGCAAAGACCCCATCAAAAAGGAGAATTACACACCCTAAGGTCCCTATAAAACATCAGATTTCCCTAGTGAATCTGGAGGGCAAAATTCTCAACAAGATCCTTGCTAATAGGATCCAACAGTACATTAAAAGGATTATCCATCATGACCAAGTGGGATTCATCCCTGGGATGCGAGCGTGGTTCAACATTCGCAAATCAATCAGTGTGATAGACTATATCAACAAGAAAAAAGCAAAAAATTATATGATTCTCTCAATAGATGCAGAAAAAGCATTTGACAAAATACAGCATCCTTTCCTGATTAAAACCCTTCAGAGTGTAGGGATAGAGGGTACATTTCTCAATCTCATAAAAACCATCTATGAAAAGCCTACAGCAAATATCATTCTCAATGGGGAAAAGCTGGAAGCCTTTCCCTTAAATCAGGAACATGACAAGGATGCCCACTCTTGCCATTATTATTCGACATAGTACTAGAAGTCCTTGCAACAGCAATCAGACAACAAAAAGGGATAAAAGGTATCCAAATTGGCAAAGAAGAAGTCAAACTGTCCTCTTCGCAGATGACATGATACTCTATATGGAAAACCCAAAAGAATCCACCCCCAAACTACTAGAACTTATAGAGCAATTCAGTAATGTGGCGGGATACAAAATCAATGCTCAGAAATCAGTTGCATTTCTATACACGAACAATGAGACTGAAGAAAAGAAATTAGGGAATCCATTCCATTTACAATAGCACCAAAAATCATAAGTTATCTCGTAATTAACTTAACCAGAGACATAAAGGATCTATATTCTAGAAACTACAAATCACTCTTGAAAGACATTGAAGAAGACACAAAAAGATGGAAAAATATTCCATGCTCATGGATCGGAAGAATTAACATAGTTAAAATATCCACGCTACCCAGAGCAATCTACACTTTCAATGCCATCCTGATCAAAATACCAATGACGTTTTTCAAAGAACTGGAACAAACAGCCCTTGAATTTGTGTGGAACCAGAAAAGGCCACGAATCGCCAAGGAACTGTTGAAAAGGAAAAACAAAGCTGGGGGCATTACAATGCCGGATTTCGAGCTGTACTACAAAGCTGTGATCACAAAGACAGCATGGTACTGGCACAAAAACAGACACGTAGACCAATGGAACAGAATAGAGAACCCAGAAATGGACCCTCAGCGCTTTGGGCAGCTAATCTTTGATAAAGCAGGAAAAAACACCCAGTGGAAAAAAGACAGTCTCTTCAATAAATGGTGCTGGGAAAATTGGACAGCTATATGCAAAAGAATGAAACCTGACCACTCTCTCACACCACACACAACGATAAACTCTAAATGGATGAAAGACCTCAATGTGAGACAGGAATCCATCAAAATCCTAGAGGAAAGCATACGCTGCAACCTCTACGACATCAGCCACAGCAACCTTTTTCATGACACATCTCCAAAGGCAAGAGAAACAAAAGATAAAATGAACTTGTGGAACTTCATCAAGATAAAAAGCTTCTGCACAGCCAAGGAAACAGTCAAAAAAACTAAGAGGCAGTCCTGCACAGCCAAGGAAACAGTCAAAAAAACTAAGAGGCAGTCCACGGAATGGGAGAAGATATTTGCAAATGACACTACAGATAAAAGACTGGTATCCGGGATGCCTGGGTGGCACAGCGGTTAAGCGTCTGCCTTCGGCTCAGGGCGTGATCCCGGCGTTATGGGATCGAGCCCCACATCAGGCTCTCCCGCTGGGAGCCTGCTTCTTCCTCTCCCACTCCCCCTGCTTGTGTTCCCTCTCTCACTGGCTGTCTCTATCTCTGTTGAATGAATAAATAAATAAAATCTTTAAAAAAAAAAAAAAAAGACTGGTATCCAAGATCTACAAAGAACTTCTCAAACTCAATACACAAGAAACAAATAAACAAATCATAAAATGGGCAGAAAATATGAACACTTTTCCAATGAAGACATACAAATGGCTAACAGACACATGAAAAAGTGTTCAAAATCATTAGCCATCAGGGAAATTCAAATCAAAACCACACTAAGATACCACCTTACGCCAGTTAGAATGGCAAAAATTGACAAGACAAGAAACAACAATTGTTGGAGAGGATGTGGAGAAAGGGGATCCCTTCTACATTGTCGGTGGGAATGCAAATTGGTACAGCCACTCTGGAAAACAGTGTGGAGGTTCCTTAAAAAGTTAAAAATTGAGCTACCCTATGATCCAGCCATTGCACTACTGGGTGTTTACCCCAAAGATACAGACGTAGTGAAGAGAAGGGCCATATGCACCCCAATGTTCATAGCAGCATTGTCCACAATAGCTAAATCGTGGAAAGAGCCGAGATGCCCTTCAACAGATGAGTGGATTAAGAAGATGTGGTCCATATATACAATGGAATATTACTCAACTATCAGAAAGAACGAGTTCTCAACATTTGCTGCAACATGGACGGCACTGGAGGAGATAATACTAAGTGAAATAATCAAGCAGAGAAAGACAACTATCATATGATTTCTCTCATCTATGGAACATAAGAACTAGGAAGATCAGTAGGAGAAGAAAGGGATAAAGAAAGGGGGGGTAATCAGAAGGGGGAATGAAGCATGAGAGACTATGGACTCTGAGAAACAAACTGAGGGGTTCAGAGGGGAGGGGGTGGGGGAATGGGATAGGCTGGTGATGGGTTGTAAGGAGGGCACGTATTGCCTGGTGCACTGGGTGTTATACGCAACTAATGAATCATCGAACTTTACATCAAAAACCAGGCATGTACTGTATGGTGACTAACATAATAAAAAAAAATTGAAAAAAAAAAAAGTAAAATCCGGGGAGGCCAAAATTAGAAATGCTTTAACCAAGATGCAGTTGCAGGTGGAGGCCATAAGAATGAGGATGAATGAAACAGAAGAAGGAATCAGTGATATAGAAGATAAATTATGGAAAAATAATGAAGGTGGAAAGAAGAGGGAAAGAAAAGTATTAGAGCACGAAGGTAGACTTAGGGAACTCAGTGATTCCATAAAGTGAAATAATATCCTTATTAGGGGAGTCCCAGAAAAAGAAGAGCAGGAAAAAGGGGAACAAGGTTTATTTGAACAAATTATAGCTGAGAACTTCCCTAATCTGGAGAAGGAAACAGGCATTTAAGTCCAAGAGCCACAGAGAACTCCCCTCAAAATAAAAAAAAAATAGGTCAATACCCCAACATATTATAGTGACAACTGCAAACTACAAAAATAAAGAGAAAATCCTGAAAGCAGATCAAGACAAGTAGTCCTTAATCTACAAGGGTAGACACATAAGACTGGAAGCGGACCTGTCCACAGAGACCTGGCAGGCCAGAAAGGACTGGCATGATATATTCAACATGCTAAATGGGGAAAATATGCAGCCAAGAATACTTTATCAAGCAAGGCTGTCATTCATAACAGAAGAAGAAATCAAGAATTTCTAAGATAAACAAAAACTAAAGGACTTCGTGAATACTAAACCAGCCCTGCAAGAAATACTAAAGGGGGCCCTTTGAGAGTAAAGAGAAACCAAAAGTAACAAAGACCAGAAAGGAACAGAGACAATCTACAGGAACAGTGACTTTACTGGTATTACAGTGGCACTAAATTCATATTTTTCAACAATTACCCTGAGTGTAAATGGACTCAACACTCCCATAAAAAGAGGATATCAGAATGGATTTAAAACAAAAAAAAACCCATCAATATGCTGCTTTCAAGAGACTCACTTTAGATCCAAGACTCCTCCAAATTGAAAGTGGTGGCGTGGAGAACCACTTATCATGCTCATGGACATCAAAAGAAAGCTGGAGTAGTCATCCTTTTATCAGACAAACTAGATCTTAAACCAAAGACTGTAATAAGAGATGAAGAAGGACACTGTATCATAATAAAGGGGTCTATCCAATAAGAAGATCTAATAATTATAAATATTTATGCCCCCAACTTGGGATCAGCCAAACGTATAAATCAATCAATAACAAACTTATAGAAACCAATTTATAATAATAGGGAACTTTAACACCCCCTCATAGCAATGGACAGATCTAAGCAGAAGATCAACAAGGAAACAAGGGCTTTGAATGACACACTGGACCAGATGGACTTAAATGATATAGTCAGAACATTTCATTCTAAAGCGGCAGAATATACATTCTTTTCAAGTACACATGGAACATTCTCTAGAATAGATCACATACTGGGTCACAAAACAGGACTCAATGGGTACAAAAAGACTGAGATCATGCCATGCATATTTTCAGACCACAATGCTGTGAAACTTGAAGTCAACCACAAGAAAAAATTTGAAAGGACCACAAGCACACGAGGTTAAAGAACATCCTACTAAAGAATGAACAGGTCAACCAGGAAATTAAAGAAGAATTTTTAAAAATACATGGACGCAAATGAAAACGAAAACATGACAGTTCAAAACTTTTGGGATGTAGCAAGGATGGTCCCAAGAGGGAAGTATATAGCAATACAGGCCTTCCTCAATAGTCTCAAATACACAACCTAACCTTATACCTAAAGGAATTAGAAAAAAGAATAGCAAATAAAGACTAAATCCAGCCGGAGAAGGGAAATAATAAAGATCAGAGCAGAAATCGATGATATAGAAATAATAATAAAAAAGAACAGATTAACGAAACTGGGAGATGGTTCTTTTGAAGAATTAACAAGATTGATAAAACAAAAAGAAATAAAAGGCATGCAAATCAGCAAAAAGGAAGTCAAACTCACTCTTCACAAATGACATGATACTCTATGTAGAAAACCCAAAAGATTCCAGCAAAAAATTGCTAGAACTGATATAGGAATTCGGCAAAGTTGCAGGACATAAAATCAATGCACAGAAGTCTGTTGCATTTCTATACATTAAAAAATGAAGTAGCAGAAAGAGAAATCAAGGAATCAATCATATTTACAATTGCATCAAAAACCATAAGATTGCACCAAAAACCATAAGATACCTAAGAATAAACCTAACCAAACAGGTAAAAGATCTGTACTCTGAAAACTATAGAATATTTATGAAAGAAATTGAGGAAGACACAAAAAATGAAAAATATTCCATGTTCATGGATTGGAAGACAAAATATTGTTAAAATGTCTATGCTACCTAAAGCAATCTACACATCAGTTCAATCCCTATAAAAATACCACCAGCATTTTTCACAGAGCTGGAACAAACAATTCTAAAATTTGTATGGAAACAGAAAAGACCTCAAATAGCCAAAGGAATGTTGAAAAAGAAAACCAAAGCTGGAAGCATCACAGTTCCATTCTTCAAAGCTGTAATCATCAAGACATTATGGTACTGGCACAAAAACAGACACATAGATCACTGGAACAGAATAGAGAACCCAGAAATGGACCCTCAACTCTGTGGTCAACTAATCTTCACAAAACAGGAAAGAATATCCAATGGTAAAAAGCTGTCTCTTCAACCAACGGTGTGGAAAAATTGGACAGCCACATGTAGAAGAATGAAACTGGACCATTTTCTTAGGGCTCCTGGGTGGCTCAGTTGGCTGGGCATCTGCCTTTGGCTCAGGTCATGATCCTGGGGTCCTGGGATGGAGCCCCACATCGGGCTCCTTGCTCCACAGGGGGTCTGCTTCTCCCTCTCCCTCTCCCCAGTGCTAGTGCTCTCTCTCTCTCTCAAAATAAATAAAATCTTAAGAAGAAAAAAAAGAAAAAAAAGAAACTGGACCATTTTCTTATACCATACATAAAAACAAACTCAAAATGGATGAAAGACCTAAATGTGAGACATGAAACCATTAAAATCCTGGAGAACACAGGCAGCAACCTCTTTGACCTAGGCTGCAGCACTTCTTACTAGACGGGTCTCCAGAGGCAAGGGAAACAAAAGCAAAAATGAACTATTGGGACTACATCAAGATAAAAAGCTTTTGCACAGCAAATGAAACAGTCGACAAAACTAAAAGGCAACCTACAGAATGGAGAAGGTATTTGCAAATGACATTATGGGTAAAGGGCTAGTATCCAAAATCTATAAAGAACTTATCAAACTCAACACCCAAAAAACAAATAATCCAGTCAAGAAATGGGCAGAAGACATGAACAGACATTTCTCCAAAGAAAACACACAATGGCCAAAAGACACATGAAAAAATGATCAATATCACTCAGCATCAGGAAAATACAAATCAAAACCACAATGATTTTGAGGTGGTGGAACCACCACCTCACACTGGTGAAAATGGCCAAAATGAACAACTTAGGAAACAACAGATGACGGTGAGGGATAGGGAACCCTTTTACACTGTTGGTGGAAATGCGAACTGTGCAGCCACTCTGGAAAACAGTATGGAGGTTTCTCAAAAAGTTAAAAATAGAACTACCATATAACCCAGCAATTGCACTTCTAGGTTTATCCAAAGGATACAAAAATAGTGATCGAAGGAGCACATGCCCCCCAGTGTTTTTAGCAATGTTTACAGAAAGAGCCCAGATGTCCATCAACAGATGAATGGATAAAAAAGATGTGGTATGTATATACAATGGAATATTTCTCAGCCATCAAAAAGAATGAAATCTTGTCAATCTCAATGACATGGATGGAACTAGAGGGTATTATGCTAAGGAAATAAGTCAGTCAGAGAAAGACACCATAAGATTTTCACTCGTATGTGGAATTTAAGAAACAAAAGAGATGAACATGGGGAAGGAAAGGAAAAATAAAGTAAGATAAAAGCAAAGAGGGAGGCAAACCGTAAGCGGTTCTTAATTGCAGAAAACAAACTGAGGATTGCTGGAGGACAGGTAGGTGGGGGATGGGGTAATTGGGTGACAGGAATTAAGGAGGGCACTTGATATAATGAGCACTGGGTGTTATATGCAACTAATAAATCACTAAATTCTACCCCTGAAACTAATAATACACTATATATTAACTAAATTGAATTTAAGTAAAAATTAAAAAGAAAAACAGACACATAGATCAATAGAATAGAACGGAAAGTCCAGAAATAGTCATGATTATATGGTCAATTAATCTTTGACAAAGGAGGCAAGAATATGCAACTGGAAAATGACAGTCTCTACAACAAATGGTGTTGGGAAACAGGACAGCTGCATGCAAAAGAATGAACTGGACCACTTCCTTATACCATACATAAAAGGAAACTCAAAATGGTTAAGGACCTACACGTGAGAATTAAAACCATAAAAATTCTAGAAGACAGCACAGGCAGTGATTTCTCTGACATCAGCTGTAGCAATATTTTTCTAGATGTGTCTCCTAAGGCAAAGGAAACAAAACCAAAAATAAACTATTGAGACTACATCAAAATAAAAAGTTTGTGCACAGCAAAGGAAACCATCAACAAAACTAAAAGGCAATCTATGAAATGGGAGAAAATATTTGCAAATAACACATCTGATAAAGACTTAGTATCCAAAATAAAGAACTCATACAACTCAACAACAAAGAAAACAGCAATCCAATTAAAAATGTGCAGAGGGCCTGATCAGGCATTTTTCCAAAGAAGACATACAGATGGGCAAGAGGCCCATGAAAGGATGCTCAACATCACTCATTATCAGGGAAATGCAAATCAAAACTACAGTGAGATATCACCTCACACCTGTCAGCATGGCTAAAATCAGCAAAACAAGAAACAACAGATGTTGGTGGGGATGTGGAGAGAGGGGAAACTTCTTGCACTGCTGGTGGGAATGAAAACTGTTGCAGCCACTGTGCAAAACAGTATGGAGGTTCCCCCAAAAATTAAAAATAGAACTGCCTTATGATCAAGAAATCACACCACTAGGTATTTACCTAAAGAAAACAAAGACACTACTTAAAAAGATATATGCACCCCTATGTTTACTGCAGCATTATTTACAATAGTCAAGATATCAAAGCAAAATTGAAAAAACATTTTTTTCGAAAAAGCACATCTGACCCATGTCATCCCCCTGCTTAAAACCCACCAGCTTTTCCTATCTCCTGTAGCCATGGTTCTCAACTTTGAATATCCTTGAAGTCAAATATATTCTAAGCATTATCTGCAAACTACTGTTTTCCAAAATGTATTCCTGTAAGATGTGAAATATACCTCAGTGATGTATTTGCTTCCAAGTTTTAAAAAACTGTATTTTGAACAGAAAATGCTAAACATATTTATACAGCTGTTATTGCCCTATGATAATCCGCTTTCAAGAAATCATGTCCCATACAATGTCAAGAAATCATAGAAAGACTACCTATTGCTTAAATACACAATGTTCCGTCTGTGTACTGATGCACAGGCAGATTAGAGGGCCACCCATTCTGTGTTCAATGGTCTACATTGTGTATCTTATAGCTATTATAATTTTAATAACAAATACTTGTATTACTCTAAATTTGTTGTACAATGAACATCCATAGTACCTAAACTCATTCCTCTGTCCCTGTGTCTGAAAAGAATTAATCTATGAAGTCATTATAACTAAATCCAAGTGCACACTTCATTTCCTAAGCTCTTTTTGCTGTTCTGTCAAAATATTAAAATATTCTACGGTCAAATAATTTGGGAAACCAAACTTGGGTAAACACTGTACCCTGCATATAGGTGCACTACTCTTTTTCGAATGTATGTAGATGCTGTTGTACCTATAAGCAAATTAAAAACACTGCTGCATGGTAGCTTTTTGTCATTACAGATTTTCCCGGTCCGTAGAAAGTAAAGAGCCAGTTACTCTTCTGTGAGAAACTTTCCTTTTTTTTGCAATAAAAAGGAATCCTTCTACTAAAAAAAAAAATAAATATATATATATATATATATATATATATGAAATCACCATTCTACAAAATAAAGTCCATATTCCTTAAAATGACATATAACAAACACCTTCTATGGCCTAAACTTCCAAGCACATCCATCTTACACAACCTTTGCAATTTTTCCTACTATTATAGCTAAATCCTAATATGCTCTCAATTTATCTTAACGATGAATCAAGAGTATTCTAAGTTTTTGGAATTAGGAGGGTACTGCAGAAATCAAGTAATTCAACTCCTCGATCTCAGAGGATATCATCTTTTTGTGTACCATTTGCTCCTGATACTTTTATCTGTACTATTCTTTTAAAACTTAAGACCAACAGAGAATGTAAAATTTCCTAATCATCTTCTAACACTTTGAAAAACTAAGTTGCAATTTGATTGTCCTTTTCCATTTCCTCCATCCTCTGGATATACCAC
The DNA here is from genome assembly GCF_023065955.2 of Ursus arctos. Taxonomy (NCBI): domain Eukaryota; kingdom Metazoa; phylum Chordata; class Mammalia; order Carnivora; family Ursidae; genus Ursus; species Ursus arctos. Next base: position 76,736,570 of record NW_026622763.1, read on the forward strand.
TATATGGTAAACTCCAGCATTTCACACATTTCAAATATAAATTAGTCTAATTAATAACAGGTGGCCAAAAATTCACTTTGCAGACATGATGCAGATTTGCTCCTATAAGTTCATCTGTAAAACCTCTGGAATTAAAAACAGGGTAACTGAAGTTTCTGGAGTTTTGCCCTTAACCATATAAAGGAAATCCTAATGATGGTGATAACAGCATCACAGATGTCAATGATGACAGCAGCTGACACTTAATGACTCTGTGCTTCGCAGCGGTAAACACTTTACATCATTATCTCCCTCAGATCTTCAGACAACACTACAAGTAAGGTAGACTGTCATACTTATATCTAAATTATTGTCTTAATTTAACAGTTAATAAAACAAGGCTCTGACAAGTTAAAGAATCGTCAAGGTCCCACAAGTAAGCGCTTCCTCAGTTATTAACACTTTCCAACTTAGGGCAGGTCTCCCTCCCTCCCATCTGCATGCACTGACCCCTAGGTCCTCCCCCAGCCCTCTAGGTGGTCAGGTAGGGGACAGACTCTGCCTGCTGGGCCCCCACTCACATTCAGCAGCCGGTACCCAGTGCCCTCCTTGTTCTCGTCCTTGGGCAGGTACACGGTCTTGTTATGTTCCTGGAAGTTACGAGCGGAAGAAAACTCCGGCGCTCTGCTGGGCATGATTTCCAGGGTGGCATGAGGACTCCTCTGAAGTATAGGGGCTGTGTACAGGGAACGGACCCGCCCGCTGCGGTTATCAGCTGTGTTGGAACCCTTAAGCAACTCTTGGGGCGGCTCCATTCCTCCATCCTCTGCTGAACGGGTCTGCGCCTAACCGTTGGCCTGCTACTGCGCAGGCGCAGCCCTCCCTCCGCCTTGCCACGGCTTTTCCCGCGCATGCGTACACACAAGGTGTGTGACTCACACCCTCACTTCACTTCATTATTTGCATCAATAATCACCTGCCACAGCTGATTTTGGGAGGGTGGGAGTTTAATGAGCCTGGGGTCGGCTGCAAGCACTTGAAGCCATTTCAGTTCCCTCACAAGGGAGTCAACATGCCGGTGGACAGCAAGTCTCCTCAGCACTGTGATTGAACACCTTACTTCACCTTCTTGGCTGCCCCTTAAACCGTCATAAGCCTGTTTTCCCTAAACCAATTCCTTCTGGGAGATTTACATCAATAATCACTTCCTTATGCTATCCCCTGAGCCCCAGATACTATGGTTCCAACAATCTACTTGGACATCCTACTGTCCCGTACACTCATAACACACGTTAATATTCATCTTGCCTCCCAGACCTCTACTATGTTCCAAACTCATTTAATATGGCAATATCACAGCCACAAATGCTTAAAACTTCAGACTTATTTTTTAATTCTAACCCTAAATATTTGAACCCTGCTCTTTCTTTTTACAGCACCTGGTTTAGGACACGTCACATACACAGCTGCAGTGATTTATTCCTGGATCTCCCAGCCTGCTCTCATCCACCCTATCCCCTGCGCCAATATGAGTACAGTTTACCTTTAAAAACAAACAAAGCCAAAAAATGAAAATAGAAACAAAACCAGAAACTTTCAGAGCTTCTTTGTTAGCCATAAATTTGAATTCCTTAATTTGGAAACCAAGGGCATCCAAAATGCACCCTATCTCAAGATCATAATTTATTCCTATTCTACTTGGGATCTATTTTTTTTTTTATTCAAGAACCAGCTCAAACTTTAGCTTTCAGTTAAATCTTATAACCCAATACACATACCCTCAAAGCAGAATTAGCTGTTGTCTCTAAGCTACAACTTGTCATATAGCTATTAATGGGCTCATGCTATCAGAATTAGTTAATTTCAAAAGATAGTTCTTTGGGAATGGGAACCTGATCCTCACCTCGTACTCCTTAGGGCTCATGGCACGAGAGCCCAAAGCCCTCAATACATGTTTGTTGTCATCAGCGTCTGTGCTGTGTGGTGTTTAACCACTGTGCCAATGAGACTTGCTGCCCACCAGCTCATGATGACTTCCTTAGGGCTCGTGTGATGCAACATAAAAAATATCTAACCTAAATCTAGTCAAACTTCTAGACCTAACCTCCAGTCTACAGGAAATTCAAGAGATAGAGAACAAATTGAATAATGCTATTAGGGAAAAAATCAAACAAATACAAAATGTAGGTGGGACATGCGAAAACAAAATGGTTTGGATTCTTTAAAAAAAATGTGAAGAGGAAATACAGAAAGGTACAGCCACTTGGAAAACAGTTTGGCAATTTCTTAAAAAACTAAACATGTAACTACCACACAACCTAGCAATTGCACTCTGGGGGAGTATCCCAGAGAAATAAAAACATACATCCACACAAAAACCTGTGCACAAATGTTCATGGCAGTTTTATTCAAAACAGCCAAACAAATGGAATTAACTCAGATGTTCTCCAACACGGAAATGGTGAAACAAACTGCAGGGTGTACCTACCTTGGAGTACAACTAAGCAATGAAAAGGGATGAACACACAACTTGGATGAATCTCCTGGGAAGAAACAAGCTAATCCCAAAAGATTACATTCTTGAAATGACAAAATTGTGGAAATAGAAGACCGCTTAGACAGCCAGGGGTTGGAGTTAGAGGTGCAGAGATGGAGATGTGGGAGGGAGACGTAAAAGGGCAGCAGCAAGAGATTCCTGTGGTTTGGCAAACTGTTCAGTATCTTGACTGTGGTGGTAGATACACAAACCTACATAGCTGGTAAAACTGTATAGAAATTAACACACACACACACACACACACACACACACCGGTACAAGTAAAACTAGGGAAATTTGAATAAGATCAGTGGGTTTTATCAATGTCAATCTTCCGGATATGATATTATACTACAGCTTTGTAAAATGTTATTCAGAGACACTGGCAAGGTGTACAAAGGATTTCTCTGCATTATTTCTCAAGTATGCATGAATCTACATTTATCTCAGGAAATTTTTCAGTTAAAAATGTCATAGGGGAGAGAAAAAAAAAGGTGAGAAGGCCATTTAAAATTAAGAGATAAAACCACCAAATGGAATGTGCAAACCTTTACTACATCTTGAGAAACCACCGGGGAAATTTGAGGATAGACCCTTTAATGATACTGTGCTATGTAAACATACATTCTTGTTTTTGGAGGATGCATGTTTACATATTCCAGTGCAGTGACATGGTGTTACCAACTTACTTTCAAAAGATTTACCAAGAACAGGGAGCCTGCGTGGCTCGGTCAGTTGAGTGTCAGGTCATGATCTTGGGGTTGTGGGGTTGAGCCCCGTGTCTCGCTCCACACTGGGAGAAGGAGCCTGCTTGAGATTCTTTCTCTCTCTCTTTCCCTCTGCTCCCCCCCCCCATCTCTCTCCCTCTCTTAAAAAAAAAAAAGATTTAGCAAGAACAAAAGGGGGTGTAAGGAAAAACAAATGAGCAAATGTGGCAAAATTTTAACAATTTTTAACAATTTATTTTACAATTTAACAATATTTTACAATTTAACAATAATAATTTAACAACTATTAAATCTAGGTTGATCTACATTACAGTTGCTATAATACTAGTCTTTCAACATTTTTACATTTGGTAGTTTCCAAATGAAAAGCCCTCAGAGCTCACTCCTGTATATGGTCTTTTCCTTGCCCCTATCTCCACCAGTAGAAATCCCACTCATCCTATAAAGGACATGCCCACACCCAACCTTACCTACAATACTCTCCTAGATTCTGTTACTCCTTATGCCTATCTATGCCTATTCATTTTCTCATTTTTTTGTCCTCTCACAACCCAGCAATTTGATTGAAATCAAATCATGTGTCATAATCCAAGCTTTACATTTCATAATGATTACAGACAGTGTATAGATGGCCCAAGTCCTGGTTAGTCTACTAGCTATATCACAATCACCTGGGACGTCTTCTAAAAAGTGGTTTTCCAGGCACCCCCTCAGACCTACTGAATCAGAATCTCTGGGGATGGGCCTAGGAGTCTATGTTTTGTTCTGTTTACAGGGAGTAGGGAGAGGTAGGTATTAATTACTGAATATTTTGCATCCCCCCAAAACAACAAAAACCTTACTGGGGATCTTGCCTACTGACCTCTCAGAAACTCCACTAAGCCACTGCACCCACACCTGATGCAGAGAGAAAGGTGAGAAAAAAAGATGACTTTGAGCCAGTTACGGAGACATATAATTGGCAGTGAACTTCCTCAAAGTTTCCCAGTCAGGGCCAAAGGTTTTCTTGATACATTCGTACAGGTCCACCAGCTGCTTATGGAATATGTCCTTGCTGGGATGATCGGCAGATTTGAAGTCCAGGTCGTCCTTCCCAGATCTGACGAACGTAAAGTCAACTACGCCCACGCCAGGTACACTGTTACTAACAGAGCCAGCGTTTTTGGTTACATCTCACAGCAGCTCCAGAGCTCCTTTATTCTGTAGGATGTCAGGAGAAAAACTCCCTTCAACGTTGTATTAACTTTCTACTGCTGCCCTAACAAATTCTGACAAATGTAGCAGGTTAAACAACACACATTTGCTATCTTAGCATTCTGTCCATCCGAAGTCTGACATGGGTCACACTAAAATCAAGGTGTCAGCAGGGCTGAATTCCTTTGTGGAGGTTCTAGGGGAATATCTGTTTCTTTGCTCATTTGGGATGTTGGCAAAATTCAGCTCCTTAAAGATGTAGGACTGAGCCCACATCCATTTTCTTGCTGTCAGCCAAGGACTATTCTCAGCTTCCAGAGATCACCCATGTCCCTTGATTTGTGGCCCCCTTCTTCTTCACCAAACATTTTTACGAACTTATTGACTATATTCCCTATGCTGTACCTTTCATCCCTGTGACTTACTTATTTTGTAACTGGAAGTCTGTACCTCTTAATGCCCTTTATTTCATCCATCCTCCCACCCATCTCCCTCTCTGGAAACCAGCATTTTGTTCTCTGTATTTATGAGTCAGGTTTTTTGTTGTTTTTGTCTTTGTTTCTTAAATTTCACATGAGTGAAATTGTCTTTCTCTGACTGATTTATTTCACGTAGCATTATACCCTCTAGGTTCATCCATGTTGTTGCAAATGTCAAGATTTCATTCTTTTTTTAATGGCTGAGTATTATTCCACTGTATGTATATAGCACATCTTCTTTATCCATTCATCCATGAATGGACACTTGGGCTGTTTCCGTATCTTGGCTATTGTAAGCAATGCTGTAATATACATAGGGGTGCATGTATCTTTTCGAATTAGTGTTTCTGTTTTCTTTGGGCAACTACCCCATAGTGGAATTACTGGATAATATGGTGGTTCTATTTTTAATTTTTTGAGGAATTTCCATACTGTTTTCCATAGTGGCTGCACCAATTTGCATTCCCACCAAACTACACAAGGGTTCCTTTTTCTCCACATCCTCTCCAACACTTGTAATCCATTCTGATAGGATATAAGGTGATTTCTCATTATGGTTTTGATTTGCATTTCCCTGATGATGAGTGATGCTGAGCAGCCTTTCACGTGTCTGTTGGCCATGTACATGCCTTCTCTGGCAAAATGTCTGTTCAGGTCCTCTGCCCATTTTTAAATTGGATTAATTTTTTTAGTGTTGAGTTGTATAAGTTCTTTATATATTTTGGATATTAACCCCTCATCAAATTTATCAAATATTTGCAAATATCTTCTCCCATTCAGTAGGTTGCCTTTTGTTTTGTTCATGGTTTCCTTTGCTGTGCAAAAGCTTTTTATTTGGTGTAGTCCCAATATGAAACTTTTCAAACGGAAAAGGTACATTTTCTTTTTATTAGTCATGAAGTAAAGCATCTTTCAAGCTGAATTACATTATACTTATTACATGATACATAACCACAACCACCAAGCCAGTTTGAAAAAAGACAAATTTCATATTTTAATTTATTCAGTAAGGAGATATTAAAAATAAATAAAGGTATTTTGCCCCCTTCTTTCCTATTCCCTAAATTCTATGTTTAAACCTGATACATATTTGGTAACACTAAATTAGTGGCTGTTTCTGTAGTAGAGCTTTCTAAGATAATGATTATAAATGCAATAGCACTTTCACCTGCTGGTTTCTAGCTCATGACCTCCTTTGTCATTAAGATGATAATGCTAGAGAGATTAATGTTTGGTTATGAAATGCAGATACAAGTTTTAACATCTTCCATAATCTCGAGAAAATTTTCAGTACTATATAATCAAAAAATCAATTCCAAATACACCTGTACATATCTTATAAAAATACATTTAAAAACAAGAATAGGAAAAATTCTAAATACTGGGCCATTACTATACTGAAGGTGAGCTGGCATTATGAAGAGGCTCTGAGTCCTTTATCTTTTTCAGGATATTCTTCCACATCAGAGGAGAACATCAACTCTGGGAGAGAAAATGAACAGATCATACTCAAAATGGTTTCCCAGTACCTCAAAAAAAGTTTCACAGCTTAGTTTTAAATAGTCTCTCGAAATAGCCACTCTTTTCAAACAGAAAAGGTACATATCTAATATATATATTTAACATATTTAATATATATAATAGAAAGCCCTCAAGTACAAATAACAATCCTCGATAATGAAATCTGATTTAAAGGGCGAGTGAATGACAAATGTACAAGTTTTGCATTTTAAAATGTTCAAGTTTTAAATGTACTGTAAACCACTGACACATAAAACATATATAATGAAGACAATATAATAACTCTTACCAGAACATTTAAGTCACTTAGACAACCCAGGATCATTAAACAGCTGAAAGGTCTAATTCTATAGGGACCATGGTCACTACACTGGAGGGACAGATGACGAGCAAGCATGTGGAACTAACACGAGGCGCATGCCAGGATATCTTAAATGTGTTATCCCACTTAATCACCAAAACAACCCAATAAGCTAAGTGTTATCATCCTCATTTTATATTTACTCTTTTTATCCACATGGAAATAAAATGTTACATGACTCACATGGCCCTAAAAGAGAGCAGGATTCTGGAAATATTTAGTAAGTAACACACACTTTGCGATTTAGGCTCAATACCGCACAAGCCAGCTGGATCCAGCTTCAATCCCAACCACAGTGTAGAATGTTACTAGTTGACATTTCTACATTTAAACTATCACTTAGCATAGATGTGTAATTTATCAAAATACTAAGAAATATAGAAAAAGAATACCTTAGGATTTAATAAAATGAAGTCCTTTGATATAATTATTATATGAAAAATTCCTTGAATGACTAAAAACTATGCTGAGTGAAAACAAAAAACAGAAAAATACGTAAAGCCTGACTTTTAAAAACACTTTAAGTATACCAAAGGGAATAAAGCAACAGAATATTCAGTGAAGGAACATGAGAATTATGATGCAAAAAGGTACATTCATGAATAAAAATGCACCAGATTACATCTTTTGTCTTAGTTTTTACAAATGGAAATATTGGGATGATTCTCAATTCTAAGACTTCTGAAATTATAATTAGTTGACCAAATTGTAGTGAAAGGCTCGGGATATTTAACCAATCAGGAATAAAATCATAACCAAAGTCCAGAAAACATCAAAGAAATCCAAGGGTGAAACTGTGGAACATCTGCCACGGAAAGAAACTTACACTCCGAATACTAAGCAGTTCCGGAGCACTGTGCTTGGACTCTCAGCTCGCTACTGCGATTCCTCTGCTCCAGGTGTTCCAAAAGCAGTCTAGGGACTCGAGGCTAGTAAATCTCACTTTACACTGGGCACGCTAAAGCTAGGATTACTAAATACTTCATTGGACAATGAAGGGTGAAGAACTTGTGCCAGGTAGAGGAGGAGGTAAGAATGAGTATGTGTCTGACAAAGGCTACGCAGATACTTTGATCAGAAGGAAACTAGGAGAAATGAAGAGCAAAGACTCTATAAAATACTTGAATGATTCCAAGGAAAGAAATACCTCTTAAATATAAATAAGGACATGGGTGACGGGAGACTTCCTATAAGGACTTTGAGGCTCTGGCTCTCCTAGACACTCTCTCTGCCTCTCTTGGCATTGTTTCACTACTTTATTGTCACTCCTCTTATGTTATTTTAAATACATCTTTGTTATCAGAATATCATAAGCTATATCCATTAAAAGAACATATTCAAAATCAACAGATTTCATGATATTCTTATACTATTTTTTTCTTTATTCTTTTTTTTTTTTTTTAAAGATTTGAGAGAGAGCACATGCAAGTGTGCACACGAAGGGGGGGGGTAAGTGCAGAGGGAAAGTGGCAGACTCCCTACTGAGCACTGGCCCACCCCACAACCCCAAGATCACCCGACCACCAAGATCACGACCCAAGCTAAAATCAAGTCAGATATGTTCAACCAACTGAGCCACCCGGGCATCCCACTATTTTTTCTTTAATACCTTCACTAAGATCCATGCCTGGCCTATAAGACAAAAAAAGCCAAGACAGTCCAACCAGAAGGGCCACCACCAGATTCACCACAATCCATGGCTGGAGAACCTGTTCCTCAACACCTGCTGCCCTAAAGGTACAGAAACGCTCATTAGAAATATCTTCATTTGGGTTCATGTAGCCAAATGTATCTATTTAATGAACTTTAAAAAAATAGCAGTCCTCGCCTAGAGAAATAACAAGTAAGGCATGAAATAAATATATCCTATATAATTTCCCTATAAAATAACTAAACAGACACACACACACACACATATCATGGGAACAAAGCTTCAAAGGTTACTGAACTCTAAACAAAACTGCTTTGTACATTGACATAAGTGAAAATTTAGTATTACCAAACAATTTTTCTAAGTTTCCCTTCCAACTACTCATGCCCCTAGCCACTCTCTCAAAGAAAGACTGCCCCTCTGAGTTTTGTGAATCGGACTCTCAACTCGCCTGTGAGCTTCCTGACTGACCAGTGATCTATGGAGGTTGGCTCTCCCTAGATTGCTCTCCTTCTAGCATTGCTTGGTTTTCTGACTCCATCCCAGCTACCCATTCCCATCACTAACTACTCTGGGGTATTAGACCTCCTGACTGGGAATGAGGGTACAGGGCTTCTCCAGTTCATGGTGTATGACTGATCTTAAAACCATAACTTAATAGATCTAAAGTAGATTTATAAAAAGGATACATTTCATTAAAAATGCAGGTATAAATAACAATAGTTATCCACTAAGCAATGTAATGGGTATTTTCTTGCCATAATTTTGGAAACAAAAACAGGGCCTTCATTATTATTTATAAATGAGAAAACGTAAAAGAGTGAAGGATAAGAATAGTACCATTACTCCCATTGTTGCTGTTATTACCATCAACAATTGCTAATGCTATTGTGAATCTTACCAGAGGCTACCATTAACAGAAGAAGGTGTGTAAAGATGGATTCTGTCACTTGTCATTTGCTGACTCAGAGATAATATAAGGGCAGTAAAGTACACTGAGAAAAAGACAAATGAAATTACTAATAATGTATTTTTAACAACCAGTTTATTTTGAATTTATAAATTACCATAAGGTCAAAAATAATCTATACTTTGGGGGATGATGACATAAAAGAAATCCATTTGATCAATTTCAATAGGCTAGCTAGCCTTATTTTATTTTTAAAGAATATAGGTACAAAAGGGTATTTTGAGGTGCTCATTATTTCACCATTAGAAATAATAAGAACCTAGATCTTTTAAGAAATTGAATGACTTACTCAATGTCTTAAAACTAGTTTTATTAATATGCTCATAACTTAGAACAAAATGTACCCCAAATTGTCAAAAAGATACAAAATAGTATTTGTTACTGAAATGCCATGCCAGCTGAATCTGTCTGATATCAAGTAGAAAATACAAAACCAAAACATTAAGAAATATAGAACAAATTCAACTTTTAACAGTTATCTAGATCAACCTCCACTGAAAAAATAATTCTATCAAAATTATGCCTATCATTTTTTAATTGCAAATTCCACTGAACATCTGTAAGTAATGTTTAAAAGTAATGATAATATAAAATCTTTCTAAAAGTAAAATTAAACTTTTCCTGGTTCAAAATTACAGTGTAATTCAAGTACTACATAATTATTAAATGAAAGTATTTACTCACAGAAAGATGCTAAAGCTGTTGGATCCAGAGAAAGAAAATTTCGGATTGCTACTGATGTTTTAGCAAAGTCGATCCTAGAAAATACAAAAGCCTCTTGTTACAGTGCATTGATAAACTTCTCACAAAACTGTACTCTCTTGACTACAGTTTTTTCCTCCTCTATTCTAATGCTATCACATACATTTGTCTATTTTTAAGCTTTAAGTAGCTATGGTTTATACTAAATACACATGAAAGAATATCTTATTTACAAAAGCCACATAAAACATTTAACTAGATTAATAGTCAACATTCCTTTGGAGTAAGACACTCTAAAGAAACAAATTAAACTTGATCTGCAAAATTTCTTCAGATTCTACCTCTTTCTATTACTCATATAATCAGGCTGTAAGTTGCTGTTTTTCTTAATGGGTTGAATTGTGTTCTCAAAGACATTTTGAACTTCTAACCCCTGGTACCTGTGAATGTGACCTAATTTGGAAATGGGCTCTCTGCAGCTGTATCGAGTTAAGATGAGGTCATTTGAAGGGGCCCCAATTCAATACAACTGGTGTCCTTAGAAAACGAGAAGAGACACACGGGGAAGACCACCATATGACAACGAAGACAGAGGTTGGAGTGATGCTCCTGCAGGCCAAGGAACTCCAAGGACTGCCGGCAACCACTGGAAGCTAAGGAAAGGCGTGGAAGAGACTCTCCCACCAGCCCTCCAGAAAGGAACCAACCTGGTCGACACCTTAATTTCAGACTTCTAGCCTCTAGACCGAGAGAGAATAAATTCCTGTTGCTTTAAGTCACCCAGTTTGGAGTACAGCTGACCCTTGAACCACGCAGGCTTGAACTGCGTAGGTCCACTTATATGCAGATTTTTTCAATAAATACAGTGCAGAACTCTAAATATATTTTCTCTTCCTTATGATTTTCTTAATTTTTGTTTTTCTAGCTTACTTTTTTATTTTTTAAATATTTATTTGAGAGAGACAGCACACATGTGCATGTGCACACACCACAGAGCAGGGAGGGGCAGAGAGAGAAAGAGAGTCCCCAAGCCCAACGTGGAGCTCGATCCCAGGATCCTGAAATCGTGGCCTGAGCTGAAATCAAGAGCCAGCCGCCTAACCAACTGAGCCACCCAGGTGCCCCCTGGCTTACCTTTTTAGAAGAATACAGTACATAATACATATAATATACAAAATATGTGGTAATCGACTACTGGTGTTATCGGTAAGGCTACTGGTCAACAGCAGGGTGGCTATTAGTTAAGTTCTGAGGGAGTCAAAAGTCATATATGAATTTTTGACTTGCAGGAGATTGGCACACCTAACCCCTGCAATGTTCAAGGTTCAACTGTGTTTTTATTACAGCAACCCTAGGAAACATAAAATATCCAGAGTCTCACCTATTCCTGATTCAGGTGATCTAGAAGACGATATTTGGGACTGTTTTCATTGATTATATTTGGATGAAATTTTAGACTTAGAGTTGATGCTGGAATGGGTTTAGTTTCTGAAGATGCTTTCATTGAGAGTATTCCCGTCCCCTCAACCCCGAACAAACAGAAACAAACCAGCTTTAAAAAAACCTCAAAATAATATTAATATATTATAATTCTATTTTGAAAACTGTCATAGTCAGGGGCATATTTTGCTCAATATTTCCACCTGAAGAAAAGTTAGAGGGATGTACAGTCACAATAGTCTTACCTGTCAAAAGTTGAAATTGTACTTAGAGCTAAAAGCAAGTAGAGAAGACTCTGGAATGGATATGCTAAGGTCTTGTACTGTTGCAGAAGGTTTGAGAGGTCTGAAAGCTGATCTCCTGCTAGAACGTATATGAAAACAATATTCCACACAGCACAGCCAGCCAAGAAGCCATGAGAAAAGAGACCAATCATCCTGAACGGAAAAGGGTTTAATTATCACACATGTATTATTAAAGTAAAAAGCTAAAATATTTTTTAAATCTCTTCACATATAAGAATAAAACTCAACATTTCAAAATGTGAAAACAAACCTTTTCTTTTTATAGGCAAATGATTTAATTACAATTAAATGTTTTTTAAAAATGCACCTATTGACTATTTTAAGTTGTCAATTTTGTTAACAATATTGAGCAATCAACACTTTTTTAAAAAAATGACAGAACATTTGTTTTAAGAAAAGTCCAACACCAGCAGCCACCTGAAAGCCCGGTGCACTGAGAGGGCAACATCTCTGGTCGTCCAGGAAAGCTTCATGTCCATCGACACCTCGATATTTTCTGTGGTCTTTATCAACTCTGAACGATCAGCAGCCTGGAATCGCCCTAAGTACACAATTACACAATTATTAACAACTAGCAACAGAGAACCCTGGCCATCTTTTTATCTTATTTCACACCATTAGAACCCTGGGACTGAGATTTTGCTGTTCTTCTATCTAAAAACGCTCCCCGATCCAGTCCCTATTTGAGAAGGCTCCTTTTTTCTGGTTCCTGAAATACACTATCTTTTTATCTTTAGGGAAAATAAACAAAGTCCATATTCTTTCCTCTCACTCCAAAACAGATGTTAAAGTAACAGTTTTAAAAATCAATTATAGGGGCGCCTGGGTGGCACAGCGGTTAAGCATCTGCCTTCAGCTCAGGGCGTGATCCCGGCGTTATGGGATCGAGCCCCACATCAGGCTCTTCTGCTATGAGCCTGCTTCTTCCTCTCCCACTCCCCCTGCTTGTGTTCCCTCTCTCGCTGGCTGTCTCTCTGTCAAATAAAAAAAAATCTTAAAAAAAAAAAATAAATAAATAAAATAAAAATCAATTATATTTTATGAAATACAATAAGGAACTTCCCACTCAGAACAAAGTCTAGAAACCTTTAACATGATATAATCTACAAAATTCTAATTTTGAGACTTTAGAAGTTTATTAAAGTTTCAGTGCCAACACTACAAAGCTAAGTTGATGTTTGAAAACACTTTGAACTTCTTAGGAAAAGATGCCAGTGTGTGTAGCATGGCATTTTGTGATGAGAGAGAAGAAAGAGGTTGTTTCACAAACTTGGGAAGATTCCTGTGACAAGTTATCAGTTCAGGTGTCAGCACCGGAACACCGCGTGCACAGAGCTTTCTCCTTGTACCGTTCACGAAGCTCCTTCGTGCAGATCTACCGACCTACAAATGGACCGCAGGAAGGAAGCAGGAAAGGTTCCATTTCAATTACCTTTGCCAAATCTGGCTGTCAAGTATTTTGGAGGATGAAAGACAGAGGTGCAACACCCAATTTTCCCTAAGAAAAGACAACTTCTGGGCAGACAACCAGTTGTCTTTTATGGTAACTCTAGTAGGGAAGTTTCTGTGCTGAGGAAAACGAGTAAAAATGAGGACTAAGTGACAATGCTTGATTAACAGACTATAGAAAATAAATATTGCTTAAAAATGAGGATTGAGTGATATTGCTTAAAAACAGAAGTAAATTAAATAACAACACAGTATTCTAGTCAAAGCGCTTGACTAGAAGCCATGAAACCTCCACTCAAGTCCCAGTTCCGCACTAACCAACTGTGAGACCCTGGCAAAGTCAGCGTCCCAGGAGCAGAAGTTCCTCATTGACCAAGAACTTGAAGATCCCTTAGATGACATCTGACAGAATAGAAATTCTAAAATGGTGCCCATGAAATCTAAATTGTAAATTTTTAGAACTAATGTTTATGGTTCGAGTTCTTTAGGCAGCATGCGCATAGCATATCCCTGGGATACATGTGGTCATGATCATGCTTTCTGTATGTTTTTCTTAAACACTGCAAATGCAGTCTTATAATCCATGCACACTACACAATGTCAGAACTACCTTCCAAAAGAATCCGGAGCTATAATTTCTTATTTATTTCTTATTTAATATGGTAATACCATCATGTATCTTCTCTCATTCATTTTTAATTATAAAATTTATATCATTACCTGCCCCACCACCACCAACTGCAGAAAACTGGTAAAGTACAAGAATAAAGGAATGGGTTAAGAGGGGGTTGGGAGGGGAGATTTTCTAAATTACCCATAATCCCATAACCCAGAAGTAACCAGCATTAATATTTTGGCATATTTCCTTCTAGTCTTTTGTCCTACACATTTTTCTATAGTTGAGATATGTGTGTGTTTGTTTTTCATGAAATTTTTCCATGAAATGAAAAATTCTCCCTAAACATTATTTTTAATGGTGCAGATTTTATTATATAGATATTCCATAATTGACTGAAATCACACCCCTTCTATTTTATATTTACATTGTTTCCAGTTTTTCACTCTCAAGAATAATATGATGATTAGCTTTGTGTATAAATTTTTGTCCGTATCTTTATTTCCCTAATTCAGATCTCCAGAAATGTAATTCCTCAATCAAAGGATATCCTCGTGGAAATCCCAAAAAGCTCATGTTCCAAAACAAGAACGACTTACGGCTTTTTTCCACAAACACTTTGCCTACAGGCTGGCTAATGCCAGTGGGTGCGGTGAATATGGACTGTTGCTCTGGGCCGCTCTGCTCATCAGTTATGATGTCTTCATCTTCTACACCTAGTTCATTGGCATACTGTAATTCTGCTGGCTGGGTTTTCCTGCAATCAGGAAGAATGGAAGAAAAACGGATTATTGTTGAATTTTTACAGACCCACACAAGGAGGTACCTACAAAAGAGCCTTGGACATGGGAGTCGAGAAATTTGGTTTTTACTTAAATGGATGTGTTCTTAACTGTTATGTGCAGCCAGTCACATACATTTCTGTGGGCCTCAGTTTTCTCATCTGGAAAATGAAGTAACTGAACCAGATTTGTAAGGTTCCACCCAAACTTAAAATGATAGGATTCTATATAAATATTGATCACTATTTGTAGGGTTATTTCTAAATACAAACAATAGTGTTCTATAACTTCCAGTGTACTTCTTTAAAGTATGCCATTCTATTTTATCCAAGACTTAATTTCCTACACTAAAATACACAATTTATTGCTGAAATAATCGTAACACGAATTCTATTAACATGAGAAAATATATCACAATAGCCTACTTTATTAATATTACCTTCAAGTTTCAGTATCTTTAGTATTTATTTTTGCTACTTATATAACATTTTCTATTGATGTTCTTCTTTTTAAGAGATAGCTCCTAGGATCTTTAAGTACAGTATTTTACTTCTTCGGTTGTTTACTCTTTTCAAATTTTTTTTTTTTTCTTTTAAAGATTTTATTTATTTATTCGACAGAGATAGAGACAGCCAGCGAGAGAGGGAACACAAGCAGGGGGAGTGGGAGAGGAAGAAGCAGGCTCATACCGGAGGAGCCTGATACGGGACTCGATCCCATAACGCCGGGATCACGCCCTGAGCCGAAGGCAGATGCTCAACCGCTGTGCCACCCAGGCGCCCCTACTCTTTTCAAATTTATAATTAGTTGGTTTAACGGATATTTTTGTAATCTTACTTATCGCAGAGTGTTTAATAAGACTTAATCAAAAGGTACCTTGGAGAGCTCAGTACGTAGCACACTATCCCTGAAGAATATTTAGAAGGACAAATAAATTCTTACTTTGTCTTCCTTCGAGGTTTCTGAGTAACTGCCTCCTCGGCTGGCCCCACATCAATACCATTCTCGTTTCGTAATAAAGATGAACTAGACGTCTTCTTTCGGGTTAAGGAAGTCTCCACTTCTGAAAATAAAGCAGATGAAATGTTCAAATTACTATCACGTAAAAAGAAAAGTAATGTGTAAAACTTATAAGATAAGATAACTTTAAAAATTTTAATTAGGCCAAAAATTTTTCATTTTACTAATTTTTAATTTTTATAATTTTATACCTCTAAACACCAAAAAATTTGAAATTGCAGTGCCAAAAAATATGGAAAAAATGAACTAATCCAATAGCCAGAGTGTTGGGAGAGGCCCCAGATTACCCGCAGTTCAGTGATTCACCCAAAGGACTCATGGGACTCAGAAGTCATTACACGCACAAGTCTTACATTCAATTACAATTGATTAGAGGAAAATGACATAAAGCAAAATCAGCAAAAGGAAAAAGCTCATGGAGCAAAGTCCAGAGGAAACCAGGTATAAGCTTCCAAGAGTCCTCTATCAGCGGAGTCACACAGGACGCGCTAATTCCTCCAGCAACAAGTTGACACGTGTGACACTCTCTCTACCAGGGAAGCTCATTACAGACTTGGCACCCACGGCTTTTACTGGCACCTGATCACAAAGGCACCCCCTGCCTAGCACATACCAAAATTCCAGATTCCCAGAAGCAACGCAGGGGTTCAGCATAAATCATATTGTGTACACAAATAAACAGTAAACCACCCTTATAATTTAGGGAACGTTTCATATCAGGGTAGGAACTATTTACCAGCCAAGTTCCAGAGGCCAGTGAAGAGGCAACCTTGCAAGCAGACCTTTCTAATGAGAGCATTTTCAGGCCTGCTATGGTAACTCCTTCCTGAGCAAAAGGTATTAAGTTTAAGTAAGTCAAGGCAGCCTTCTCATCTGCTAGCTACTTCCTCCAATCTGAAAATACTGGCAATGGCCTAGAATGTCCTCAAAGCCCCCAGAATCCTATTTTAATAAAATACTTACAGCTCCAACTGGAAATACGATAGCAGTAGAACCTACCCTAGTCACCCAGAACAAAACAAAACAAAAATAAAACAAAATTAAAAACCGAGAAATCTATAAAGCTATAATACCTGCACAGGTGGGTGCATTCTGGAATGGCAGTGACAGGTGCTCTTCGGCCCAGAACTTAGCTGGGTCCTGACTTTCCTAAAAATGGTCAACTCATTTCTCTAAATACATTTTTTCATAAATTGTAAAGCTAGGTACCAGTATCCATCTTGATTTTCACATTTGTACCCTAACTGAATTAACTAAGATGGTAGTTTTAATTCAACTATATTTACTGCCGGTAATGAAAGAAATCATAGAAATAAATCATAAAACTATCTGGGCATCATTTCTCTCTTTTTCCTCTCTTCTTCCCGGGCACTGCAGCATCGTACTTCAACTCGCCTCTAAAAACTCTGTTCCACTCTATGGACTTTCCAGTTTCTGCCCTATCTTCCTGTAATTCATTCATCCAGTCAGGACTCACTGTTTTCTACGAGAATAAATCATTGGTCAGGGAAATTATTTTGTAACAAATTATTCACCAGGGGCCAATGTTAGTAGGAAAGAGCTAATCTCCCAATCTTTATTCCTTCCCTTTATTTTACTGTAATGAAACCCACTGTCTTTCTTCTAATTACTATAAAAGTCATAATGCTCAATATATGAAAAATCAGTAAAATAAGAAAGAAAGACAATAAAAATCATCCCTAATTCCTCCTTCCAAAAAACCTAACATTGTCAACACTTTGCTATATCCTTCCATTGTTTTTACCATATATATGCATGCATATACATGTATTCTGGGTGGAATTGTGTCAGAAAGATAAGTTCAGGTCCTAACCCCCAGTTCCTGTGAATAAGACTGTATCTGGAAATAGGGTCTTTGCAGCTATAACCAACTTAGGGTGAGATCATGCTGCATTAGGATGGGCCTGAAATCCAGTAACTCGTATCCTTATAAGAAGAGAAAAATATGAGGGCGCCTGGGTGGCGCAGTTGGTTAAGCATCTGACTCTTGCTTTCCGTTCGGGTTGTGATTTCAGGGTCACGAGACTGAGGCCCACATCAGGCTCCATGATCAGCACAAAGTCTGCTTAAGACTCTCCCTCCTTCTCCCTCTGCCTCTCCTCCCTACACGTGCATGTGCACTCTTTCTCTCAAATAAATAAATCTTTAAAAGAAAAAGAGAGCAAAATATGGACACAGAAGCACATGGAAAGATATGAAGATGGAGGTACAAAATGGAGTTATACTGCCACAAGCCAAAGAACAGCAAGGATTGCCAACAAGCACCAGAAGCTAGAAGAGGCAAGGATGGATTCTTCCCTAGAGCCTTCGGAGGGAGCGTGGCCCTGCGGACACCTTGAGTTCAGATTTCTATCCTCCAGAACTGTCAGACAACAAATTTCTATTGTTTTAAGTTACTCTATTTACGATAATTTGTTACGGCAGCCCTGGGAAATTAATACAACATATTTTACAAAAATAGGATCCTTTGATGTGTACTGTTGTATGTGTGGATGATGACTCAACAGTCCGTTACTGATGGTTTTCCACATCACTATTTCACCTTAACCGTCCTTTTAGTGGGTGCTTGCTTTCTATTAAATAGATAAAACATGATTTATTTAGCCAGCATCACTTCGTTAGCTACTGGTTATTACCAGTTTCTACTCTTATAAATAATGTTGCAGTTAACATCCTTTAATTACGGTAGCTACTGGAGTTACTTCTATTCCTAAAAGTTCCGACAGGCTATACCAATTTATGCTCCTATCAGTGGTATATGAATGTACTCCTTTCTCATCAACACTTTTTTATCTAACACTTTTGAATTTATATGCTGAAAAAAGCATTGTCAATTGATAGTATTTTGTTTACCTTGTGAATAGTACCTGGGACAATGTAAGACTCAATGAATGATGACTCTTTTTTCCTTGTATTATTGTTAATACTGAATCTATCTTTACCCCACTGACCTGAAATGTCCATTTTATCATATACTAAATTCTTTTCTTTTTTTTTAAAGATTTTATTTATTTATTTGACAGAGATAGAGACAGCCAGTGAGAGAGGGAACACAAGCAGGGGGAGTGGGAGAGGAAGAAGCAGGCTCATAGTGGAGGAGCCCGACGTGGGGCTCGATCCCGTAACGCCGGGATCACGCCCTGAGCCGAAGGCAGACGCTTAACCGCTGTGCCACCCAGGCGCCCCTATATACTAAATTCTTATACACACCAAGATCTGAACTTTGTTTTAATCCTGAATTTGTATCCCTTCCCTCATAATATATGGACATATGACCAAAAGAGACCCTCTAAAGTGTTCTTGACTTAAACTATTGGAGTTACTCTAACAGTAAAAATTAAAAAAACAAAAAGAACAAAAAAAAAACGAAGGGATGTGGGCGGGGAAAAAGGGGAACAGAGAAGTTTTTAATCATATCCCCAAAATCACAGCTACTGTCACAACCTAACCTTGGTTCCTTCACATACCAAGAGGTAGCCTCGTCTTCTTCTGTCTCCTTTGAACAGGAGCTTCTTCTGGATGCTCTGTGGATTCAGTAGTTGGTGGCTCACTGCCCTCAGGTGGCCTGTGAACAGCAGCCTGAACAAGGCCTTCCAAAGAAGCATTACCTACAGAAAAGCAGAGTGGGAGAAACCAGGACAACCTGAGCAGAGATCACTGAGTCTTAAAAAGATAGAAAAAAAAAAAAAGGGAACTGGAAATGGTTCCTAAAGGATGATTAATTGTCCTTTGTTACCTCTTTGCCTCTAACTATAAGAATTGATCTTAACCCACACTTACATCACTTATAAATAATATATTCAGTACTTGGTATATCAAATCAATACTCAAAGTTCCTTTTTACCATATCACTACATACAGATCCAGATATTTTCACATCTTAAGACTGGAAGAGGCAGCAAGTAGAGTGAAAGGACCTGTTAGAGCTGACTCAGGTTTCAAGCCTGAGTGACCAGGAGAGTGGGCAATTCCATTAACAGAAATTTGTGAGAGGTAAAAATTGATTTATTGTTGAAGAGAATGATGAATTCTGAACACGCTGAGTTTACATTACTGACAGAACATCCAGGATTATTAGTGGATAACAAAGACGAAAAGAAGTTCACAGAACCTGCTCATTACAGAACCTCAATTACATGGATGACATGGTCCTGCCTTCAGACTCTAGTTCTGATGAAGAGATTCTCTGACTGAAATGAGGGATCCAAGGACCTTGTGTCCAGTATCCCATTCAAAGGTCTGGAATCAATCATAGCTTAAGACAATTTATGTCATCTAGGGATAAAAGACCTCAAAGAGTCCATGAATGTTGTGGAAGTAAGAGTTTAAGTGGAACAATCCTTTATCCCATGAATGCTTCTAGACACTCTTCAGGCTGCCCACTGTGTTATTCCTCACTACCACCAGGAATCCCATTACTTTAAACTGACCTTGAGTCTATCCTCAACACAGCAGTGACTTGGGACTGCTGGGGCCTTGCCTCTCCCTATTCTGTGATGTTTGTCATCCCTGAGGTCCTGGAAACACTTGTGATCCCACACAAAAAAGATGAGCTTCTTACCTAGTGTGCTTTTTGTTTTGGGCTTCTTTTTCTTAGGACGACTAAGTGGAATATCACCTATAAAACAGAGAAAACAACAGAAAAGCCTGCCTAAAATTCCATGCAGAGAACAGCGAAAAGGAACTTTTAGTAGGGAAGACCTTTCCCTCTCTTCCCTAGGTCCAGCCAACTTCTACACATTAGGGGAAGAAGAGAAGAGATTGATAAATTAAGGGCCGGGGAGGGGGGTGCTGGCTGGCCTAGTCAGTACAGCATTCGACTCTTGATCTCAGGGTCCAGAGTTCAAGCCCTATGTTGGACGTGGAGTCCATTCAAAAAAAAAAAAAGGAAGAAATTGACAAAGTCAAAGAAAGTCAAAGTCGAAGAAAGCCTATAGCGTGGTGTCAGTAGCTCACTGTTAGTCAGTAATATTAAAAACTGTGACATTTCTAATATCAGAAAAGTGGGCTCACAAAATAGTCATCTGATCCCCTACATTTCCCAGCCCCCTTGCACTTAGATGTGGCCTGTGACTGGTTTGGGCCATACACTTTGAGCAGAACCAATCTGCCAAAACATTGAAAGAGCCAGTGAGTAACCTTCAGCTTTCTTTTCCTTTGCTGAAGCATGTTAAGATGGCAGAAGCACAGAATAGAAGCAGCCTGAATCACTGCATCGTTAGTGAAGAGTGGTGAAAGACAATTGCCCTGGATTGCTGCCACAGTGTACTTTGCATTAACCGGAAATAACCTTGTATGATATCAAGTCAGAGACCTTGAGGTTAGTATAGCATAACCCAGTCTATCCTGATTAAATGAGAGAAAAGAAAATGTAGTCCCTATTCCAGAACTATAAACTAGCCAATGGTTATATTCTGGGTAACTCCATTCAGGAATGAACCAAATACCAATCATACAACTAATGTTATATATCAACCCTCATTTAAAAAATAGGAGTCATAAGAGATTATTTTGATAAAAGGATGCTGCAATATTATAAATTATACCATTCAGATTCAACTTTAAGAAAAACATTAAGGAATCAAATTAACTTTAGAACTCCAAATTTTTAAAAGTTTTACATGAAGAGTGAACTAACTCACCTTGATTAGCACTTTACATGACACCGACCAAATTTAATTAGGACAAAGACAAAAAAAGGAAACTATTAATTAGAAATCTATTATACTGTCAGACTGAAAACTGACTTAAGTCATTATAAATTTAAAATAAAATAAGCTTTCACACAGCCAGCTAGTTTATAAACTAGCTTATTCTTTTTAAGTAAAAAGCTAATAAAACTGCTAACGAAATAACCCCAATATTTTCTGAACTTACATACACATATTTCCTACTGTCTATTAATAAAGTGGATTAAGCAGATTAAGAATTCTTATTTTATCACTGATTAAAATCAGCTTAAACTCTGAGGAAACTATTCCAGCAAACAAGAGGGGATCAAAAATCTGATAAACAAGACATTAAAACATTCAGAATGGATCCATTATCTTACCACGTTGACTTTCAGGCTTTGAAACAGAACATTTAATTATAACTGTTATCCTAATGATTCAAGGATTTTTTACCTTTAAACTTTTAGGAAGCCTTTTCCTAAAATTTTCAAGAAGTCTTCTCTGAATTATTATAATTTTGCACTGATACTAGTCAATTTTTTCACTTTATTTACTTTGCATTTTTTAAAACTCAATGATAAAATTACTGTAACTTATTTTTACCTTGGCACAGGTGGAAGGGCTCGTGGAGGACGCTATGGGGAGAAGAAAATTGCTTGTAAGTAAAATGCTCAGAACATCTTTACTTCATGTACTTCAAATCTTTGGATAACCCTGTTCATCAAATGAAACCTAGGAAGTACTAATGAGAATCAGATGGGCAGTTCTAAATTTGTTCTACCATTTCTAAGTTTCATATAAAATTCCTTCCTTCCCACACTCCTTTCTATCCAGAGGTTAGGCTCTGTTCTAAAGACTACAGATACATTAATGAACCAAACAGAGAAATCCCTGCTTTTATGGTACTTCCATTATACTGGTTAAGTATTAGAAGATCATAAACACACACACACACACACACACACACACACACACACACACACACACAAATGAGAGAGGATATAGTGCGCTTCTTTAGTTAGGGAAAGTCTCTCAGAGATATTTGAGCTGAGACCTGAATAAGGAGAAGAAAGGAGACGAAGGGGAGCAAATACAAAGCCTTTCAGGAGAGATTAAAGGTTTCAGATAAAAGGCCAGTAAGGCTGTAGCACAGTTACCAAGAGTAGGCGCCAGATTAATTAGGCTCTTGAAGACAACAGGAACTTGTCCAGATTTTGTTTCAATTCAATGAGAAGACAATGGAGGCTTTAAACCACACAGTAACAATCTTATTTTAAAAATCACTGTGAACACAGCATGAGTAATGCGTTTTAGGGCAGAGAGAATTAAAAAAAAACACACACACACCTTATAAATGATACCTTACATGAAAAGAAAAGTTGTGTTTCAGTTCAGAGAGATTACAGTTGAGTAGCATTCTGGAATCTTTCAAAATAAAATACTAACAGAAATCAGTTTAATGTCCCAAGTGTCTCATGCTGCTTGCAGAGGGCATTGACTCAAAAGGGTTACATTTTAGACACTCTTTTAGTTTGTTATACGACCGTCCCATTTAGCAATCCATTTGTTCAGTGTATTAATACAAATGCTACGAGATTAGGACAAAGCAGGATGTCTTAACACTGTCTGGTCATTAAAACTGCAACTGGAAAGGAACACTAATCCTAAGAACTATCTCAAGGATGCTACGGATCGCGTTCTTCCCAAAGATTCAGTTCACGGACTTCCACATTTCAAAAGTCCCGCAAAAATGACGTGTCACCCATCCACAAGGCCAATCTTTAAGCCCTTCAAAAGTCCGACGGCTCAACTGAACACAAAATCTTAATAACTCAAACGTAACTAAGGCTCGCTTACCACCTGCTTCTTCCCCATTCCGTCTAAAGCCGGACTTTCAAGCAGCCGCCCGCTGCCAGGCGCCCAGAGCTCACAGCCCACTCCCTGCTGGCTCCTGCCCGGGCCGGCCACGCGCAGGCGCTGTGCGTCATCGGACTGCGCGGCCCTGGCCGCGATGGCGCTCGGCCCCTGCTCTGCAAGAAGTGGGCGAAGGCCAGCGCGGGGAGCTGGTCGCGCCTCTGCGGTCTAGCCTTGCGGAAAAGGGGACGTCGGAGTGGGGGCTGACATGCCTGGGAAGAGAGACTCCAGACGGCCTGGGGCAGCAATCAAGGTTCTACCCATGGTTTCCCAAGTGGTTGCAGTGATTTGTTCGAGGGAGGTGGGAAAAGACCATGATTAAAAGTCTCCACTCGGAAACTGCGATCTCTTTCCTGGGTGGCTAAACGCCTTCCGGGAGGAGCCCGCAAGAAAGACCTAGCTGGCAGTCCCGGAACACCCAGGGGCGGGGAAGGCAACAAGAGAGGCGTCGTCATAGCAACATGAACACTCAGGCCCCCTGAAACTTCATGCCCGGGTCCTCGCCTGGCTTCGGGGTTTAGGGTCCCGGCCTCGGGACGAGCTTCCATGGTCCGCTCCGGTCCAATCCTGTGAGCACCAAAGGGGCGGACGCGCAGACATCACGAGCAGGGCTCTCCCTCTGCGACCCCCAGCCCTGGGCACTGGCCCCGCCCCAGAGGCAGCTGAGGCTTTAGGGCCGCACCCTCCGCCTCCGCCACCTCCCGTGGCCGCAGCGCCCTTCACCGCTCACCGGGTGGGCCTCCAGCCGAAGCCCCGAGTCCGCCCTCATGGCGCTCTCCCCTCCGGGCTCCCTCAGCGCAACCGCCGGCGGCCTGAGCGTGGCTCCCCGCGCCCCTGCCTCCGGGACCTGCGAGGCGGGGGGCTTCCCGGTGTCCCTTTGGCCGCAGCTCTAGGGGCTAGGTCTCCGCCCGCCTTAGCGGGACCAAGCCCCGCCCTCCGAGGCCTCAGGGTTGGGGAGGGGCCGGGTTAGCCCCGTAGACAGCAGGATGGAATCGCGCTTTCTGCGCTGTGACGTAATGAATCGGGAAGGCTCCCTAGGGCCGTGAGGAGAAGAGATACCGCTAAAATCCAAACATGTTGTTGGTACAAAGAACTGATGACCGGCAAGGCCAAGACTGCCTGGAAGAACCAGGAACTGCTAATCACTAGAACCGGAAGAGGTCTGGAAGGGCTACAGACTGATTCAACTCCTTTCAAAAGGGAGGACTTCTGTAGCAAACGGTCAGATTCTCCACGCTGACTCTTCCACGCCTGACTGCATTTCAAAGGCAACCTCCCGACTGACCTCAACAAAATAGACCCTTCCACCGCTTCAACATAATAAGCAGTAAGCACCCAGAGCTGACCTCTACCAGACTGAGTTTTCCTCTCAGCGAGTCACACACTGACTGACTCGGCGCTTGGTTCTTTAACTTCTTACCCTTGTATCTTGTTTATTGTGTAGCTTTGTATTGTTTCTTGTGTGGTATATGTGAAGCCAAGTTAAACAGGTAGTGAAATGTCTTTCAGTCTGGAATCCTACACCTGTTAAAATTGTGTAAACCCTGCTTTATGAATGGATAAAGCTGACATTGTGGAAAGACACAGCTCGTGCACCGCCTTTGTAGGGTGCTAGAGACGCCCCCCTGCCCCCGCCCAAGCCCAATGTTTCAGGTTGGGTATGTATTGATACAGCCAATACCAGATTTCTTCCAGGTGTGTGTGTGTGTGTGTGTGTGTGTGTGTGTACGTACAGGCAATTCTTAAAATTTCACCAGTTGCTTATCCTCCATCTCTGTAAATCAAGTTTGGGAAAGCTTTTCCTCAAAAAAACACAACATAAATCAAATCCACGTTCACATACCATTAAAAATGACTTAATTTTCTTTGGTTGAGTTTTTGGGGGGGGTGCGGAAGTTGGGTTTAATTTTTTCTTGGGTTTTTTTTTTAAATATAATCACTTTAAGTAAAAAAAATAAAAATATTTTGAGGTGTGCTCTTGGTTTGTTTTATAGTTAAGAAAAGTTGGGAGGGGTAGAGGGATGGTATGGGTATAGGGAACATTAGAGAATGATGCAGTAGATAGATACAGGAGCAGCAAGACTGACTGGAAGTCTCAAGACCTAGGGAAGAAAGAAAAATAAGACTTCCTGGAATAGCATTCTCATCTTGTGGTTTTCCCAGATATGGGTCTCTAAAACTAAAGTCAATTGCCCTTTCCTAACTTAGGAAATCCTAACAATGATGTGGATATTGGCTTTTAGGCAAATTAATGATTGTTACAGCTCTGATCAGAAGAATACTTTTTTCCTTGTAGGCTGCTACATAAATGATGCGGGTAGTGCCATTTCTGTAAGTTTTCATGTTAGACGTGAAATGTGTACATCAACCATTTTTTCTTGCTGAGTCAGTCAAGTAGGCACTTTTTGTAAAAGCCATTTTCATAAAACAGAAATTTCATGAGGTTAAATAGTTTCTGAAATTAAATACTACTTATTTTATTTAGGGAAGCTCTTTTATCTGAATTGTACAAAGACCATGCTAAATCTATAGAAGTTTTTCATACTCAGTGGCTTAACATTGTATTCTTACCATTGCTGCATATGAGGTAAAGGAAAACATTTTTTTCCCTGAAAGCCAAGGGGGTAACTCTACATGCATACAATGCAAATATTTTTTTCAAATAAGATTAATAAACTGCACCATGTTTAAATTTGCATACATTATAATGGGGCAAATACTGCTGTTTTAGATTGCAGCTGTTACTCCAGCGCTCTGTAATAGATGGATATTGTTAAAACTCCAGCATTAAGCAGGAGGCTTCCTTAAGACTCAGTATCCGAGGAAACCCAGGTCGCTGGTACCCACTGAGGCTCCTCTTGAGCCTTCTGAACTGCAGACAACAACTGGGCACACGCATCTTGCAAGTTGTCATTCACAATCACATGATCAAAAAACTGGCCAAACTGTGCCTCCATTTTTTGGGCTAAATCTTCCATCTCTTGTAGATCTTCATCCTGTGTGAGAAATAGAAAAATATGGATAGCACAGACTTAATGAGATAAATAGAAATGATATGCAATTGTTTTGCTGTTACATTAATTTGTGAAGCTATTTATAAAAACACTTAGGTCAAATAAATGTCCTCTCTTCTAAACCAGAAAATTTATGTTTCTTTCTTTAGTCTTAGTTAATGTTTCCCTGGTCAAGGTTTTGCAAAACTAAGTAATGGTAGCCAGAACAATCCCCCCCTCAACTTCCTATTTGGACTTAAATTATCTTATTCTATTATCTAAACCCTTGAAGCTTTCAAACTTTGTATATAACAAAGAAAGAAAGTAAGAAAAGAAAAAAAGAGAAAGGAAGAAGAAAACAAATTTACCAGTTAAATATAAAACTTATACATAAATTTCAAATGAAGTTTTATAAGGTATAATACAGTTCCCGAAATTAAATACTGATAAAAATGACACTATTTTGCCACTTTAACATGAGGATGGTATGAGCTGGTTCTATTGAATTAGGCATACCCTCATTGTCCTTTGCTTCATGATGACCTAATTCACCTTTAATATTGTCTATTTCCACTATTGTGAAATGTTCATTTAGTGAAGGTCTTTGACCTTCATTTGTACTACATGTTAGATTCATTGCTGTTATTTTCTTATCTGTCCGCAACAATTAAAAAAGTACAACTTGCTGCCAATGCAATCATAAACACAAATACAAATGCAGGCCCTGAAATGTTGTGGCAGTACGCCTTTACAACATGACCATACTTATGACCCAGAAACAATTTTGCTAATTTGCTTAGATTACCATAAAAATGAGAACACAAATTTAAATGCCCGTAAGATTTAGAGAATACATCCATGGACTCCACTGTCTGAAGTGCAAACTGAAGAATCAGACTCTCATACAGTAGTCATAAAAAACATGAAGATAGAAATAATAACAAGGGATTACATAAATATACCTCTTGCTTACTTCAGCAGCACATATGTTAAATTAGAAACAGTACAGATTAACAATGTCCCTATGCAAGGAAGACATGCAAAGTTGTGACGCATTCCATATGTTTAATTTCCGTTTTATAAGAGGAAAAAGTTCTAGAGATCTGTTTCATAATGTAAATATACTTAACACTGCTGAACTGTACAGTTAAAAATGGTTAGGATGGGGCGCCTGGGTAGCGCAGTCGTTAAAGCGTCTGCCTTCCGCTCAGGGCGTGATCCCGGCGTTCCGGGCTCGAGTCCCACATCGGGCTCCTCTGCTGTGAGCCTGCTTCTTCCTCTCTCACTCGCCTGCTCTGTTCCCTCTCTCGCTGGCTGTCTCTCTGTCACATAAATAAATAAAATCTTTAAAAAAAAAAAAAAAAAAAATGGTTAGGATGGTAAGTTTTATGTTGTATGTGTTTTTTATCATACGCACACACAGAAAATAAGTGAAGGTAATATCTTGATCTAGGTGATGGTTATCTGGGTGCATGCACATGTAAAAATTCACTGAGCTGTTACACATAAGATTTATACACCTTGCTGAATGTTTATGATGATTTAAAATAGTTAAGGTGGATTTAATTTTAAAAGACTGGGAAAAAATTACCTATTCTAGGAAGAGTTCACTGATTAATCCCACCTGTCTCAGCCCCTCTATAATTTCCATCATCATTAACACATGATGTTTGCATTTGGAAATATATTTTATATAGATACCTCATATTACAGATAATTGCTACAGCATTTTTAAAAAAGATTTTATTTATTTATTTGAAAGAGAGAGAGCATGCATGAGCATGAGAGGGCAGAGGGAGAGGGAGAAGCAGATTCCCTGCCAAGCAGGGAGTCCGAGGCAGGTGGGGGCTCCATCCCAGGACCCCAGGATCATGACCTGAGACGAAGGCAGACACTTAACCGACTGAGCCACCCAGGCACCCCATTCACTACAGCATTTTTAAAGTAAATTCTCAAACTTTTTCATACAATAAATAACAAAATATAAATGTCAGTCTTACGCACACCAAATTTCCGTGTGGCTTTGCAAACTGTGGTTTGCGTTCTTTTTTTTTTAAGCTAGACTAGAAAAAAGAAAAAAATAAGAGCATCATAGCATTTATTAAACTTTATTTTAACGTCTACAAATCATGTCTAGTAAAAAGGATAAATAATAAGGGCATTTTTCATTAGAAACAAAAATCACATTCCTTAATATAGGGATGTTGTGGAAACAATACAGTGACTTTTTACTAGAAAAAAAACCACATTCATCTATTTCCTCTGTATCTTACCTTGAACTTCATGTCCACAAAGTAGTCTGTAATGATCTTGGCATTCTTCCGAGATTGCTTCATACAACTCATGTTAGATGGCTTTATAAATATGACATAGGGCTTCAGTTCCTGGGTTCGAGCTACTTGAATACCCTACACAGAAAAATTAAGTGCACATTTAAAAATAGAAGTCTCAATTTCCTAGAGTTAACATGAATGTTCTCAAAATTTCTAAGGTCAGAAATCAATAATTATTTTTAGCTAATTTATTTTTATTTATTCTCCTTTGTCCCTAAGTCCTCAAATCTAAAAAATAAACATTTTAATAATTAAGAGATGGGGTTCTAGAATCAAAATCAAGTTTAAACTGTGGGTCTTCCTCTTACTAGTCATACCACCCTTATGAAATCTGAGAATAGGATTCTATACATAATTTCATGGTACAAAGACAAACTCTAAAGGTGGATCAGTTCTGTTTCACCCTCACTTCCCTTTCCTCTTGTTATTATCTTATATTGGATACTACTGACATCTTCACACTGACCTCCAGCCTTGACCCAAGGGAGAACAACTGCCTTATCCCCTGATTCTCTTTAACGCACGTGGTATATTTTTAAATGACTACAAAACAACAACAACAAAAACAAGGATCAAAAAAATGGAGCCTACACATTGTGTGCTCTTTATCTTAACTTGCTCACTCCTGCCTCATTCCACATATGGTCTCATAGAGTTAGCTGTAGATACGACCATGTAGCAACCTTACCTCCCTGTGTCAAGCAATATCTTACTCCCTCCACCAATTTCCTTGATGCCTTTGTGATCAAGGTCAAAGCAGGATTTTAACTTTTCTTTATAGCCACCAGCTCAGTTCTCTTTTTGTAGCTGAGAAGCAAGGCTCCTTCCCTAACTAAAGATAAGATATCGGCAAACTGTTCCTTCACATAAGATCCTGGCCCTTAGATACGGTAAGTAGTCTTATCCCTAAGAGGCTAACAGAATAAAATATCTCAACTACAACCTACAGCACATACACAAAATGCACGATATTCATTCATTCCTTTGGGGAGATGGGAAACGTTCCACCACAGACCTACCTGAGGCTCTAGGTCCATGACACAGATCTTTCCTTCATCAAGGACTGTTTGAACAGCATCCACACTGGTACCATACAGGTGGCCTTTGTACTCACCATACTCAAGCATCCTGCAAGGGTGCCACAAGGAAAAAAGAACTCTTTCTACAAGTAAAATATTATTTGTAGTAACATAGATAGGATGTAAATATGTGGACTTTGGTAACACAAGAAGAATGAGTGGAAAATCGACAGGAAAAAACATATTAAAGGATCTAGGACTTAACTATTTCTCCAAAATCTCTAAAATTTGCAATTCAATTCTGCTCCCTCTCCAAACCCAATGAGTTAGTATACAAATACACCAATTTACATGTCCTTGCTTAACTCTTCAGAAACAAAAGGAATTACCCCAGGAGCTTTGGATAATGCATAAAAATAGTGGATCTAATTTGAAGGTAAAACAACCAAAGGTGAGAATCAGATTCTGAACCTCTAGCTTACCTGTGACTATACACGAGGCTTTCAAATGTTTCCTTTGACACATAGTGATACTCACGTCCATCCATTTCGTAACTCTTTTTGGAGCGAGTAGTATCTATCAAAATATGGAATTTTAAAGAAGGCTTTAGAATCAACAAAATGTTTTGATTTCGTACCAAAATGCATTTGGATAAAGATGTCCAATCAATATAAATAAATGAATACATAAACAGATAAATAAAATGCTAGAACCAAAAAGAGGGATCCTGAATTGGTGATAAGAAAGAAGTTCTCCTATCAAAATCAGTTCACCTAGAAACCTTTATTAAATGCTCATAGTGTGGACACGAATGTACTGGGTGTTAAGCTAGGATGAGGAGGCCCTAAGGGGTACCTGCTCTCACTTCAAAACAGGGAAGAATGAAGGGGGGGTAAACAGAAGGGGGAATGAACCATGGGAGACTGTGGACTCTGGGAAACAAACTGAGGGCTGCAGAGGGGAGGGGGTGGGGGATTGGGATAGGCCGGTGATGGGTATTAAGGAGGGCACATATTGCATGGTGCACTGGGTGTTATATGCAAATAATGAATCATGGAACATTGCATCAAAAACTGGGGATGTACTGTATGGTGACTAATATAACAAAATAAAAATTATTAAAAAAAAAAGCAGGCATGAGCGAATTATGTGTGAGGTCTAAGATGCCTAAAGGCCCCCAGGTAGCATATCTGCTGTTTAGATAGTGCATTTCCCAAGATCCCATTTCAATCCTCACATGCCTAGCCAGGTGAAAAGTTATTATCCCTAGTTTACTGATAAGTAACTGAAGATTCTAGAGAGTAACTACCTTGCTCGTGTACACAGACTAATGAAAAGCAAAGTTGCAAGCAAGAACCTTGCTGCTCTGACTCCTAGACTAATATTTTCTGCTACACCAGATTGCCTCTGATTTGAATTGGAGAAATCCCTGCAGTCTTGCCCAAACGTACTGATAGCCAAGTGAGATGGTGATTAATTTGGGGGGATCTCCAGAAGGGAAAGATTGGTGGAGTCTGGATTCAGTCCTATTCTTTTATTATAGGTTCTCCAACTTCAATAGTACTTGATAGAGAACACAGGAGCTCACTGAGTAACTAAAAGTGATTCACTGTCTGCTCCTCCATTTATTCAACTACCATATACCAAGTCCCCCTGTTCCAGATATGTTAGCTTCTTAGCACGCAAAGATGAATAGAACACAGTTCCAACTCTGTGTCCTACATATATTGCAAAGCTGCTAGTCCCTTAACCTGCATTACCACAAATTCTGCATGTTCATTTAAAAAAAAATGGTGTATTTGCATTTGCCAAAGTTTAAGAATGAAATAAATGAACACTTGATAATACCAACACACAGAAATGACCAAACAGGAGCTTGAAATAGGCCCTAAATGATAAAAGGCATTATGAACATTCAAGAGGCTCAAAAGCCGAATGTCATCTGAGGGTCATTTTTGGATTTTTTTTCAAGGATTTTATTTATTCATTCATTTTAGAGAGAGAGAGTGCATGTGCACGCACACAGGTTGAAGGGAGAGGCAGAGGGAGAGGAAGAGGGAAAGAATCTCAAGCAGACTCCATGCCGAGTGCAGAGCCGATGCAGGACTTGATCTCATGACCCCGAGGTCACGACCTGAGCCAAAACCAAGAGAGTCAGATGCTCAACGAACTGAGCCACCCAGACGCCCCTGTTTTTTCTTTATTCAAACCTCTCTGCAGATCCTTAGAGTTCCTACAGTTATGCCAGTTCTCCTATAGCTTTGTACTGAAAAAAAAAGTTCTAGTAAAACACTATAGCTCTGAGGTTATAATAAATCATGTAAATATAAATCTAAGATGACTCCTTTTCCATGGCTTCTATTGGACTCTATTTTATATGGTAGGTTAAAAATCTGTGAACGGGTGCATAACTAGAGGTATTCATCTTAAGCTTAAAACTATTCAGTCAATTTAAAAAGCAACACATGCGCAGCATTTTCTCACTTTGAATGATGGCTAACCATACTTCTTACAATTCTTCTCTGTTCTGTGGGAATTTTATCTTTATCCAGATTATTGAAAAATGGTGCTTTCCTTTGTAGTTCTTACGTTGGAGATCAATGTCCATTCTTACATATATAAATGGTGTTTGGAAAGCACAACTTAAGGTACGTGATCAAAAAGCAACGTTTTCTGTCACCCACTGCCTTCTGTGGGACAAGACCTTCCCCTGGCCCTGGATGAAAATCTAGCAATTATCATGACTCTTCTGATTAGTTTTAGTTAAAAAAAAAAAAAAGCCACCATCTTCCATGCCACAAAATGCAGTCTCAATGTAATAACTAAAATTCCATTTCCGTGTAATAATCAAAATTATGAATTTCATTTCTATTTTGGGCTTCTCTTCCCCCCCACACCTGGCTCAGACTTGCCGCAGCCACGGAAGCTGCAGTCAGAGAAACTAGAAGTCAGGAAAGGAAGGAGGATTCACTTTTTCCCTTCCCTTTCATTGCCTTTCTACTGTTCCTCCCCATTGGTATAGCTGTCCAAGGCTAGAGAGCAGAGAGGAGAGGAAAGAGCCGGAAACATCTTACTGATGCTGATGCTGGATACTATAGGTTTCTTTCAGACTTGGCAAATATTTAAATGTGGCTCTGCTCTCCTGGAGGATGCATGGGTTATTCTGCAAACCCTACCACCACCGCCGCCACCACCGCCGAGCGTCTCAAACCCATCTCTATTCCTGCTAGTCATTTGTGATTTCCAAAAGGGCAACAACTTCCCAAACTACGGCCCCTGGCCAGTCCTCTAAATTCTTTAGATTTTGCAAGTATAATTCTGACACCAGTTTTCTGTGTCCCCCAAACTGCAGGGAACACATACTAAGCTTTTAGTTGGATTCTCTAAGTTCCTCTCTTGAACCGAAGTGAAGGAAAGCACCCACGTGCACTTGGCTATTTCCTGCCATGGATGGTGTGATCATACTTACAGTTCATATAAAATTATATCTGCGTGTATTAAAAATCTTTAAATAAGATAAGGCATTTAAAGAGCCAACCGCAGTGCCAGGAAGATAGTAAGTACTACTATTACTTAGCTATTATTACGAAATATTAGTTTTCCTGAAAGGTCATCTATATGATTGTGAAGAAATGGAAAAGAGTCACCTTTTAAAAGCCTCACCAGCTACTTGGCCATGAATCAATTCCCTCTATTAAAATAAATACACTTAGAAATATTATATAAGGACTATCCCTTGTGTCTTTTATTTTTACAACAAAGGTGCTGTGGCATTGTTAAGTGAGATCAGTGCGTCTGCAGAGGCAAAGACAGTTTGACTAAAACATGAACCGCTTGGAAAGAAGAAGCGACACGTACGTGGCACAGCACTTTGGAAATGCTTAGGATTGAGTTCAATAAGTTGTCTTCTCAGTTCATTGACTCCAACACCAGAAGGCCCTAAACACAAAAAAGCCACATACAGACATCACTGGACGTGGATAAATATAATTACGTGGTGACACAATCATATCAGTTTTTCTATCAAAGATATTTGAGAGCAAATGTTTTCCAGGAAATTACATCGCTTCTCACAAACGGAAACAATTCCAGACAGCTCTTAGGAATTTTCTTGGGGACCCAAGGAGTAACCCATACTTCTTCAACATCCCGGAAATGAGGTGGGGAATTACAGGAACCGGTCACCCCAGCAAACATCATCTGCTGTTGGGCACTGTGAGAATTCTCTGGCCTCATTTCAGATAATCTGACACAACCTACCTTTCCTGTCAAATGAAGTGTCTATCACATCACAATCCAGAAATCAGCCCTTAGAATTACGGTTCTGTGAGTCAACACCCTGCGTGTAACTGGAGTCGGGGCTGACTTCACGCAGTTACATAGGGCCCATGCTTAGGACACTGCACTTGGTTTAATGCTCTTCCTTTGCCATCTTGAAATGTCAAACTTTTTTTTTTTTTAAGATGTATTTATTTATTTCACAGAGAGACAGACAGACAGGGCACGAATGGGAGGGGCAGAGGGAGAGAGAATCTTAAGCAGGCTCCATGGCCAGCGTGGAGCCCCATCTGGGGCTCCATCTCACAACCCTGAGATCAGGACCTGAGCTGAAACCAAGAGTCGGAGTCTTCACCAACTGTGCCACCCAGGCGCCCCGAAATGTTGATCATTTTTAAAGATGCTCTTGTATTTTCATTTTGCCCTGAGCCCTGCCAGTTCTGCAGCGGTCCGGGCGGTGAGGCATGCTGTTCTGCTGTACGGGGCCTCCCTCGGTCACAGCTGGATACACAGAGATGGCAGCAAGACCTACTGTACTGCTTCTGCAGGGACCAGGTTGGCGGGCCTCTCGGGCACAAAGGCAGGTCGCCCCAGCACTGTATCTGCCCTGCTCTTCAGCACCATAGACACAGTCCAAAAGACTTTCAACACTTTTCTAAAGAAGGTGATTACAAATATCTTCGGGAAATAGATCTTAAGGATTTTCATTTCTGATACAGACTGACATTGCCGTCTGGGTGAATACTCGTCTATACTTACAGAACAAACTCTAAACAGGTTTTAAAAAACAACCAAGCTCCATCGTAATACAACCTGTTATTACCCCAGGACATCTCTACGGGGGCACACCACATTCAACTGTAGGCGATAAACGCGTGGGACAGCAAAGTTTTATTTATAAACACACACATATAAACCAGGGTTGGTTTTCTTTAAAGTGTTTACATGGGAGTCCCTAACGAACGCTACCTTCGCCACTGCTCCCAACGCCAAAGTGCCGACCCTGGAAGGAAAAGCTCAGTATGGAGGGGGAGCGCCGCGGTGGGCAGGGACGTACCCACGAGCACGACGAGGCGGTGCCGGTCGGACGGGCGGCGCTGGAACTTGACCACCTCCTCGTACGGGGCGCCCAGCGCGCTCAGGGGGCCGCCTGGCCCGCACACCCCGGCGCGCAGCGGACCCAGGTGGGACTTGCGGCGACAAAGGCGCATGCTGCGGCGGAAGCCAGCTGCAAGGGTGGGAACGCACAGGATGTCACCTCCAGGCAGAAGAGGTCACCTCCAGGCAGGAGAGGTCACTTCTTCCGCACCTGCTGGAGCCTGCGGTGACTGCCGTCAGCAAGTGTTAATGAAAATCATCACGGCTGGGTAGAAAATAGGAAGCAACGCGAAGAACAACAGCAAAATGCCTCGCATGTTGCCTCGAGGCTGCACCCAGTGCCCACCAAGTGCCAGGTGCTGGGGACCTAGTGGTCCCACACCTCAAAGCCATTTCCTCCTGGCTTTACGTTTCATGGAGGAGGAGAGAGAAAAGTAAACACATCAATAAAAATAAGTGCTTAGAAGGATCGGTGGATAGAGAGTGATGGGGGTGGTTCTTCACGCAGGTGGTTCAAGTAAAGTGTGTGTGAAAAGGTGACATTGAGCAGAGGAGGGGATGCAGTCATGGAGCCAGGTGAAGAGGCATCTGGGGGAAAAGCAACCCAGGCTAAGGGAACAGCAACTGCTAAGGTGCAGAGAAAGGAGAGTTCCAAGAGTGTTGGGGGAAGCACAAGGAAGCCCTAGTGGGGCAGGGTGGTGAGCAGTAGGGAGAACGGTGGGAAAGAGGGTGGGAGAGGAAGCAGGGAAGCTGGGGGGGGGGGGGGGCTCCAGCCGAGTGTTGTATTGTGCTCTAAGTGGGCCGAAAAGTCACTGGGTGGTGGAGAAATGGGTGTGACATGGTTTATGTTTCTGAAGAAGTGCTCTATTGCCGTGGGGAGGATGTAAAGTGTGGACTCACGGGAGAGCAGCTGGGAGGTCCTTGCGGTGCCCCAGACAAGGGAGGATAGTGGCCTGGGCCAGGATGGAAACAGCGGAGCAGGCCGATTACTCACATTTCTCGGATGGATACTCTAAGACACGGACAGGTTAGGTGGCTGCTCACAACTGTGTCTTCAGTGGCAGAGCTGGACACTAACCGTGGCTTCTGAACTCCTAGAATCCTGCTACATCTGCCCACCGAATCACAGGGCCTTCTGGTATTTTCAAAAAAGAGCTGTTCCCGGGTAGATAGAGCTCGGGACTCTATGTGTATATATGAACACACACACACACTCACGCACACACGCACACACACATCTATATCTATCTATATATGTTGAACACCATGAGTTCACACCAATACCTACAATGCCAGCTCAACACTACAGGATTCATTCCAGCCACCTGCCCCCACCCTTTCGTATGTGTAACTCCTTTCTCTAATAGTGAGAAACCTGACTGATTGTCCTCAGTACGTTTACTTATTGTATTAGTTAAGAGCACCTGTGCAGGACGAGGGACAGATGGTAGGCAACCTGACAGAAAGGGTCAGAGCCCAAGTGACAGCAGCTCTCCTCCTCACTTTGCTCTGGCTCTGACATCCTGTACCAGTCGACCATCATCCCCTGCACAGATGTTCTCCTCATATGGCTCAGTGATGCCCCATTCCAGGCTGCTTCTTCCTGACCTTTGTGCAGATGCCTACTCTTTTGGCTTACTTAATGGCACTGGGGCTGAGTTATTCTCGAAGGGATGCAGAAAAGTGGCCCTATGTTTGTTTGTTTTTTGTTTTGTTTTGTTTTTAAAGCTCTCTCAATGATTCCAATGTGTAACCAGGCCCAAGGAACCAACATTTCACTTTACAGACCCTGGTGTTCCCCCACTGTCTCTGGGAGGAGGCCCACCATGGTTTTACATGAGCCTTTAAATGGGTCCTTCAGAAAGCTCTGCCCAGTTGACAGATTACAGGAATGTGGCCATCAAAACCAAGTTTAGTAGTTAGAGAACTTGTCTCTTTAAAGTAATATAAGTATGCCATGGAACAGTCTGGAAGAGAACCAAAGATTTCTGTTTGATGAATAATTAAGAGATATCCAGTGGAAACAAGATGAATTATAATGAATGATCAACATAGCAGAATATTGACCAAAAAAAAGGAGTTGGGGGTTAGAGGGAAAGCAGAACAAGGAGCAAGTCTGGAAATGTTCATCAGCAAAAGAAGCTTTCAGAAGAGTCAGGATGATATGAATAGAACTTGACAAGTGAGGATGACCTACCTCTTATTAATCATTACCTACCGATAAAGAACTTCTGACCAGAGCCAACAAATTCCTCCTTGTCTGGAACACAGAGAATGGCAGGAACAGAATATGTGAAGGGGGAGAAGGAGAAGGTTACTTAGAACAGATGCATGAATCTATCTTCAAATCTGCAAGTAATACCATTTCAGTAGATGTCAGCACAGCTGAATTCATCTTGAATGGCTTCTTGAAGACTGCCCTAAGCACTTTCCAGTCTATCATATGCACCAAACTATGTGGAAACACTCTTCAGAATTTTAGCTATACACTGAATATATGCTGTCAAGTACAATGGAAACAAAAAGCTATTTTAGGTTTGTTTAAAGTTATGAGAAAGATATTGAGTCACCGTAAAAACAAATAAAAATTAGGTATACATTGTTAAACATGACCAAAGAAAACTGACTTAAAAAAAGAAAGAGATGAACTGGCTTTGGCTTCAACTTACAGAAATGGGGTTCTGCAAGACCTATAATTAGTCTCTTTGTTAGAGGTGGGTTTTTATTTTCTCCCTGATAAAATGGTTTATTCTGTATAAAATTAGTATTTGTCCTACGGCTGCCAATTGTGTCTGACTGTCCAAGAATCTGAGAGACAAGGTGAGGAACACTGATCCCAGTGGCTCTAAGCACCCAGAATTTATTTAACTTCTGCCTCTGCTGCCACTGGGGTCTCGGAAAAATTCCTATGAACTTGAGGGGAAAAAAAGTTATGAAAATGTAATTTTCAAATTACTTTTTACGAATATATGTTCCTTTTCACTTATGCAACTCTGTTTTGATCATTGAAATATATAAAGACCCATTGTTTGTAGAATGAACTAATATATACAACCTTTTCTTTAAAACATACATTTTAAAATACAAAGAAAACACACCAATATCAATTCCAATTCCATTTTCTGTTAAGTAAGCACATTTTTCTAACTGAAATATGTCAGTAAGGGTTTTTTTAAGTTTTTTTTTCAAATTTTTATTTAAATTCTAGTTAGATAACATATAGTGTAATATTAGTTTTGGGAGTAGAATTGAGTGATTCATCACTTACATATACAACAGTGCTCAACACAAGTGCCCCCCCAACACCCATCCCCCATTTAGCCCATCCCCCACCCACCTCCTCTCCAGCAGCCATCAGTTTTTTCTTTATAGTTAGAGTCTCTTATGGAAACATTTATTTAGGAATATAATTTTTAAATATTTTCTATGAAATGGAATATCTCATCACTGATTTCACCCTTAAAATATTTCTCATCGTAAAATGTACCCTGTCAAGCATGCATATTGGAGGCACTGAAAGATCTTAAATATAGCCTACCCAGGAAATGAAAACAAACAATTACCTTCTGAAAGCTCCTCTGGATATTTGGTAAGTGAAGAAAGAGACATGAAAAAGTTAAGTCTTTGAAAAGATCAAGTTGACCATCCAATAAAGACCAATGACAAAAGCAACGCATTATGTCACCCCTAGAGAAGGTTGTCACTCAGGTAGGCCTGGCAAGACAAATGAGCGACATAGAACTGGCAACCAGGAACTCATTGGACCTGACTGCTTGGAGAACAATAACTTTTTCTGCAAGTCTCTTACCTACATTCTCCCTGAGGGCTTTTTGTCTAGGAAGACTCCTCTCTGCTGGTCCGCACAAAATAGGGCTTGAGAGAGAGAAATTATAGGAAGGCAACTGCTGTGAGCCTCCTCTCCTCTCCCGGAGGCCAAATGCTGCAGCCCTGTGAAGTGGGCCGTGGGGCGGGCAGGCCTGAGCATCCTCATTCCTTACCCCTCACTGGGTCCAGTGACACACGTCCTTCTCCAGGTGGCCCACGAGACAGGGGGAACCGAACACAAAGCATACTGTTTTCTTTGTTTTCTAGATCTCTTAAAACATCCATCTTCTCTTTTGCTTTTTTTTAAATGGCATTCCTAATTAGACTATATCATCACCTCCTGGAGAAATTCAAGGAGGTCATATGATACCACATTCAGAGAAGAGTTGAGACCACTGAAGAAACGGAAATACCCACAAAGAGCTCTAAGTAACAGAATTAAGCATCGTGAATAAATATCAAGAGTTATTTACCTAGGAAACATGCCAGCTGGGTGCTAATTGCTCCTTAATTGACCTCCTAAGTGAGTTGGGTTCAGAAAGCACTTGGGAGTTCTCAAGTTTTGACTAAGAGGAGTCCAGAAGGGGCACCTCCAGGTGACTAAGGGCGGCTGCATGCGTTCCTCTGCTGAACGCCCGTCCGGAGCGAGACTCACAGTACTGCTAGCTAGCGCTCACCTACCGCTTACATTCTAAGCACTTTACTTATAGAAATTCTTTTTCCCACT
Source organism: Ursus arctos (assembly GCF_023065955.2). Classification (NCBI taxonomy): domain Eukaryota; kingdom Metazoa; phylum Chordata; class Mammalia; order Carnivora; family Ursidae; genus Ursus; species Ursus arctos. Next base: position 76,776,183 of record NW_026622763.1, read on the forward strand.
TAGACATGGGGCAAGTGAAGGGCAGAGGGGTGGAGTGATGGAGGACCCACGGAGCAGGAGTCCTACTTGCACAGTCTGGCTCCAGTCCCTGGCTTTAACCACTCCACCGTCCTGCCTTTCCGTTCACAGATGTCACAGACACCTCTGGGCCTCCAGCTCGGTGTGTAGGCTGTTTTCCAGAGAAACGAGAGGACTATAACCCAGAGGCATTAAAAAGTAAACCAGTCCCAAACACTGGGCCAGGTGTACATAGCCTGACAGACCAACTATCTAACGGAAAACAGGAAATTTAGAAACAACATAAATGGGAAGTAGATCAGTTAGGTGCACACTTCCCCACTCCATCTGACTGCTCTAACTGTGATATGAAGAAAAAAACTAAAAGGAATTCACTTATATTTTTAAAATAGTGTATTTCAAACTAGAAATCCTCAGGCACGATTTCTCTAGAAGACATGAGGAACGATTAGATGCTTACGGCGACTTCTAACGAAGCATGGATGAAAGGACGTGAAAATATCCCTTATATAAAGTATAGAAACACAGATGGGCAAAGTAACAACAGATTGGAATAGCAAGTGCTCTGGTGGGTCATAACAGACCAGGTTTATTTGTATATAAAAGAAAGAGGGAAATTTCCTTAGCTGAATAGGGATAATATGCCAAAGCAATTGCAGACTGACGAAATGGAGAAAATGAGGAAATACACTTTTGGAAGCAGGGAGTAATGTTAACAGGTTGCCAGGTTTTCAAAATACTCTGAGACCTATATTGTGACTCATGATATCCACAGTACTCTGAGGGACACACACCTGACGATATCATGTGTCATCAATAATAACGAGTAACATATTAAAGAAAAAGAAAATAATCGATCAGTATTGATACCTTACTTTCCAGTTTATTTACTGTCAGTATGGAGCAGACAGAATGTGTGGGGTCGATGGTTCAATAACTACAAGGCAATGTCTTGAGTTCTGTTCAAATGTCTCTCTCCATAATGACTGGCTTCTAAATAACCGAGCTTTTCATTTATGTCTCGTGAAAACTTACATCACTTCCGTGGATTAAAGAACTGCTTGTTTATATTTGTAATGGGTTTCATCCAACAGGACATTCAAAATATTGTGCAGAATGGTCTCCACACCGCAGGACATCTAGCATTCCTGATTCCTACCAGTTAAAGGCCAGTGGTGCCCCAAATCAATGTGCCGACCGAAAAATGCTCCCACAGAGCTCCAAAATGTCCCTAATAAGAAGCAGCAGTGAAGGTGAAGCTTATAATATCTCACAACTATACTGTTGAGGTATTGAAATAATTATTGTATGATGTCCCTAAATGTGTGTTTAAATGATACCAAAATTTAGAACAGACTCTTAAAAATCACTACCAAATACTCATTTTTTACTTACCTGATTCAAATGTTTCTTCATCTATGGTTTCCCATGGAGACCAAAAAAAACCCAAAAGTGTCATTATATTACTAACCATGCTGAGTCTATATTTTAACAGCCTAATTCCCTGACCCTATGCTTCTGCGTACATGCCAACTTTTAAAACTCATTCTTAAATCAAGGCCAAGTCAGTGGGGTCTCTCTGGCATATTAAAACCTTAAATGAGATACGTGGTTTTAGCAGTTGGGCTATGACATTAAGCAAGGGTGCTCCAGGAGCTTAAAATAAATAAATTAGAAAAGAATAAATGGGAGGCGCCTGGGTGGCTCAGTTGTTAAGCGTCTGCCTTCAGCTCAGGTCATGATCCCAGCGTTCTGGGATCAAGCCCCGCATCGGGCTCCCTGCTCAGTGGGAAGCCTGCTTCTTCCTCTCCCACTCCCCCTGCTTGTGTTCCCTCTCTCGCTGCCTCTCTCTCTGTGCCAAATAAATAAATAAAATCTTAAAAAAAAAGAGAGAATAAATGGAATGTAAAAGAGGCTCAGAGGGAAAGGAAAGTAGAATGTCACAGGAAGCCCCGATGGATGTCAGAGTGTGCACAGTGTTGCTGCAAGAGGGCTTGCAGATGAAGGAGGGTTGCACCCTGCCTGAAGCTGGGGGGCGGGGGGCAGTGCATAAGCAAAGGGAGTAGGGAGTGTGCCGAGGAGGATGAGTATATAAATGGTTTGATTGGGGATAGGCTTGTTTAGGTGATGAGAAAAGATTTTATATAAACCAACTTTCTCATCAGTTAAAACAGTTATTAGCATTTTAAAGAGATATTAAGGATTCAGAAGCTAGAGTGTATGTGGAGAGCAGTTTGAAATATGTAGCAACATTACCAACCCATGCATCCTTGGATCAGGCCACACTGCATCGAGGACACACTCACCCATGTGTGAGACAGTGTGTTTACAAAGCTATTCATTGTAGCACTGCTTGTAATAGAAGAGACTGGACATAACTCAAATGTCTACCAATAAGTTATTGTATAAATGCACAATAATTTACTTCCCCAATAAGCTATTAAAAAACAAATGAAGAGGCTATTTATGTAAAAGACGGACTCATATATAATGCTAAGGAAAAAAGCCAGGAACAGAATACTGTGTATAACATACCATCAAAAATGTCTTTTGTTTTTAAAAAAAGGGTGCTTTTTTAAAAAAATGGTGAGGATGATGGTAGGGAGAGGAGAAAAAACATTATTGCTTTTATATGCACAGAATATGTCTGGAGGGATCACCAAGAAACAGAGCATTTATTACCTCAAGAAATAAAACCGAGTAGGGGAGCAGGGAAAGGGAGGAATTCCATACTTTTGTAGTTTTTGAATTTTAAAGTATGTGAACATATTACCTAATTAAATTACAGAAAGAAGTGAATATTGGGGTGAGTTTTTAAAAAACAAAATGTGTATTTGATAGAATAAATATGGTGTCAACATTATTCTGTAGTTGTTCCGGGAAGTATATGTGAATCTTTGAAATATCCACTATTTAAAGATTTCATATTGTTCTTTAATTTCTAAAAACTAGATTAGCCCAGAAAGCCAAGACAAACTCACCTATCAGATTGACTTTCTAATAGTTCCCAACATTACCGTTGTGATTCTTGAACCAATCTTAGTTCTGCCACTAAATTTGGAAAATCTTTTCCCAATTTACAAAAAAATTTAAGTACTGAAAGATAAAAAGTTTTCATATATTTCTCTCAAAAATTTGGAATCCACTACTAATTATCTATATTAGAATCTATCAGAAGATGGTACCAAACAATAGCAAAAAATATATGTTGTTTTTTAAAAATTGGCATTTCAATATTTTATAGTATTTTCCAAAGAGCATGGCAGTTTCCAGACATTCCACTGAATGTTGCTGAACATAACACCTGAGTATTACTAAGTGTTCCTGTGATCATTTCCAAGACACTGCTTTCTAGAACACTTTCTAGAAGGTTGGTTTGGAGCCTGGAGACATTCCCACAGCTGTGCTTCCCTTTCAAGTGCCAGAACCACAGAAAAAGGATGCAGGGGTGGGGAGGGAAGGGGCTCATTTTACACATTTCTTCCAGAGGAAAGGCCTGTGGCCCCGTTTGGCTAACTCTGCTTTAGAAAATCTAGAGCTGAGATGCTTCATGTTCCTTCTGGTGGTAAATCTGTCAAGAGGAAACGTTACCTGCTTCCACACACTTCTCATCAATCTTCATGTCATCTAAAACAGGATAGAAAAATAGAACTTAAAATGTATGAGTATCACAAACAAAATTCCCAACGTATAGACTTATGTCAGAAAAACTCAGATCATCTTATAATAACATTACTTTTACAACTATTCCTCATGCTTGCTCACTTGGAGGGAGAAAAAGGACTCCACTGTATGAAATGAAAATGAAGATCTATGGTATAGAAGCCTACATAACATAAAATGGTTACAATTTTTAAAGCATCAGCTTTTTGGGACAGCTAGATAGCTCAGTCAGTTAAGCGTCTGTGTTAGGCTCAGGTCATGATACCAGGGTCCTGGGATCGAATCCCGCATTGGGCTCCCCGCTGAGCAGGGACTTCTTCCTCTGCTGCTCCCCCTGCTTGTGCTCACTCTCTCTCTGACAAATAAGTAAAATCTTAAAAAAAAAAAAAAAAACCATCATCTTTTAGAGTGGGCCAATTAGTTTACCTCAAGCTTCAGTTTTCTATCTATAAATGGAGATGGTGGTAATATCTACCATATAAGAAAGGACTAATTAAGATAATGTATGAACAGCTCAGACAGATGGTAAGTGCTCAATAAATATTAATTATTTTTACGTTTAGCTAGGGTATTCATAACAGGATAAGAGAATATAATTTTTAAAACCACCCATCCCATCCTAATACACAAAACCCTCTACGACATGACCCAAACCCGACTCTGAAGGCTATTATCTACTTCTTTCTGTCACGTGTCTTGTACCCCCATCAGAGGAGCCACCATCAGGCCTCCTCTGTGCCTTTGCTTATGCTGTTCCCTTTGCCTGTAATGCTTCAAGGTCCATCTCAAACACCAACAAAAATGAATATCTCTGCCATGAACCACATAGCATTTTCTTCCTACTACTGTGAGCTCTCTGCTCCTGCACATCTATTCTACCTTGTAACATAATCATTTGAGTATTTGCCTTATTTGCCTTCCTAGATAACGCCTTGAAAGCAGAAACTGTTCTGCTAGTTTTTATACTTTACAAAGTTTAGTGCAGTGTCTTGCACATAATAGGTACCTGACAAATTATTAAATTGAACTGAATTTTCCTTTTAATATCAAAATTTGAATATATGTTTGGAAAAAATAACTTTTTTTCAGCACTATACATCTTGTGCCTAACACAGTGCCCAGCACTTCCCAAGTGATCAATAAATAGTAGTTTAAAGGGGTTTTTAAAAAGATTTTATTTATTTATTAAAGAGAGAGGCATAGGGAGAGACAAAGAAAGAATCTCAAGCAGACTCTGAGCTAAGCATGGAACCTGATAAGGGGCTTGATCCCAGGACCCTGAGATCATGACCTGAGCCGAAATCAAGAACCAGTTGCTTAACCAACTGAGCCAACCAGGTGTCACAATAAATAGTGGTTTAATAAATAAGTCTTGTCATGTTCCAAAACTGCAAATAATTGTCTGTATAATAAGCTATAATATTACCAAGTCATATAATAAACTTATTACTCCCTCCTTACAGACCATATAACTGTTTTTTAAGTAAAATATGCAATAGGAAAAATTTTATAAAATAATACTGCTTTATAGAGAGAGGGACACAGGTAAACCAATAACATAGCTGCCATTCAATTCCTTACATTTATTGAGAGATTATTTTTCAGATTAGTATTTTATAACAACAGTGGATCCATTAGTTCCTAAGACATAACTAGAGGTTTTATGTGTGTGTGTTTTTTAAGCAAAGAAAAACTATAATTATTGTTCCTGTTTTACAGAGGACGGGAGTGATTTTCTAAAAACAGCACAAGTAGCCCTGATTTTTCTAACTTGCTACTCTGGGATGTAAGACAGACACTGACTTTACTCTCTTAAAATCAACAATTCCACACTGGTGGCAAGGGTAGGTGTTATGGACTCATTTGTATCCCTCCCGAATTTACATGTTGAAGTTCTAGCCCCTAGTTTGGCTGTATTTGGAGACAGGGTCTTTAAGGTTGAATGAGATCATAAGATTGGGGCCTAGGCCCAAAAGGACAGGCAGTCCTCTGCAAGCCAGAGAGAAGCCTCACCAGAAGGCAGACCCGCCAAACCTTGATCTTGGACTTTCGGGCTGTCAGAACCGTGAGAAAATAAGTGTCTGTTATTTAAGGTACCCAATCTGTGGGGTCTTGTGATGGTGGCCTGATTCAGGACTGAATTTCAGGACTGAAATGTGGGGGTGGCTAGGGGACTGCTCTTCTCACTTCTCTCCCCTTCCACAAGCAGATGGCACCTTGCTTTCTTGCTTTTGTGAGTGTGCGTTTGTCATCATACTGAGGCACCTGGGTGTCTGGGCTTGGAGAAAGAGCAGTAATAGCTGGAAGTCCCATTTGCCCATGATGCAGGGCCCTTCAGACAGAAGCCTCCATCCAGACTACAGTACCTGCAACACCCCCCAACATTCTTACCTTCTGCAGACCTCAATCTTTTAATCCATAAAATGGGATTAATCGCAATTCCTTACAGGATTATTTTTAAGACCGTGTGTGTAAAACAGTTGACACAAAACAGTGAACCAGCTTCACAACTCTTATTGACTTTTTACCATAAGATGCATCTAAACGTTATCTCTCTTCTCTTCTATTCCTCTCAGTGTTAGGACAATAACATCATATGTGCTTTCTGTTGACTGACATCTTTTTTTACAAATTAGGATATTAGTGATTGGCACACAACTAGGTATACAGGAGAGCTTAAAAAATAGCTGAAATGGATTGAAGTGAGTTAAGAAAACTATACAAAATTTCTATGAGACTTCGGAGATGAGGTTGTTTGTTTTTTCAAATACTATTTCTTACCTTCTTCCATAGAAATTGCTGGGCGCAGACAAATAATGGAAGCAGAAAAAAAAAAGAGAGAGCACATTGGTTAATGCGATAGTTTTTCAGGTTAACTTATAATAAGAAAAGTGAAGTGCCAAAATTATAGTAACTAATATTCTGGGCTTAATCTATAGAAATTTGGTAGAGGTTTGGTAACAAAATGATAAATGAATATAGAAACTAATATATTTATGAATCTTGTTGGAAATGGAGATCTTCCCTCTGGCAAATCCACTCCCTTCCCACCCTAAAGTTCTGTAAGGATTGCATTCTACTAATTTCTGAGTTAATGCACTTCCATCATATATTAGGAACTCGGATTTTGACTGGGATAAAAGGAAGGAAGGGAGGAAGAAAGGGAGGGAGGAAGGGAGGAAGGAAAGAGAAGAAAGGAAGAAAAGAAAAGAGAAGAAAGAAGAAGGAAGGGAAGAGAAGGGAAGGAAAGGGAAGGATGGGAGGAAGGGAGAGAAATGTGACCATTCAAGTGTATGTGCATCTTCAGTAAATATATTTTTTATAGTTATCTGCAAATTTTTCATTAAGTCTTGTTAAATAAAATTGCCTATACCTCTGGACTCAATAACCTACTCCTGAGATTATTTTCTCTCTATGGTAACATTAAACAGAAAGATACAAAATAATACTTATGGCAGCACCATCTAAAACAGTTAAAAAGAAAAGAAATGATGAAATAGTTTAGAAACTGATCATGCTCCTTCAGAAACAACCCTGCGAGAGGCGACCCTTTAAGTCAGTGGCTCCTTCCTTGGGGTTCTTGGACTTAGAGATACGTGAGTATAACAATAGGGGCTGCAAATTCTTTTTCAGGATGGACTTTTCCGAAAGGCTAATGTAAATCACACTTAGTCTACATGAGCAAATTAAACATCAACCAGTAGTCATACTAGTTATCAGATGCTCATTAGAAGTTTCAGCAGCATTTTCATGAGCCTTTGAGAAATGAAGTAGGAAACTGAATTAAAGAAGTACTTCAATCTGGTTTGGGAAAAAACAAAACAAAAAAACGTTTCCAAAACACAGGGGAAATAACTAAAATATCACTATGAAGATCATATCATGAAAAAAGTTTCTCATAAAATGTTAGGTTAATACCCAGTAGTACAATTGCTGGGTTGTAGGGCAGCTCTATTTTCAACTTTTTGAGGAACCTCCATACTGTTCTCCAGAGTGGCTGCACCAGCCTCCATTCCCAACAGTGTAGGAGGGCTCCCTTTCCCCACATCCTCACCAATATCTGTCATTTCCTGCCATGTTAATTTTAGCCATTCTGACTGTTGTGAGGTGGTATCGCATTGTGGTTTTGATTTGTATTTCCCTGATGCTGAGTGATGTTGGGCATTTTTCCATGTGTCTGTTGGCCATTTGGATGTCTTCTTTGCAGAAATGTCTGTTCATGTCTTCTGCCCATTTCTGGATTGGATTCTGTCTTCTTTGGGTATTGAGTTTGATACATTCTTTATAGATTTTGGATACTAGTCCTTTATCTGATATGTCATTTGCAAATATCTTCTCCCATTCTGTCAGTGTTTACCCCAAAGATACAAATGTAGTGATCCAAAGGGGCACCTGCACCCCAATGTTTATAGCAGCAATGTCCACAATAGCCAAACTATGGAAAGAGCCCAGATATTCATCAGCAGATGAATAGATAAAAAGGATGTGATATATATATATATACACAATGGAATATTATGCAGCAATCAAAAAATGAAATCTTGCCATTTGCAATGAGCTGGATGGAACTAAAGGGTATTATGCTAAGCTAAATAAGTCAATCAGAGAAAGACAATGATCATATGTTCTCACTGATATGTGGAATTTGAGAAACAAGGCAGAGGATCACAGGGGAAGAGAGGACAAAATGAAACAAGATGAAACCAGAGAGGGAGATAAACCATAATAGACTCTTAATCTCAGGAAATAAACTGAGGGTTGCTGGAGGGGAGGGGAGGGGATGGGGAGATGGGGTGGCTGGGTGATGGACACTGGGGAGGATATGTGTTGTGGGGAGCGCTGTGTATTGTGTAAGATTGATGAATCACAGACCTGTATCCCTGAAACAAATAATACCTTACATGTTAATAATTTTTAAAAACTTAAAAAAATTTAAAAATTTAAAGATTTAAAAAAATGTTAGTTTAAAAAAATATGGGAAGTGGTATTGCAGCTGTTAGTGTAAGCCTGTAAGATATGTATCCATAAGGTGATACGAAAACATTGCCAGTGTGTAGGAATCATAAGAGGGTTTTCTTCTTTCGAAACTCTCTCTATAGTTGTCTTCACAAGTTTTCAAGAGAAAAAGAAAAGAAAAACTAATGCGGGGCTGAGAGAAGTGAGTAATACAGTGACTGAGGACTTGCCATGGGCTGATCTGTGACACCGACACGGTTGTCTACTTTTGTCCCCTTGCAGCCTCCTGCCAGGCGCCTCTCCCTCCTCCTGGTGCCCCGTCCCCTTCCCTCCCTCCTTTCCAGGGGCTGGCACAAGGGCCATTTCTGAAGGGCCTCACACAGACGGTTCCAGTTGAGCTCTGCCAAGCTGCAGCCCCCACGTATTAAGGCAGGAAGTAGTTTACAAGCATTTGCCACCACGGACACCTTTACTAGCCATTCCCCCCCGCTGCCATTTGAACAATACTGTCTAGCAAGCAAGCTGCATTGATTAAGGAATCATTCAGTCTCGTGTTTACTCATCAAAGGCACACATAGCTGTTCAGCGGAGCTTCTGAAGAGTGAAATTTAACCCCCTGCCTGGAGTGCAAGCGAAGGTTGTGTGCAGCCGTATATGAGCTGTAGAGACCCTGGGGGCTCCACCCTGGGGAGCCGTCACTGACGGTGTCACCAACACTGGGACATTTGCATTTGCAGAAACTGAAAACTCTTCTAAATCCAAAGGAATAACTGTGCAGAGTAGGATTTCAGATGGCTGCCAGGGGGTTATTTGGGCAGGGGGGACATTTAGAGATTTAGAGATCCCCTCTTGGGCAGGAAGCCAGCCCTGGGAGGGAAGGAGCAGGCTTCGCCCTGAGGCCCACACTGGGTTTGAGGTATTAGCACACTCACATATGGTGGATTGGAGACCGGTGTGAGGCTGGTATGGCTGAGACCACCAGAACTCCCGTTGCTTCCTATGCACAAGGAAATACACCGTGAGAAAAAAAACAAAAACAAAAAAACCCACCCAGGTTAACCCGGGCGAAAGAGATCCAGTGTTTCCTAGAATTCTGCTGCCTCCATCCACATGAAAAGGGAGATTTCTTCTCCAAACACATCATCAAATAGTCTCCAAATACACAGGCTTTCTTAGCACTTTTTTCCTGCCTCACAAGATCCTTTCAGAGCAACTCTGACCTCTACTGAAACTCTGGCCGGTGACCAAGGGTTCACAGGCCCCAGAGCTTCAGTACTGACACAGGGGCCCTGCCTCTCTGCGGCTTAGCCGCTTTGCCTGGCCTCTGAGCCTTCACAGCGTGTTCCGCACCCCCCCCCCCCCCAGACTGCCGAAGCTCTACAGTTCCCTTAGGGCCACGTGGGTTCGCTCTTTCTGCCTCCTTTACGTGCACTAATCCAATCAACCTGTCATTTCTGTGGGCGCCTTGCAAGACCCCCACTCGAGACTCCTCACTGCTTTGTGCCTAATCTCACGAGGCCTTTATCCCTGTTTGTGTCAGCCCCTAGAGCTCAGGTCATCCCTTATCCTCTGCACTTTAATTCCTGTAAGGCTCCGTCCACCACCCGCCCTCCCCAAAGCCCTTTCCCACACCCCGTGGATCTTGAAGTCGATCATCAGCCGGCTCCCAGACTTCAGCCTCTACTGTGAGTGAGTCCTTCGCCTCGCTCTAACCCAAGCCCAGGTCTCCTGAGGGTACTGCTCCCTCCCCTGCACCTTTTAAGAGTGGCTTGTTTCCTCTCCCAGCTCTGGGGGAAGGGAAGGAGCAGATGAGCAGGTCTGCTGATGTCTTTCACGTCAGTACTCTCCTGGTGGCTGATTTCCAGCTGCCACCTGGCCTCACTGACCGTGGACATGAGGACGGGTGCACACGGGCTCTGGTAGCTGGCTCCCGCACACCCCGCAGCATGCTTGGCCTTGGCTCCTCAGGTCTGGAGGTGGGGTCTTGGCCATCTCCAGATTACGCCTGCTCGCCCTCACACTCTCAACATGATTCCGACAGGATTTTCCGTGATTCCATTAGGCATAGAGATGCCCCTCCCCCTCCGAACACGCGGCCTCTGGGTTCCTTGATCTCCTGCCATCCAGTTCTTACTCGGTGTTCACTCTACCTCAGCCACTGCCTCACAGTGTCATACCCCAGACCTTCCTGTGTCAGTAACTCAATCTCAACCTCCAGCACCCTCTTCTTCTCCCAACACCTCGTGCCTTTCCAGCCCCAATCATCTGCTGACCTCCTATAATCCATTGATCTTACTTCCTTTCCACTGACCCTTACTCCCTCATTTCTCTCCTTACTAGCTTAAGCATCAGGGCCCATCATTATAATCACTCCCATGGCCTTTTCTAGATTTACTGTTAAATCCAATTCTGCCTCATCCAGACCTGCCCACCAGGAAGCTGACTGGAATCACTGCAAATGAATGACATTTAACCTTAAGCAGGCCCTTCACTTATGCATACTGTATTTACCTAAGGCATCTGCTCGCAGGTTCTCATAGAAACGTCTCGAACTTTCTCTTCTCTCCTTCCCAGCACTTCCCTACCCACCCTTACTCTCCGCTGATGACATTACTTCTTATTTCACTGAGAAAATTAGAGTGGTTGATAGAGAACTTCCACAGGCTCCCACCATACGCCTCACCTTCAACCATGTCCACACACTCTGGATTCTCTGCTGTTACTGTTACTGTTAGTGATCCTGTGTAAGGTCAACCCCTCTACTTGTATATTGTTGACCTTTAAACAGACCCACTTATACACAGACTTTTCAAAAAATAAAAATAGTACAGTATGGCAAATGTATTTTCCTTATGATTTTCTTATTAATATTTTCTTTTTCTCTAGCTTACTTCATTGTAAGAATACGGTATATAATACATATAACATACCAAATATGTGTGAATCCACTGTTTCTGTTATTGGTCAACAGTAGGCTATCAGTAGTTAAGTTTTGGGGGGGTCAGAAGTCATGTAGATTTTTGACTGCATGGGGGTCAGCACCTCTAACCCCTGCCTTGTTCAACGGTCAACTGTACTAGATCATCTCTCCTGTCTGCTCAAGGACATTGACAATAGCAATTCTTTCTCTTTTTTCTCTATTGTAAAAGTGGACTGTTCCCACCAGCATTATGTACCTCACCTAAAAAAGTTCTCTCATACCATTCCACTTTCCCTTTCAGCTAGTTCTCCATTGTTCTGCTCTGCTTTGTACTAAAATATCTCATGCCATCAATTTCTTCAAATCCCACTCTGCTAGGACTTTGGTCCCATCCCGCCACTGAAATCGCTTTTATCAAGATCACCTCTGATTGCCATACTGCCAGATCCAACGGTTACTTCTCAGTCCACTCTACGGCAGCTGACATGGTTGATTTCCATCCTGCCTCTTTGGTCACTCCTTCTTAATCTCTATTGTTAATTCCTTTCCTTCTTCTTGATTTCTTATCATTGGCTAAGCCTTGGACCTTTTTCTATCTTCTATCTTTACTCATTCCCTTGGACCTCAAAAACACAAAAGTGAGGGTCATGGGTTCATATTCAATAGCTGAGGTTTCAACACAGCCTTGAATGATTAATAGAGGGAGTTAGAACTATCTTCTTAAGTTTGAGTTTCACAAGTGCTTTTCTCTCGTTTCTAGCTGGTATGATTCTTCTGATCCCCTTGGTATTTAAGATGCTTAGGGTATTTGGATAAGTTGACTTTTGGATTTATAGACCAGTGTATGTGTTTACCCAACTGCTTGTCTCCCTTTACCCCGTCTTAACTGCAATAACAGAAGGCTGGGGAAATATTTTATTTCCTGATGGCTCGGTCCTTAGTCCAGGAGTGAGAGTTTTCTTACCTCTTCAGAAGGTGGTTAGAAGGAATTAGGCCAGCACAGGTACCAAGGTCTGAGATTTTCCGGGCCTGCCACCAGAGGGTATCATTCTGGTCCACAATCTGAAGGATGTCCCCCTTCTGGAAAGGCAACCCTGCGTCCATGCAGGGGATGGTGGGATCCTCCTGGGGCCAGTATTCCATCATGGCACGAACGTACACCTGACACCAGGTGCAAAATGGCCCCATCAGAAGAACCTTGCCCATGGGTTGTCAAGACGTAAAACCACCCCTCCACCTACTATTGCTGTCTTATCTCCCCATACTCTCCAAAAGGGAGAACTTCCCTCTTTAACTGAGTCTAAGATCCATGAAAAAAGTAACTTTGGCAACAGAATCTCTTAGTGCTGAGAAGTTTTTGCTCAAGTGTTTCCCATTCTTGATGTTACTTTTTAACTTCTTGTATCCCATCTCCTTTTTTCGGATTCATTTATTCTTTTACCTCTCAGGTCATCAGTATTGAAAAATGTACAACACAGTATTGAAAGATGTGCAACACATTATAGAGAAGGGCAGTATGATACAAAATATTAAGTCACTGTTATTGTCATTTGAGAATTTACTATGTGTGATTATGAAGACTCTGTACATTCTTACCATCTTCTGGCTATTAACAGGAGGGGCAGAAACTGGAACCACCTTGAACATTATTGTGCCGCGAGACATGGCCTAGAAAATGTCAAAGGGGAGGGGATAACAAGTTACAGGTTTCGCTGGATTATTGGGGTTTAGCAGAAGGAGTTACAACACAGTGTTTCCAGCTTTAAGAGTGACATCCCCCATGGGGATTTTTACAAAGGTTCGACAGCTAAATATCATCGCAGAAGTGGAAATTAGGAAGAAATGTAGCTTCTGCCCGGCTGTGGGGCTCTGGAGTCCCTAGCCTGCTGAGCCCCACCCTGAGGACCAGCCTCCCCCGGAACACTCCATCTTGCAAACTTATTCAGCAAGATTTTCTTCCCATAGATGCTGGGGAAGGAGATGAGGTCTTGATCTGACTTCCCTTCCTCAAACCTCAGTCGGTAATTACTTCCTGAGCACCTGTTCCTTCACCAGGCAGCCCAGTGTGATGGGGAGAGGAGGGCTCCCAAGCCTTCTGAGGAGACTGACAAGCTCCAAGCTAACGGTGGGAATGGGGGCCCTCAAACATTTTGAAGAGACAGAGAACCTCTCAGCCTGATGGAGAAGGTAAGATCCTCCTGTCACATGCACTGAGAATACAGAGGTGGACAAAACCTCGTCCTCACTCAGAAATTTCACAACCCCACCATCCTGGCTCTGCAGCCACCACCAAAACAGCTCAGGTGGAGCCGTGTGCGTCTGTGAGTGGCAGACTTCAAGCCCCATTTGCAGTGTCTTCATGCCATGCAGCGTTGTGCAGCAGTGGTCATTTGCAAAATATTTTGGTGCTTGCTAAACTCCTTATAATACCACCTCTCATCTCTATCCCTGAGGCACATCTATGAACATTTAGAGTTCCCCCCAAAACCCAGTTTGAGAACCACTAGTCTATATGCTAAATAGTCATCGACCTCTGGCCCCACACTTGGGGTGTGCATGGGGGAGATGGTAGGGACATACCCCTATGACTGATTCTGGCGAAGGTTTGAAAAGTGGGACTGGGGACCTAGAAGAAACCATCATCTGGTCATAAATCCCCAGTTTCAACCACCAAGGGCAGTGGTTGAAATCCCCCTCCCCAGAGGCTAGCATCCCAAGACATCTCTCCTACCCCGAAGCTACCTCAGGGAAGATGTTAAATAGATTTCAGCTGTAGAAAAATGTTAGGGAGCAAGAATAGTTTGCTCAGGTTCAGACTCCCCTCCGAAGTCTCACTCTGCCCACTCAGGCTCAGTTTCCAAAGGAACAACCCAGACAACAAGGGACCTGGGCTGGGGAAACTGGCAGCCTTCCTGAGGCCGAAAGAGCAGGTTGGCAAGAGAAGTCTCCAGCAGAAACCAGATTAGGGTGGAAGGTTGGGGGTTGAGCTGCACAGAAGCAGAAAAGCTCTGGGGGTCTGGAGAAAGGAAGCTGCCACGAGGGACCAAATCCCCCTCACGTTACAGTGCCCACACCACGGGCCAGACAGGCTCAGGGCAGCCGCGGCATCGCACTGGGTCGTCGAGAAGGCAAACAGAAGACTGTTACCAGAATATGGATCACTTGTTCAGGGTCCAGTCCCTCAACTGAAACTCCATTCACTTCCACCAGTTTGTCTCCAGCATATAACAACCCTAGGCAAGCGGGAACACAAAACAAAGAAGGAGACAAGGAAATTGGCAAAAAAAAAAAAAAAAAAAATAGAGGTAGCTACACCAAAGATTTTTAGCAAACTCACTAATCCAAGCATGCGCTGACATTTAAAAATTTACTCTGAAATTATCATAATCTTAATCATATAGACTGGTTATTCTAGTGCCCACCTCCACCAAAGCACAGAGAACTGCGTTTTTATACCTCTTCATTGAGTGTCGAGTGATGGTGATATTTTTATTTTTGCTAATCTGATGTTGCAAAAAAAAGATAGCACCAAAAGTAAAGATGGCATCATGAGTAAACGATCAATGACAAGGAAAGGGTGTGGGGCACTCTTCCAAGAGGAAACCTGGAGGAACGTGGGAGTTACAATCAAGCCTTCAGAAACAGGAAGTAAGCAGGACAGTTATCAGAGGGAGGAGGTGAGAAGCAGGATGACGTCTTGGAACAGAAACCAAGGGCGATGAAAACCTCAAGACAGTTATGGTCGACGTCAGATGTGCTAGAGAAGCAAAAACTGAGGCCAAAGGAAGGGCTGAAGGACTTAGTAACTAGGAAATCCTTGGGGTCACTGCTTTTCAAATGTTGGGGTATGAAGACTGTGCCAGGTCTGCAGGACCGTGGGCAGTGAGGAAGCAGGACAGCAGGGAAGGGCTGAAGGACTTAGTAACTAGGAAATCCTTGGGGTCACTGCTTTTCAAATGTTGGGGTATGAAGACTGTGCCAGGTCTGCAGGACCGTGGGCAGTGAGGAAGCAGGACAGCAGGCACAGTGAAAGGAAGGAAATTCAGTTGGCTGATAGAAAGCACAAGCAACGGGCATTTCAAGGTGGGGCAGAGCTATGCCTGTTGAAAGCAGAAGGACCAGGGGAAGAGTGGGAGTTGGGAATATAGGGCAGGTAAACCTGGACTTGCATGCTGACTCGAATTGTGCAACCTCGAGCATGTTAGTTACTTAATCTCTTCGAGCCTCAGTTTCCTTTTCTACAGAATGGCATATTTGTTAGGTTACCACGAGAATGTAAACTGAGTGGACATTAATATGGGGCCTCAGTGAAGGAGGGAAAGAGGATTTTCTGGAATATTTATTTCCTCCTTCTTAGTAATCAAGCAATGCCATGCATTGAAGCCCGACTGTGGTTAGGAAAGAGGGGTCTCCCTGGAAAGACTAAACATCTAAGGTTTCCTATTTCTCTGGTCATGCGTGTACCCTGCTGCTCCAGCTTACCACTCCTCTCAGCCAGCCCTCCGTGGATGACTCTGGCCACCAGGATGTCCCCTGTCATCTCGTGGCGCTTGATGGTAGCTCCCTGGGGATAGAGTGCAATGGAATCCCTCTTTTACCTAACATAATCATTTTTCTGGTGGCTTCCCTCAAAATAGCTCTGGTCTGGTCAGAAGAGGGTCTTTATACCAACCAGGGCCATTCATTCAAACTTGGCCTACCAAAGCCTCTATCCAACCACATAGATACAAAAAAAATACTTAGATCCTTCCAAAGATAAAGAAAGCTCTCACCATTACAACCTAATCAAAGAGACTATTCTTAGAAAATCAAATTAATGCCTCACTTAGCTTCCAATTAATAAAGAGGAAAAAACTTAGATAAATACATTGGAGTTTAGGGAAATTTATGTACATCAGAGAGTCAAATAATAAAATAAAATATGCGGCACCTGAGTGGCTCAGTCAGTTAAGCGTCCAACTCTGGATTTCAGCTCAGGTCATGATCTCATGGTCACGAGATCGAGCCCCACATTGGGCTCTGCATGGGGCTCCACCACTGAGCATAGAGCCTGCTTGGGATTCTCTCTCCCTCTCCCACCGTCCCTCCCCCAGCTCATGCTCAAACTCTTTCTCTCTCTCTCTTTCTCTCTCAAAAAATAAAATAAAATAAATAAAATAAAATAAAATAAATGTCTTATTTTTCACAGATTTTTCAACAAAGGAAAACACAAAGCAGAAGTCTTTCCTCGTGAAGACATTATAACATATAATGTGAAACCACGGGCAAAAATCGTTAGAATGTCGTGCTCTAGCCATTATCATGGATACCCTCACATCATCTGAATGCTTCAAACTATACCTGTGACTACAGACAAGAATATTTAACATTATATTAAATAACTACTGGAGATAATGTAGTTCACAACTAACCCTTAGTTCATAATTAACTCTTGGTTCACAATTAGCCCTGATATCATTTTAACTGAGAAGATAAAGTGATTTCCTTACCAGGGGCTGTTGGTTTTTCACCAAACAAACAATCCGCATTGCTTCCTCACTCTCAGGGATATTGTCTGGCAGTGGGGGGAGAAGGGGTTCAAAATCTTTCTGAGCCACAGTGTCATGGGCACTAAGCAAGGCCTAGGAACAGAGAAGGCAAGGTGAACAAAGGTCACACACAGGACACACACATCTAGAAGAGGGTGAGCCAACACTCTGTAAGACACCCCACGACCATCACCACAACCAACACACACATGCCGGGCATGGCATTTTATGTGGATTAACTCATTCTTCATGATACCTCCATGAGCAGGTATACGTATTGTCCCCGTTTCATAAAGAAATGAGGCACAGGGAAGTTAAGTGATACATAACATATTCCTGCATTTCTGCTAAAATGTATTCTGTCACTTTCTCATTTCCTGCAAACACATGTAATCCACGATGCTCCCATAAGCTTGAACTACAGAATAACTTTTGTAATGTTTTCCCTGATTAAGGCAGAATAGGAGACTGTAATCAAAACATCATCAGGTGGGGAAGTAGTCATTCCATAGCCCAACCTGAGATTGGTGGACAGAACTTCTCTGGAACTCAGAGAAAATTCTCTAGGGTTATGTTGTGAACTGAAAATTTGACTCCTAAATTCCATCGCTCCAAGGCAGATATTCTCGTAAGGTTCTCATTTGTTGATAAACTGAACTCGAACTCTATAAGTACTATGAGAGAGGCTTCTGTTCTGCAATCAAATGTTCTTCAACCAGATGTCCTTCATATACTTCCTCATTGAATTAATCATCCTTATACCATATTTTCAGAACCTCTTCACACACCTCATCCAAAACTTAAAATATTTCCAAGTTGGAAAGGAAGTATACTACCCTGACTGTCCCCCAGAATTTTAGAGGGACAATGGCTTTTCAGGGTGGAAACAAGACATCATGGAAAGTTCTGGATGTCTCCTCATAAACATGGCAGGCTTGGCTCCACAGCTACCAACACAGAGCCAGTCGCATCTCAGGCTCACATCTTTAAAAACAATCTGTTGGTCGCCCATGTACAGTAATAGAATGTCTATTTAGAAAGGACACTTCCTGTCACACTTACTTCTTCTTCCCAACTTTGCCCACGTGCCAGATGGGCATATCTTGTCTATTTTAGAAAGCACTTGCCTTAAAGTGTGGATCCTGGAGGATTTGTTTCAGCTCTTGGATCTCAGGGGATTTAGGAGTTTCACGTAATATCCCCACTACCTGGTTGGTGAAAAAGCATACACTGTAAAATTTTTAAAAATCTTCATCACCTAGTTAACATCATCCAGGCTGGATAACAGATACACTAACTTGGGTGATACTGACCTAAGAAGAACTGTCACTGAAACCTTCTTTTTTATCTTTAAAGTCAGGGCCTAGGATCTTTCCTTATCCATTCAACTTTACTATAGCAGGTAGAATCCAAGATTCGGGGTAGGTCTAAATCCCAGTGCCTCCATCCTGGCATACCACAGGCTTGGAGGAGGAACTAACATAATTTCGTAATATATGTACCAAGGCAATTTCCCTCTAGTGGTGCTAAAACAACTGTTTGTTAATGTGAATCTTTATGGGCAGGCCAAGGTGTCTGAGTTCTCCAGGTACAGGCTCAAATGCCTGGAGAACTCAGGTAGCTTAATTCCATGGGATGCTCCATTCATCATATGGAAAATGGGAATAGTAATTTGTATTTTAGGACTTATTATTTGATTACCAATTTTAATATTTGTTGCAATAAAAAAGTGTTAAACATTCTATTCTGATCTCTTTTCTGTTTGGGTGTAGACCTGCTTTCTGAGAGGACATAGACCTTTCAAGAGTTTACTGAGCCCCATGAAACCTCAGCAGTTGAGCCTCATTACATACAGTTAAATGAAAACAAGTAGTTTACTAAGCTTTACCCCATTCCCTAGGCTTACAACTGAATAAAATATGTATTTTCCTGGGGACAAATGAGAACAATTTGAATTATTGATTACTGGAACTGAAGGTACAGTTTTTTCTTCTTTTTTCCCTATTTCTTTTAATATGGTTTGGACAATAAATAATAATAAAATGGATTATACTTATTCATCCACCCAACAAATATCTATTGAGCATCTAAGTGCTACGCACTGTTTTCAGTGATACAAATACTGTGGCAGACAAAAATCCCCATTCTCAAAAACAAATATCCCCATTTTTACTTGATGAGGAGAATTAAGGAGATAAATAAAACAGGAAAGTGGACAAGGAGTGCTCTGAGGGGCTGCAATTTTAGATTGGTGACCAGAGAAGGCCTTAGTGAGAAGGTGACATTTGGGAGGAGACCAGGAGATGAGGAAGCAAATCATGTAGCTATATGGGCAAGAGCATTACTGACATATGGAATAGCAAGTGCAAAGGGCCTGTGGCAGGAGCATGTCTGGTTCACACAATCATAAGGGGTTAATCTGACTGAAGCAGAGTGAACAAGAGCTAGAGGGTGAGTGTTAAGTCAAAGAGGGAATGGGAATTACATTATGTTTGGCTACACACTATGATGTGTACCCTGAAATGGGAAGTCATTGGAAGGGTTTGAGCAGAGAAGTGACATGATTTGATACACCCTTCAAGAAGATCTCTTCAGTTGCTATGCTGAAACATATTATAGCGGCTGAAGGGTGGAAGCAGGAGACCAGGTAGGAGGCCATATTGCAAATATCTGTATACGAGATGACAATGGTTTCTATTAGATGGCAGAGTGGAAGTGATAAGATTCTGGATATATTTTGAGATGGGAGCTGACAGGATCTGTTGTCAGATTGGGTGTAAGGTATGAGAGAAGGAGAAAGTCACAGATAACCCCAAAGACTTTGGTCTGAGTGCTGCAAGAACAAATATGTCATTACTGAGATGGAAAAGGCTGGGAGGGGGGTGGCTTTGGGTGTGGGGAAGATCAGGAGCTCGCGGGACATGCCAAGTTTAAGGGGTCCAGTAAGCATACAACTAAGTATGAGGAAGAGGAGGCAGTTGGATGTGAGAGTCTAGAGTTCAGGCAAAGATCCCAGCTAGAGATATATATTTGGGAAACATTACTATAACAATATTTATCCTCAGATTACATAGGATAAATGGAGTGTAAGGTTTAGAGAAAAAAAGAGAGAAATTGACGCATGCTGAAAGTGTTTTGTTGTTGTTTAAATTTGAAGTGCTGACCAATTTTCTTCCTTCTATTAAAGCTCAATTAGAAACACTTACAAGATGTGTAATCATCAATCCAATTTTGCTGTCAGATCCTTTAATTCATTAAAGCCCCACTATTCTGTGGATTAAAAAACCACCTTACCTCACAGGATAATGTCTGTGCATGAGTTGTGGCAGGAACGAGTTTCTTTTCTTTAAATTCCTGGAGGCAATCATAAACCTGCAGAGGGGCAACAAGGAGAATGACATATTGATAACATGACTATTGATGTCTCTGCACTATTCACAGTAGTCATGACATGGAAACAACCTAAGTGGCCAGGAGTCGACGAGTAGATGAAATCAAGAGTCTTAAAACAAGTGCTGTGAGAGTACCTCTTTGTTCATATTAAAGATGTTGCCGCTTTCTCTTATTTTGAAGAATATATTAACATGCATTAAAAGATTAACCACATTGCACACTTAGCTGAAGGAAACACCCACATCCCCAAAAATAACTTTAAAAGAATCATTCTTAAAAATAGCATTTGAGAACTCGTTCTTTCTGATAACATTTGCTGCAACATGGACGGCACTGGAGGAGATAATGCTAAGTGAAATAAGTCAAGCAGAGAAAGACAATTATCATATGATTTCTCTCATCTATGGAACATAAGAACTAGGAAGATCAGTAGGGGAAGAAAAGGGATAAAGAAAGGGGGGGTAATCAGAAGGGGGAATGAAACACGAGAGACTATGGACTATGAGAAACAAACTGAGGGCCTCAGAGGGGAGGGGGGTGGGGAATGGGATAGACTGGTGATGGGTAGTAAGGAGGGCACGTATTGCATGGTGCACACAACTAATGAATCATCGAACTTTACATCAGAAACCAGGGTTGTACTGTATGGTGACTAACATAATAAAAAAACATTAAAATAAAAAAATAGCATTTGAACAAAATTATAATCAGATAGTAGATGCTATTGTACAGTGTGTGAAATTTTAGCCAAATTTTTAAAAAAGAAATTTTCAGGATAAGAAAAATGTAAGATACCCAAACAGAATTGTAAATATCTTATTTCCTGATTTTAAGAAACAAAGAAGAATATAGTTTTTTAAAGATTTATTTATTTATTTGAGAGAGGGAGAGAGAGAGAAAGTGGGAGGGAGGGGCAGAGGGTGAGAATCTCTAAGCAGACTCCCTGCTAAGCAGGGAGCCCAGGGTGGGGCTCGATCCCACAACCCATGAGATCACAACCTGAGCTGAAACCTAGGGTCAGATGCTTAACTGACTGAGCCACCCAGGCACCCCAAAGAGGAACAATTTTTTAAAAGCATTTTTATTTGTCCTGAGTTTTAGCCTCAAGGACAAAGAGTTGTAGACAGATGCTAAGGGTGCTGTCAATGGCCGTTTGTGGTGGCCACTTTGTGATTCCAGGGTCCTCTGGAAGAAAAGGAACTGGGGGAGAAAAGAGGGACTGCTATATACTCTCCCACCAAAATCTATCCTTCGTAATCTAAGAGATTTGTGTGGCTCTTCTCTGAGGATTGCTGTGACATTGTGATTTATAATAAGAATTATACATTTGGTCCTGATTCTGGCTCAGAGCTCTTAAAACCCTTGGAATTTCCTAAGTGAAGAAAGTGACAAAGATACCTTTTTTTATGTTAATGAGGTGACTTCTGGAATGTACCTAATGTTAAGGGCAGGTTGCCAGGAGAACCAACCATGTAATTAGACTGTTGGAATTTTCAGTCCCACCCCCACCCCCAGCCCCACCTCCACCTCTGGGGAGTGGAGGGGCTGAAGATTGACTCAATCCCCAATGACTAATGATTTAATCAACTGTGCCTATGTAATGAAGCCTCCGGAAAAGCCCCAAAGGACTGGGTTTGTTAGAACTTCTGGTTTGGTGACCTTGTGGAGATCTAGGGGAGCGTGAGGGGGTATGGAAGCTCTGTACCCCTTCCCACAGGCCTTGCCCTATTTATTTCTTCCATCTGGCTGTCCCTGAGTTCTATCCTTTATAAACTGGTAATGTAGCAAGTAAAATGTTTCTCTGAGTTCTGTAGGCTGTAGCAAATTAGTCACACCCAAGGAAGAGGTCATGGGAACCTCTGATTTGTAGACAGTTGGACAGAAGCACAGGTAACAGCCTGGGCTTGTGACTGGCGTGGGACATGGGGGAGGGGACAACAGTCCCATGAGACCCAACCCTTACCCTATGGGATCTGATGCTCTCTGCGGATAGATAGTGTCAGAATTGAGACGAATTACAGACATCCGCTAGTATCCTGACAATTGTTGTTGGTGTGGGGACCCCTACACCCATGTTGGAAATTCTCAGAACACAGAAAAGAATTGCCTTCTAAGAACTTTTACCAAGTTGAAATTTCCTGCCACCTGGCCAGCGGCACAGTTGGGTGACCAGTTTTCAGCTCCCACAGTAAGCGAAGACCTCCAGGTAACGGGTGCTCACCTTCAGCAGAGCCCGCAGCCATGGGGAATGGAGAAGATCGTAGAGGAGACACACTCCATTCACGTCTCGGCTATAGAACAGATTCAGCTCTCGCAGCACAAGCCTCAGGATCTGGGAGAGACCTGGAAAAGGGAGAGGGCAGAGGTGGGGTGGCCGGTGGAGGTGAAGAAAGGCAGGTGTAAGTGTGAAAGATAACTCTGACAGCTGGGATGTGCCACAG
The DNA here is from genome assembly GCF_023065955.2 of Ursus arctos. NCBI lineage: Eukaryota > Metazoa > Chordata > Mammalia > Carnivora > Ursidae > Ursus > Ursus arctos. Next base: position 76,799,102 of record NW_026622763.1, read on the forward strand.
GGGCTCCCGAGGAGTGAGACGATGCTGGGTTTAAGGCCAAAATCTCTGGTTCTATCACTGTGCGAACATCAGAAAGTCATCCAACTATCTGAAACCCAGTTTCCTTGTGGCAAAATAATAAGCTAGCTTTCCCATACGGTTGTTGCTAACATTAGATGAAATAATAGATCACGTACAGATGTAAGATTTTATGAGAGCAATATTCTTTCCCTTCCCCCACCTTATCAGCCTTTGGTTTATTCCAAAATTACTTAGTTGTCCTCTGGATTCTCCTTTTCTAATTCAAACATAGTCATTTGTATTCACCTTTTCTGAAAGTTCTTATTGAAAGTGTTATTGAAAAACTCTGATGGCCAGGGCGCCTGGGTGGCTCAGTGGGTTAAGTGTTGGACTCTTGGTTTTGGCTCAGGTCATGATCTCAGGGTCATGGATTTGAGCCTCAAGTCAGGCTCTACCCTCAGCAGGATGTCTGCTTGAGATGCTTTCTCCCTCTTCCTCTGCCCCTCCCCCTGCTTGTGCCCCCTTTTTCAAATAAATACTAAATCTTAAAAAAAAAAAAAAGAAAGAAAAAGAAAACAAATCAAACTGCCAAGAGATGTTTAAAGAAACTGAAGAGATTTTAGTGAATGTTGGATTTTTTACATGTTTTCATAGACATTCTACTTGTTGCAGTGATATTTTGAATGTTAACAAGTTGTGAAGTTCTAAGTTTAAATAAAACATGGTGGGAAAAGAGAAAAAAAGGAGGTTCTGAATCCACTGTGCTGATTTCTTTCCTTCCTGCCTGAAAATTGCTTAGACTCATCACCAATAGAGGTAGTAGGATATTCCAAAGTGTCCAACAAGTTCCTTATAAGAATCACAATACATTTATCAGAATCCCTGCCCCTAAATTTCATCTCATGTCTAGAGTGATGTTATAAGGCCTTTCTGGTCTAGAAAGGATTCCGGGCACCACATACCGTTCTCCGGATTGGTTGCTGTAGAGGGTTTCATGTTCTTCTTGTCCAGTGGATCTGCTCCTTTGTCTGACTGTATCCTTCCTGCCCAAGCTTTCGGACGGACTTCAGCCCTGGGAGCAGACCTGTAAACAGCACATAACTCACTCAGTCACGCTGGCCCTGCAGCTCTCACACTGGAATAGGTTTTCAATAGCATTTCTTGAGCAAGACAAGCACTGTGCTAGACCCAGGGACCCATATCAAACAAAACACTTGCCCTGTAGAGCTCACTCTCTAAATTAACCAGCCCTACGAGAGAGCATTACTGTTTCATGGAACACTCCTCCCACTCTCTTTTTTTTTAACAAGTGACAAATATTTGTTTATTTCTCACCTAGATAATTTTACCATTCTTCAGAGCTCAGAAGAGCTTTCCCTGGCCTGACTCCACACAGGTGCCCTGGTCCCTCTCACTGTACCTACAAGTTCTTCGTGGCACCAATCACAATGGCAAGAGGCATGGTTACGTCTGAAGCATACTCTTAGAGGTTATTTTCTATGTGGCTTTAGGAAGGATTAGTTTCAAGAAACAGAAACCCAAAATAATAGTGGCTAAACAGGGTGGAAGTTTGTATCTTGCTTGTGTGAAAGTGTAGAGGCAGAGACAGTTCAGGGCAGGTAGGGCGGCCTTGCTCCATGAAGTGCTCAGAAAATGGGCTCCTTCCAGCTCACTGTTCTGCCTCCCTGGGCTGTGGTGTGGTTCCCATCTTCCTGTTCCAAAATAGTGGCTGGAGCTCCAGCCATCACTTCTACTTTTCAGCCAGCAAAATGAGAATTTAGAAAATGAGGGCAAAGGGAATATGCTCACTGCTCTTTGTGGCGGTTTCACAGAAGTTGCCCTATATAATGAAAAATCACCTTATGCCCTGGCATAACTTTAAAACACCTCACTGGATTTTTATGTTGCTAAAAAAAAAAAAAATCCCCCAAACACCCTTATAATTATCAGAGCCTAGAACCCAAATTTTCTTTACCAAAAAACACAAAGTATTTTTGCATAGTTTTCACATACATTGAGTTTTCTGAAATGCTACTACCGTAACTAAGAGATGAATTTACTTTGTTTTGTTTGGACTTTATCAATCGTTTACCATTTCAGAAAATCCTGTCAATAAAGGTAAGGCTGTTTTGCTTGATACACCTTTCAGTTGCTTTTTCCCCTTGCCTTGTCTTAATATCCCACTCTGCTACTGGTGTTTCCTGGGATCACTTTCTGAAAAAATCATCCCATTAGAATCCTAAAAACATAGCATTTAGGACATCACTATAACACACCACTATCAGGCTGTATGTGTGTCTGCATTCAAGGCTGCTGCTGCATCCCTGGTGGACTTTTTTACAGGTGCAGACATGTTTCATTATATCTTTTGGTGTAGTGGTATTTCATATTTACATGTTGAAATATACAATGCCTTATTGACATTTATTTAACGTCTTTTTATTATTACTAAGGCACGATACAGATGGATTTTCTTTTTTTGAAGTTGTGTATAAGTGTCTTATTCTGGGTTTCCCCAGAATCAGACACAGAGCAAGGATTCTAGTGGGATGATTTGTTTGGAAAGTGATCCCAAGAAACACCAGTAGCACAGTGGGATACTAAGACAAGGCCAGAGGAAAAAGCCAGTGAAAGTATATCAAGCAAGTAACCACTCTGGGCTCTATGGAGCTTAGTCCCTTGGGGGAAGAAGGGACAAGTGGGGGTATTTATACACCAATGCTGCCAGTCATTGGGTGAGGGCTTTTGCCAGAGAACATTACTTCTAGTCCTTCCAGCCTCCTACATGCATACTCTCAGTGCGTGCATGCCCTGGCAGTTCATTGGCCTGGAGTGCACCCAAATTGTAAGGACCAAGGGTATATGGGTAGTGCACCAACAGCATTTGTTATCCAAGTAGGATAACAAAGGATAAATCAGGATTTTTTTTTTTAAAGGAGTACTGTAAACTAATTGTTAGAGACTGGTATATTGTATCTGATATGGTTGAAAACCACTGTCTAGAATTTAGACAGATTGTGGAGTTGAACCAGGGAGGCTATCCAGTAAAAGACAAATCATTATTATGTTGTCTTTAAATTCCCAGGCAGTGAGAAGGAAAGCTGTTACGGAATTTTAAACAGTCTCCCATACACATTCTTTCCCAGTCACACTGAAGTATTCTAGTTTGCTAGATTCTACCAAAACCTGACATCACAGGCTTTTGCCATGCCCACCACTGCCTGCCTGCCCAGCCCCAACTGAGTGAGGTTAAACCCTGCCACTTTCCTGTGTTCCAGGTTTTGAGCCTCTGTTGAATCATTTAGCACAACATCTGCATGTATGATTCACCTTCTTCCCAAGAGGGGAGTGTGGAGGGTAGGGAATTGAAAAGGGAGGTGGAGTGTCTGCCAGACAAAAGTCAGAGCAAACAGATGGGTCTGACACCAAACCATCACATCTAGGCAGCTGCTGGAAACGCTACCCAAAGCGCGGTTCACAAGTTACATCCTTGGAGAGGAAGCACAGATTAAACAAGCCAACTGCCATCTGTGCATTGTAAGTCAGGTGGACCACATTTCTTCCGTATTAATGCCCAAATGCCAGTGTGCCGAACTAGGCCTATCCACGCAGCAGCTGGGAGCGCCAGACTGTGCATTCCTGCGACGACCTGATTTGTGAGGGAGATTTACAGATAGACTGTGATTTCCATAGTGAGTTTTAATTATTAACATAGCCTCCAGCAAATCGACTGCTGACTCCAGGGTTGCAGATAACGAATTCATATATTCTAAAAAGCTCATGTTGACTAAAAGCTCCTCACCCATGGAGGCATAAACAGAAATTTTCACCTCCACAGCTTAGGTGAATTCTAAACACAGTGGTCACTGTCAGGTTCCTGTGACAAATTTGTTGTAGACTGAACTGTGTTCCCCCAAATCCGGATGTTGGAGCCCTAACCCCACTTTGACAGTATTTGGAGAAGGGACCCTTGGGAGATATTAGGCTGAGATGAGGCCATGGGGGTCAGCCCCCATGATGGCATTAATGCCCTTGTAAGAAGAGACACTGGAGAGCTTGCTCTCTCTGTCTCTCTGCCAGGTAAGGACACGGCGAAGCGGCGGCTCTCATCAAGCTAGGAAGAAGGACCATACCAGAACCCACCCATGCTCGTACCCCAATCTCAGGCTTCCAGCCTCCAGAACTGCGAGAAAAAAAAATCTCTGTTGTTTAAGCCACCGAGTCCCTGGGATTAGCCCAAGGTAAGACAAAGTCATAGAAAGAAACTCAGAAAATGGTTTTCCCTCTCTCCAGATGGCTATCAAAACTCTTGCGATGCTTCAGTTCACAATCCGCTTCACAATTCCCTTACGCATTCACCTGTTCAGTGTCCAGTGTCCACCTGGAAAGTGGACCTCCTGCTTTCATTCACCGTGAAGTCTCAGCACCTGTAGCAGGGTCTGGGCTGTATTTCCAGTTGTTGAGAAGGGGTGGAAAAAGGCGAGGCCAAAATACGGAAGGAAAAGGCTGATACTTCCCCTGGGAGTTCAAGAGGAGCTGGGATGTCAATCCTAAGGTGGGAGCCACTGACTCCAGAGCCCTGTGCCATTCTTCCCTTCCTCAGCCTGGTTATACGGACTTCAACCTCCTTCCCTATCAAACTTTGAAAACCTTCCATTTCTCAGATGTGGAATCGGACATACAAAGGGGTATTTGGTAGAGTTAACAAGTAGTAAAATCAAAAGCCCTGAAAAATGCTAGTGCCTGGTAAAGGACTATAATGCCTCTTCCTTGCCTTTTCGTGACTTCTGGACCAAGTTTGTCAGAACTTATCTATTTTTGCTGTCATGAGAATGAGAATTCGTGATGGAGGCTGCAAAAAAGTAGAAACCCACCTATATGCGGTTCTGGACTAATTATGTAACAGAGGAAGGATCACCGGTTCTTATTAACTGAGAAGCTGCATTAGTGCTATGGACTCATAAGGAATTTGTCCTAAATATTACGTTAAAAATCAGTATTTCCATGAACTTCTTAAAATCTAGTGATTACTATTAAATGCCATTCACCCTACCCGTATTAAACTCATTTTTCAGAACAATGCTTCCTACTAGACAAAGCCTGAAAAAGCACTTGAAAACTTGCTAAGTATGAAAATGGCCCAGCTTTCTCTGGGTCAAAATGCTGTTGACTAGGACCAGAACAAATGCTCAGTTTTACTCAGTCTGCATGACAATTCGTTATTCCATACTTAAACGGTTTCCCAAAGCAAAACCTGCTCTTTCAAAATCACAGAATTCTCCATATGATTTGGGTTAAAATGAAACTAAACCATTCGAATTAAATTACCCAAAATTTTGTTTGTAGCTATTAAAAATTGACAGAAGCACGGACATTTATAGATCTCTTCTGGTAACTGAGGATCATTTGGCAGAGTCTCTTACCTGCAAGGCTGCAAACATGCAATGTTGCTCCTATCCAGAGAAAAGCTTCAGTAGAAAATACTAGTGGGCTATTAGCTGCCAAAGTCACCTCACTGTTCTAGATAAAATCTCTGCACATCCTCTTTGATTTAATCCACAGAAGCCTAACCCAGCCTAACCACTAAGTTACTCATAAGCTTTCTCTGTCACAAATCTTAGGTATTCCTCACACTGAGAAGTCTAATTTATATCATTTTCAATCTTCGCTGTGGCATTTTCTCTCAAAATGCCACCACATAGTTAACACCAAAAAATGTATTTTTGTTGACCATTCCATGATAAACAAACACCCACAACAGACAATAGCATTTTTAATGAAAGGAACAACTGTGGAAATCCAGAGAGTAAACTGACCTTTTAACCTTGTCTCACATTATGAGAATAGGAAGACCCTTCAGCCAGTAATAATGAGGTCTGTAAAAAACAGTTCCTTCTTGAAGGTCCCCTACCAAGTACTGTCCTCAACCTAATAGTTACCCATTCTCTCAGATCGGAGTTACTTCTTTATTTGAAAAGTTTATACTGCAGGGGCACCTGGGTGGCTCAGTCGTTAAGCATCTGCCTTCAGCTCAGGGCCTGATCCCAGGGTCCTGGGATAGAGCCCCATGTCGAGCTCCTTCGCTGGGAGCCTGCTTCTTCCTCTCCCATTTCCCCTGCTGTGTTCCCGCTCTCGCTGACTGTCTCTCTCTCTCTCTAATAAACAAAATCTTTAAAAGAAAGAAAGAAAGAAAGAAAGAAAGAAAGAAAGAAAGAAAGAAAGAAAGAAAGAAAGAAAGAAAGAAAGAAAGAAAGAGAAAATTTTATACTGCAGCAGAGGGTGGGTGGGAAGTGCACCGGGAAGTAGATAACCCAGAATAAAACTGAAGGGTTCTGCTCACAGCAGGGCAGAGCAGAATAAAGACCAAATGGCCATTCTTAGAGGTTTATCAGTCCCTTTACTCGAAATTAAACAGATGGCTTTCCTTTTCTTTCCACTGCGGATGAAAATGCAAGCTGGGAATGGGACACATCTGTGACTGTTTTGAGCACACCATATTTTACCATAGACACCTAATGTTACTAAGAGTTTTCATTTTCAACTCATTTCTTACCTTATGATCTTTTTTAAAAAAAAAATTTGAGCGAGCGTGCACGCGTTAGCGCATGTGAGCAGGGGAAGGAGCAGAGGGAGACGGACAGGGAGTCTCAAAAGACTCCCTGCTGAGATGCAGGGCTGGATCTCACAACCCTGAGATCATGACCTGAGCAGAAATCCAGAGTCAGATGCCCAACGAACTGAGCCACCCAAGTGGCCCTACCTTATGATCTTTTAATGCATAACCCAGCTGTGAAGCACCATCTCTGGAAGCAGTAGTAGGAAAGAGCCCTGGGATTAGAGTTAGGGAAGTTCTAGGTTAGAGTCCCAGCTCTAACAGTGAGCAAATCCCAGCCACTCCTTGTCTATACAATCAGTGGGGCTAAGACCTGCCTCAGGGCTCTATGAGCATTCACCATACATGTGAAAGATCTGTAACCTATTGCATGAGTGCTAGGTATTTCTATTTACAGACAGTGGCCTGGAGATTTAGATTTAGAATTTGAAAATTTATGGCTTTACTATGCTATCTGAAAGGTATAAATACAGTATCATGAGCCTAAAGTAACTGCAAAGTTCCATTCAAAACTCCAATAAAAGGATGAGTTAAAACATGTTTTTCTTAGAACTGAGACAGTCTACCATCATTTGAGAATTTCTCAGTGGGTCTCAAGTCTTTTTATGTCCAGAACTACCCGTCTCTCTCTCTCTTAAGGGGTCAAAGACATTGGGTAAATTTTTAAAAGCCAAATGCAGAATCTGATTATTCTAAAATCAAAACAATCTCTAATGGAAATGCAAGGTGTTTAACATAAACCAATCAAGTGTTGGTTCCTTTCCAATAATGGGCGGCCACCTTCTGGTAGAGAGTAATGGTGACATGGAAAAGCATCTTGAGAAGACATTACAACTGGGAAGTAGCTAACTAATGCGTAGTAGTTCCAATGAGAATTTTAAATCCTCTCTCTTCCCTTCCCTGGATCTGTTCAGTAGGGGGGAAAAAAAAACAGTGACTATCAAAATATGCCTTTTACTCAAATAAATAATAGATTTAAGACCCCTGTCCTTGGGGTATTAGGATGAGAAAGTCAATTTGTCAGCAAAGGTGCTATAATTATGAATTTATGTTTATTTTAAGGACAGAGATCTCTAAAACCCCAGAGGGACACCGGAGGCCAATACAAAGAGGCATGGATTACAATTTGGGCAAAAAATAAATTAAATACATAAACAAAACACTAAGCCTGGGTTTCTTTTAAATTTTTAAGCTGCCCCTGAGTCATTTCTTTTGCAATCATAAAACAACCTCATAGAGATGAATGTCTTTTATTATGAAAATTGCTGCTACATTACAGCCAACATTCCGAAACAGTATTTTAATAAACATGTCTTGATTATAAAGTAGAGCAGAAACCATGATCCTTTTTTAAAATTGATTAACACCTGCTGATGTTAACACAAATCTGGAGGATACTCCATATGTTCACCATGGTGTGTGGGAGATGAGATGAGGAAGAGCACCTATGTTATTCAAAACAGCTACTAGTGTTACTTGTACAGTGTAAACCAACCATTTACAATAGGACATTAAAAAAAAAAAGGTGAAAGGCAAAACACTAAAATGTTGAGGTGTTATAATACATTTGAGATGGGAAAAGCCAAACTTGTTTCCTTTTTCTTCCCCTCGGTGAGTTCAGTGCGAGGTACAGGGAAGAACCAAAACACTAGATCAAGGATAGATGCAGTTCCTTGCTTCCATATTTCCCAGAATTTAGTCCTGCTCCAAAACACAGCCCACATGCAAAAGCTCTTCAGGCTCTCATTCACAGGCCTAGCAATACAGCATTTGCACACGGACGAGTGAGGTTCCATAGCAGCTCAGAGTCAGTGTTTGAATTCCAGTGTATTCACTCTGTAGCACTGAAAGGAATCCAAGAACAAAACCCCTATGTTCTTTCTAGTCAGGAGGCAGAAGACTCCTATTTAGATGTGTTTCATGTTTGGGGTCAGGGTATGGTAGTCCCTGCATAGAACCTCTCCCATCATGAATACCCTGGTGGAAAAGCTTAGAAAAAGTTAAAACTGCAGTTTTAGAAGGTCCTCTTTCCCCTCCCTCCGCAAAGAAGCATGACGCACACGTGACTACAAGGAATTCAGGAAGGCATAGTGTAGCTACTATAGTTTCAAGTACAATCTGCTCCTTGCAAAGGGGTCTGGGGTAACTGCAGGCAAACCCGAAACTCAAAAAAATTTTTTTAACTTCTTTAAGAAGCTATACTGAGAATTCTTCTTACAACTTCATGTAGCTGGCATACTCTTTACTGTAGGAAGGGATGTCCTCTTTTTCCAAACAGTAAATGTGTGATATTTGGGGGACTTAACATAGGAAAGGGCCTGGTTTAATTGAATTCGATCTCCTTTTCAACCCTCCCTTTAAATCATACAGTCTTTTTTTTCTGGGCTCAGGGCTATCATCATTAGTAACGCTCAGAAAAAAACCACCAAAATAACACAACGTCCTAATTTCAACACCATTCTTTTTTGCCACTATAGGAAGACACCAGATGGTGCTAAAATATCCTACAGATAATCCAGTTGTCAAGCTGTTGTGCATCCTAGTTAAGCTTCTCACGCTGGATCTGGTAGTAACATGCCTGAAAAAAAGTTCAAGACAATTTAAAATGTACTTGTAAAGAAACAACATAGCAATGGACAGGAGACTAAAGAAAGGAAATGTCTGATTAACACTAATAGCTCCAACAAAATCAGTTAGTTGCTTTATTTATCCCTGTTTACTTCCAGTCCCCCATCCAATGTCTATTTTGCCTACTTGTAAATTAGTAGAGAGAAAATTTTGCACACTTTCTTCTAATTCTAAAATAAATTTTTTAGAAGCTGTTTAATATTCTTCACCAAGCAGAAATACCTTAATTGGCTAAGCCACTACTCTGTGGACATTTAGAATATGCTGAGCATTATAAGGTATACAAACAACTGTAATTGGAACAATCTAGTATGTTTAAGAAACTATAAATTAAGAGTAAGCATCATTCCAGACTCAACGAGTCAGAATTTCCAGGAATGAATTTTTAAGAAGCATTCCCAGGTGATTCTGGAAGTATCCAGGTTTGGAAGTTACTCACACTACAAAGAACACCTCAGCCAAACCATATATGTTTTCCATTCTTCAACTCCTCAGGATAAATATCCAGGAGTAGGATTACTCAAACACCAAGAACATTTTTGATGCTGTTGATATTGATGTTAACAACAACAGTTTTCTAAAGGGCTGACTGCTGTTTAATCCATTATCGGCAATGTGGACATAATTCTGATTTCACTATACCCCTATCACCACTGGCTATAATTTTAAAAGATCCTTGCAAATTTAGTAGGCACAAAATGGCATCTTGCTTAAATCTGCAGTACTGTAATTTTCAGTGAGGTCGAGCATAAATGTATCAGTTGTTTCTCCCTTGCTGATATGTTGAGATACATTTTTTAGTATTTATGTTATATGTAGAGTAAGTCATAGGTGGCCAATATTTTCCCCAGTTTCTCCACCCTTTGCAGTCTATTTAATAGAAAATGTTAATGGTATTTCAGTTGAAAAGTTCAAACAACCAACCCAAGCCCTAAGCCTGACGTTAAATTCTAGGTTTTTTCTCATTTTAATTTGCCTGTCTCTCCTTTCTCTTCTTTTCTCTACACATAAAAATCCCAAAGCATCTGTAATTTGCAATGTGGGTGATTTTACCTTGATTCCACCCTCCCTCCAAAACAGCTAAAAAGCTATCCCAATGGTTAACATTTATTAAATTTCTATTAACATTTGTTAAATTATTAAATCCTCTCTCTTCCATTTTTGTGTTTGATGTTTCCATTTTCACATGTGAAATTTTTTTTTATAACACTGCCTTTATGAGGGCTATCCCTTCTGTTAGGGGTAATGTCCATTCTTGTGGCAGTAACATACTATCTTAATTATTTTAATTCTATAATATTTTAGTAACTGGCAGAGTGGGTCTATTCTCCCTTTTTTTCAGAAGTGTTTATGCCATTTTCTATTTGTTGCTCCTCCAATATACTTCAGAATTATTCTAAAATTCTAAGAAAAATCAGGGTGGGGAACTAAAATGACTTGCAACAATCCCTAGAGAGTACTCAGATTACAGAACCTCATTTGTAACATACTGGTTATAGTAAATTCATGTGGGAAAAAAGAAGATGCAATTTGTATTCATTATATACATACTGCCTTCTCTGTTTTACCTCATTTCCATTAAATAGCTCCAGTGATGGGTACTTTTTTGGACACTACAGATCCTTTCTGTTTCTTTTCTAGAGGTATATTTTATATAGATGGTCTACCTTTATAAGCATTTCTAATGATATGAATGATCAATTTATAGGGAAGATTGGGTAATTTGCTTTAGTATTTTGAATAACCAATTCTACTTTTCTTTAATATATTATATTTTAAAATATTAACAATTGATGTGCTCTAAAGGCATTTAATGTTTGCATTAAACCTCTGTATAAAGATGACAGTGGTTAATCACAGATTTATAATATGGTAAATTAAGGACAGATTTTAAGATTAAAAAAATTAAAATACTACCCATACTTACCTTCAAGGTGGTGAACATTATACCCTGTTCCCCATGCTGAAGATATGGGTCCATTAGATCCTCAATGAGGTGTACCTCAGAGCCTAAATTCCTAATCCTGCCCCAATGAGAAAAAGATATGGAATTATTTGTTTATATGTACATCCTCTTTCCAAAACTATGTAAAGGAAAATAAAGAACAGCTCACCATAGTGGAATGGGTAAAGAGAAATGGCTTTTTTTCTAGTGGGGGAGCATTTTACTGTCATCAATTCAGAAAAAGCACTTATTAATACAATGAGTCCCTAACAATCAAGTCAGAAAAGGTTGATCACCTGGCCCGTAGCACCACATATAAGAAAACAGGAAACAAGTCATCCATGGACCACAAAAAGTCTTCCTGAAGTGATGCCAGGACACTCTGAGAGATCTCTTCAAAAGTCTGCTGGATGACCTTAAGTTTGTCTGACGGGGTAAATGTTGTGCTGTTGTTAAAAAAAAAAAAAAAAAAAGTCCTATAATTATTCTTAATAGAACTGTTTGATATTAAATATTAATTGTTTGATAACATACCCTCCTGAGGCTTATGTGTCTTAAACTGGACAAGCATAATGAGTTGCTGGAAGGGATGACCACAGTAATCCCTTGTTTCTTTGAGAAAAGATGCCTCCAACTATCTATGGTTCACATGGAAGAATTCACTACATCATAAGATTACCCCTTTTAACCATGTAGGACCTTATTCCCTGATTATATATGCTCTTCTCTGCAGTAATCAAGTTTGGTTAATTTCCATTTGGCAAAGATGTGATTATGTAGACACTTCTGGGTAGGCTCTCCACCTCTTCTGAAAATACAACGGCCTTGTAGAGTAAAAGGTAAGCCAAATGTCTCAAAAGAGCCTTTTCTGATCTCCAAGCTGAGTGTGACACCTTCTAGGAGTGAAGGGAGCACTCAGAGCTTAGGTAAAGATAAGATCTCATTAATATCTTAATAGACTATTACTTTGATTTATGTGATTTTTCAACAAATCAGCAATTACCTGATCTGCTGTAGACATTCTACGGCTGAGGCAAAACAAGCATCTTTTGTAGTTGGCAAAACCTGCAAAAAGAGAATTTATGAAGGTCCAAGAGGAAAGCTGTCTTCTGCAGTAACAGTAAAAAATAAATGATACTGATGGGCAGAGTGTGGTTCTTCAGTGAATAACTCATGCTTGGCTACTATTCTATCAAAGTAAAATGGAAATTTTTTTTGCTATTTCTAATACCCCACATCAAAGAAAAGCATATTTACTGAGAAAACTAAAATTTACTATAATTTACTATACCTTTTTACTCTCTCCAAGGATTGACAAGGTCGCTGGCCAAAATTTCCTACAATGGAATCCACACACTGTTAATATATGTTGTTACTTATGATAGATTAATCCCCATACAAACAGTTGATGGCTATATTGCCTTCCCTGTCCCCATTTAAAATAACTGTTCCACAGATAAAGTTTCAGTAAACATTCCAGATGTAATTTAAGAGTTTCTATCATGCTCTTAAGGGATTTGTCAATGTATACTACAATTGCCCCATACATTACAGATATTACCAAGTATTAGCCAAAATCCTTCCTTCACTCAGTTTTATTGTATTTTTACTGTCAAATTATCCTACTGAAAAAATTTACTTTCTGATTAAGGCTTGGTCATTTTTGATCGCACATACATAATTACTGGGTGATAGGGTGATCAGCTTTATCACAGCACCAGAAGAAAGCATTATGTGTTCTGTTGGAATAACGAGAAACAATGCTCTACAACAAAGAGCAATTCTAAAACTTTTAAATTAGAAATTGGGGATGGGGAGGAAAGAAAGAGAAGAAGAAAAGGAAGAATGTCAAAGACTAAATATAATTTTTTCTGAAACTGTAAACGTACGTATTTTAAGGAACTGCAAAATAGTATAGGATAGCTAAAATTTATACACACACACAGACTTTTATATACACACACACAGACTTTTATATACACACACAAAAATAAAAAATATTCTTCAGAAGAATAACCAAGTTTTACACTCCACTCCAAAAATTCTCAAAAATAAAGATTAAATATCACTATTTTGCGAAATAACAGATATATAAATAAGTGAATAAACTGCAAAACATATATTCCATTAGATACTGAAGTACCAAATCCTTGATAATACTGTTTGCATTTTAAATTAAAACCATTTTATTCTACTCATTACTGTACTTACCTCTGTACCCCAAGGAAGCCCAAAAGAGCAATATCTGCCTGCTTATTTAGTCGTAGAACACATTCCCAGTAAATGTCTTCCTCACGATCATTATCCAGGGCATAGAGCATGAACAGTGGTGGGTAGAGCCGAGGTAGTAGTACAGGAAGCAGTAATCCAGAACTTGTTACCACATAACTACAAAATATTGGAGAAGCATTCATATTAAAATTGAATACAGAATTAAAGAGCTTCAGTTTCTAGAGCTGAAAGTAAAGATGGGACATTCTGAGTGAAGAAACAGTTATAACAGGGGCGCCTGGGTGACTCAGTCGGTTAAGGGTCCGACTTGATTTCAGCTCAGGTCAAGATTTTAGGGTGGTGAAATTCAGTCCCGAGTCAGGCTCTGTGCTCAGCAGGGAGTCAGCTTAAGATTCTCTCTCTCCCCCTACCCCCCCACACTCTTTCTCTCTCTTAGAAAAAAAAAGAGAAAGAAAAAGAAAAGAAACAGTTATAGCATTATTCTACTTTTATATTTGGAGCTAACATGAGAAACTTACCTATGGCCCCAGAGTTTTACCTTGGACTGTGAATACTTTTCATTAACTCAAAATCTAACTGAAAACCTAGTTGGTTTCCATTATTGAAAATGATTCTCTGTGGTTATTCTAGATCAGCATGATGTTACTTTGCTCAGCAGCCTTTGCACCCCGTCATTGGTGACTGCACTTCCATGGGGTTTGGCTAATGCAACTTAATACAACCTAGAAGGGACCTCAGATCACCACACCAAACACTTTATCTTAAAAATAAGGAAACTGAGATCTAGAGAAAACTTTTCCTTGGGATTCTTTGGATAGGACCACCCACCTCTTTCTTCACTATCTCTACCCAACTCCATTTACCCTGGCTCTGGAGATTCCGATCTGGAATCTGACTTCCCAGTGCAAAAGGATTTCCTTTCCGTTGGCAGAGGAGCAGAGAGAGGGATTGTGCTGCCCTCTTCAGGAAGCTCAGGAAATAAAAATCTAAGGAATAAGAGAAAATACAATTAAACAATTTTTCATACCTCTAGAACGGTTAAAAAGAGTAAAATGCATTTCTATTATTTCATCTATTTAAGGCCCTATGAAATCAAACTTTTATCAACTAAATATTTTAGTTCCCTAAGATTCTTAACTGATGCTTTGTAATTACAGGATAACTTAAAAGTGGAGCTAATGAATAATACCACTAAAAAAATCTTCATATGCTTTTTTTTTTTTTTTTCAGTCTGGCTATTAAAGAGTGAGAAATTCTTATCTATATAAAACATTTTTCTTACTGACCAATCTCATCTGAGGTCAATTTGTATTGACTCTTCAAGCAGAGATCATTATTCTCACAGCATAAACAAATATTAGTTGGAAACTACTTAAATATTCAACATTAAGAAAAAATGAAAATCTAATTAATGTAAAATTTTTAATTTTTTTTTTTAATTCAAGTTGCTGGGATACCTGGGTAGCTCAGTTGGTTAAATGGCTGACTCTTGGTTTAGACTCCAGTCATGATCTCAGGGTCATGAGATGGAGCCCCATCTCGGGCTCCGGTCTGAGTATGGAGTCTGCTTGTCCCTCTCCCCCCGCCCCGCCACTCTCCCCGCTCCCGCTCTCTCTCAAATAAAATCTTTAAAACAAAAATTCAAGTTGCTAAAAACTTTTTCCAAATGATTAAGCTGCTAAGTTACTGAGGATTTTTTCCCCTAGGTTTTGAATTTGCCCTAGATTTTATCTCTGACCTCTTATATGCAAATGGTAGGCTCTACTGTACACAAATTCATGGTCCTCTTTTATACATAAACCTTAACTCTCTATTTTTTTTTTTAAGATTTTTATTTATTTGACAGAGAGAGAGCAAAAGCAGGGTTGGAATGGCAGGCAGAGGGAGAGGGAGAAGCAGGCTCCCTGTAGAGCAGGGGGAGCCCGATGTGGGACTCAATCCCAGGATCCCGGGATCATGACCTGAGCCGAAGGCAGTCGCTTAACCAACTGAATCACCCAGGCGCCCCAAATCTTGACTCTTTAAAGGGAGTTTGCAATCTTCTCTATTTTTGTAGACTTATACCTTGCCCCTGCCTCTGCCCCTAATTTTATAGTTGGGAAAACTAAAAAAGGTCAGAAAATTTATCTTTATTATGCTCATCTAACTAATGTCAGAGCTGAAAACACTCCCAGTCAGTGGTCTTTAGTGGGTCACACTGCCCCTTTGAAACGGAAGACATTTCCAAACGCATCTATTTTGAAGCTAATAATATAAGGAAATTTTCCGGGACAAATTCATAAATTTTTGTATAATGACCTCATTATAGTATTTACTTGTTGGCTTAACCCTAGTAAAAGATCTTGAATTTCTCAAGTTTCAAATTTCCTACCTAAAACTCTTTTCAAAGATGTTCCACTTGCTTGCTTTCTCATCTCTTTCAAAGTCTCTACTCAGATATTACCTTATTAGTCAGGCCTTCTGGACCTTCTGTTTAAAATAGCAGCCTCTTACCTCCAGCCCCATTCTTTGTCACATTTACCATCACCTGACACACTATGTATTTTATTTAGTCTGTGCCGCTAGAATGGAAGCCTATGAGAATACACACACTTCCTGATGATTACTGATGTTAAGCATTCTTTCAGGTACCTAACAGTCGTCTGTATCTCTTCTTGGGGAAACTGTCTATTCTGGTCCTCCGTCTATTTTAAATCAGATTATTAGTGGGTTTTTGTGTGTTGACTATGTAAGTTCTTTATATATTTTGGATTACTAACCAAATCACTATCAGATATATCATTTGCCAATACCTTCTCCAACTCAATAGGTTGCCTTTTTGTTTTGCTGATGGTTTCCTTTGCTGTGTTTATTATGCATAAAGTAAAAATATGTTTTTTGTTATTTAATCTATTTAAGAATCTGTGGCACAAAAATCATCTTCTTGATGAATAATTTCATCAAGGAAGAGGAACCTTAATGATTCTTCACAAAGTTGTAATCTCTAGACTAAGGATGAAGACACCCAAGCATTAGTATAAAGCAATATTCCACAGCTTGCAGACTTCAATGAGAAAGATCTCTTACCTCACCAGCTGGAAAATTCGCTTAAGGTAAGACTTAATCTCCTTCACAGCCTCCTGCAATAACCGGCGATTGGCTCCCACACCCACGTATGTCATTCTATAAACTGCAACCAGTGTCTCCACAAGCCTGCCCAGGGGGTGCAGAGGAGTGTCACAGGCCTGAACAAGAAGAGGATCATTGAAGCCAGTCACTGACTAACAGCAGAAACAATCAACAAATAAAAAATAAAACAATTTCATATATGATAAATAATTTTCAAACCGGCAGGAGTAAACTTTTAGATCATGAAAATTCAAATACTTAAACTTCTCTGAAAGTGTTGAGTCTACCCAAATTATATGGAGTAGGAGTTCCTAATCTTACTCAAAGAATCCTTTTAGCATCTTGGGAAAACAGCTTTGGATATACTGATAAATATAATTAAGCTATAAATAGGAGAGGTTACCTTTGAGCAAACGAAATAATGAGTTGATTATGCTCTAATACAGTCACTCTTCAGTTCCCTTGATTTCTCTTAATACTGCTTCCTGCAACCCCATATCAATGTACATCATACTTTAAATTGTAGCTAATCTTACAGGGTTTGAGAAGGAAGCAAAGAGCATCATCATGGGGTGAGGGCAGCATGATTTATACAATCTCTAGTCTGCTATTGTTGCTAACAAAAAGCCATTTTAAACTTTTACCCTTGTTCTCAAGAACTTCCTTGAGCACTTTACAAAACTTAAAATTTAAGTTCTACCATCATGATAGGGCAATATTCCCGTGGAAATACGCTTTTAGTAGTCAGAGAATTAACAAAAGAAATACCTGGAAAGCAAAGATAGGATTAGGGTACCAATAAGCTGTGAGCAGATTTGAATGATACACTGTAGTAGTTGCATCATTAGTTCACAAGACCACTGTAATTTTGATCTACCTTTATTAAATATTTCTTGATATCATCATATTTCTCCACAGAGAAGGCACCAACATGCTGAGGAATGAATTCCAAACTCTCTAGTGTCTGAGTATGTGAACGACTTAATGTCTCCGGACTGTAAAAAGACAAAAGAAAGCCCACTGTATATTTCATATCAAGAAAGCAAGGTAACTGCAATGTGCACATGAAACACTGCCACCAAGTAAGGATGAAATGGAGTACCCAGCACAGTGTTTGGCCCAAATGAGCTCATAATTGGTAACTGACCTGCTATTAGATTTTTCTAACAGTCATTCCAATGTCATTTAATGTTACTTCATATCAACTACAATTAATTAATGAAGATTTTGCTTCAATATCAACCATGGTGTTAGGAGATACTATAATGTTAGACTGAAGAGAAAACTGGTGACAGACTTGTCAGTGATGAGAGACAAATGGAATAAAAGAGAGTGGAAGCAGTGAGGAAAAATGGAAACACATGAAAGGGCAGAGGAAGAAGGGAAATGAGCTCAAGTAAGGAGATAATGAGGATGCTACAACTGGTGGTGAGATAAGTACATAATGGGTAAAGGGAAGCTCTGGATGAAGAGGCCATGATAAAATACATACTTAGTAATCAACAGACATTTTTTGTAATGGCATTCTATTACTAGATTACAACCAATTAGAAATAGTACACAATCATTATCACACTATTTTAGATAAACAAGACCTCTGCGGTTGCAACATGTTTTATTATATAAAAGTTCATTCACTCTCGTTCTTTGGAAACATCCAACAACAGCTAACCAAGGTCAACTAGAGGACCAAAGTCTCAATGTTTAGACTAACAGGCTCTAACAGTGAAGGCTGACCATCTGCATCACACACAAGAGAAAGTCCATAGCTTTCATCAATCCTAGGAGTTCCCACTTCTTCTAATAGAAAGAATTTAAGGTAAAAATCATGAACTCTCTGAATGAAACACTGTAATCCGTTCCTGTTTATCCCAAATATGGGGGGGAACCCAAACTTCTTTCTATACAGCAGGGATTATCAAGTTCTTTGGGTCCAAATGCCAAGCAATGCTTCTGGGAGTTACTGGCCAAGTTAAAGAATAAGGAAATATGCAGAAAAGGAGACAGAGGGGGAAAAAAAAAAAAAAAAAAAAAGGCAGGAGAAAAGGAGAACAAGGGAGAAAATAAGGAAAAGAAAAAAAAATGAAGCGGTACATCTGTAATTTTTCTTTCAGTACTTCAAAACTGTGGTGCCACTTGCTTTCAGTCTCCAGAGGGTGCTGATGACACATATGCAAGGACTTAACTGGCAGTGTCCCTCTGGGTAATGCCTCCTTTTTCTCCAGCTGCTTTCCCGACTTTGTCTTTCAATTGGATTATGAGGTGTCTGTTCAGATACTGTTTTTTCAGGATGCAGTTTGCTCAGCTTCTTGAATCTGCACATTTGTCTTTCACCAAATTTGGGAAAATTTCAACCATTATTTCTTCAAATATTTTTGCATCCCCATATTTTTTCTCCTCTCCTTCTGGGATTCCAAGGACACAAATATTAGACTCTCAGGTCCTTAGAGCTCTGTTCCTTTTTTTTTTCCCCATGTATTTTCTCTCTATTGTTCAGTGTGGATAATTTCTATTAATCTAGTCTCATGTTCACTGACTGTCATCTCTATTCTGCTACTGAGTTCACCCAGTGATTTTATTTGGTTATTAGATTTCTTAATTCTAAAATTTGATTTGGTTCTCCTTTATATCTTCTTTTTCTTTGCTGATACTTTCAATTTTAATAGTTGTTTCAAGGGTGTTTGTGATTGCTTATTTGAGCATTTTTATAATAGCTCCTTTAAAGTTCTAGTCATAATTTCAAAATTTATGTTGGGAAGCCATTGGTATGTATGGATTGTCTTTCCCAAAATGAGATGGTGGTTCTTTGATTACCAAGTAATTTTGTTTATATTCTGGACATTTCTGAGTATTATGTTATGACACTTCGGGTCTTGTTTTTGTCCTATGAAGAACATTGACAGGGTAGGGGAAGGGAGGGAAAAATAAGATGAAATCAGAGAGGGAGACAAACCGTAAGAGACTCCTAACTACAGGGAACAAACTGAGGATTGCTGGAGGGGAGGTTGCTTGGGGGATGGGATAACTGGATGATGGGCATTAAGGAGGGCACGTGATATAATGAGCACTGGGTGTTATATGCAACTCTGAATCTCTGAACTCACCTCTGAAACTAATGATACACTATGTTAATTAAATTTAAATAAAAATTTTAAAAAAGAATGTTGATAAACATAGTAGGCTTGAAACTATTATCTTTAGAAGGATTGGCTTCTAAAGTCGGCTTCCTAAAAGTTCCCTATACTGACATGAAATATTCCCTAGCTAATAAGCGTATTTTGCTGTCCACAACTAGGCTAACAATGTGATTTATGGTGACTATCTATTTTCCTTCTGGGACTGTGGAATTCTGACAGTTGCTAAGCACAGAGTGTTTATGTGACTAGCCCCCAATAAAAACCATAGGCACTGAGTCCCTAATGGGCTTCCCCGGGCAGAACGGCTGCATTTTACTGCTGGGGGGATAGTGTGTTCTGTGGGACCCCTCACAGAAGGGAGAGAGCGTGGGAAACTTGCCCATGGAATCCTCCAGACTCTGCCTGGGGTCTTCTCTTATGATCTGACTATAGATCCTCACTGTGTTGCTATAGTAACTCTTACCTATATGACACCCAGTCTTGTGAGTCCCTCTAGTGGATCACTGAACATGTAGTTGATCTTGGAAACATCTGAAACAGCTGATAGTTTTGTTTCAGCCTTCTGTGAGCAGTGGTTTCAATGTCAGTTCACTTCTCAAAGCTTTTGCAGTCCTATTTAGGTCTGTGAGCATATCACTCAGTGGTCAGTCTGGGACCTGGGTGGAAGTCTACCTATTAGCTCAGTTCTCAAAGTATTTGGTATGTGAATTAGGACCAAATCCACCCAAGTGCAGGTCTAGGGTGAGCCCAGGAGTTCATAAACAACCTTATAGGGTCGCTTTCTAGAGCTCTTCTCTCTCCATTACCTCACCTGCATTTTCTGGGTCTCCTATTAGATCCTCAGGCCAGAAACGGCCCACTTCTGTGAACACGCCACATCTAGGGCCAAGCAGTGGCAGGATAGAGAGGCCAAAAAAGCAATGGGATTTGGCCATGACTACTAGACCTGAGGATCCACCAACAGAGGAAGAAGTTTCTACTCCTACAAGAGTTTTTCCTGTTCCTGGCTGCTCTAGCAAATGCCATTGCCACCCTGCCACAGAAGTACGTGGAGGCTGAAGCCTGCAAAAATGAAGGAAAAACACAGAAAGAACACAGTGTATCTCCCCCACAATATCTGAGCTTTAAGAGTCTCTTTTTTGCATCTTGAGCCAGAAGCAGAGGGTTATTTCTGAAGCTCTTTCTATATACCACAGTGCTTACTTCAAGGTTTCGGGTTACACTGAGTTCAGGCTGAGGGATATTGACGTTAAAAAACTTGCAACTAAAAACAAAAACAAAAACAACTTATAACTGGTTCGATGGTACTTTGAATTCAGGTGTTCTTCCTCAATACACTAGCTGATATCTTCTTTACAGAACAGCTGCCCATGTATTCTGCCTGGGTTTTATAGTTGAGTTCAGTAGAAGATAAAGGGAGGTGTATTTTTCCCATATTACCCAGAAACAGAAGTACATCATTGACTTTAAAATTATATTTTCAAGTTCAATATGGCAAGCCTTGACTACTTGTTAAGTTTCAACTTCCTATAACACTCTGCCCTATGCTGCGCAGGCATTCACTCACCTGTCTCTGTGTTGGCGCCGACTGGTGGTCAGGGCCACAGCAATATTGTCCCATGCTTTCCAAACTTCCCCTTGGCCTGGGTTCTCACAGCCCAGTTGACGCCAACATTCATCAAATACTGCTTTCCACTTTTCATCAGCTGACACTGCCAGGTTTCCCAGCTTCCTGCTAATAAAGCCGCAGCAAGTTTTATTAATCACTTCTTTTGTGCAAAAATCCTGAAGAACAGAAACTTTCTAATATACAACTGGGAATGCTTCTGTAACAAAACTGCCGAGACTGGCAGTGGTTCTATTTTATAAACACTGAATGAAAATTTTAAAGAAATGATTTTAAGCTACTTAGCGTCTATCGGATACTAAAGTGTATAAACAGTTAAGTATGAAGCACATCAGAATCGACTCCTTTGCTTTCTACATTTCCACAAAATTGATTTTGTAAAATTGATTTCTGTTAAAGCAAGGACTTCCTGCACTTTGCACATCTCATAATGAGAATTGTAAAATGCATTATATAATACTGGGTTCTAAAAATATATCAGGTGTCCATCAGAACAAAGAATTGGAGAAGCTACCAAAATACAGAAACAAAGTTAATGCTGGAATCAATAAAGGAAAAGAGATACATGCCAAAAACATGGAGGAAGAACATAATACACTTAGAGATACAGATTTTGTTTTCCTTCCCACATATGCAGAGTATACATAGGTTTGGCCTTTACTTTTCAAAATCAAGTTGTGTAGGGATTCCATTTAAGAATGTTCTCTTTAAATCAATTTGGATATCTGCACCATTAATAGTAAAATTAATCCCCCACACAGAACTTTTATTTTAAACATCTATGCTCTGAGGCTATAATCTAAACCAAGACTATAGATTATGTATAACAGCAGCAGTTGGCAATACAAGGAAGTTACACTTTGTTAAAAAATGACTTCAAAAATTTGTTTTGCATTAAAAAAAATTTGTTCTGTAATTAAAGTATTAACCATCTTTGATAAAAGCAAACAACTCAAAACACTTAATAATTAATCCACAATTAACACTAGTTACTCACAAAACTTTGGGTCTGTCTTTGTCACTCTCATACAGACTAGGCTTGAAGTAGGTTCCAGTGATTTTTATCCCAGATCCCCATTCTCCACTAAAATAACCTTCAATGTAATCTCCATTTGGCATAGTCAGTGTTCCCTAGGTAAAGTTAAAGAAAATGTCAAATTTAGAATTATTTCCAATTAAAAATCAAAAGAAAAAAAAAGCACCAGTTAACGTTTTCCCTTTTTAACTCTTCTATCAGTCCCCAATTCATTAAAAAAAAAAAAGTATGTGTACATGCATGTGTAAAAAGATTGTATGAAAATAATCCATGGGTAGAAGAAAAAAAGTTACCGAAAAAAAAAAATTTAAAATATTTAGAGCTGAATGAAATGAACATAAAACTTTCCATATTTATTGAATCTGGTGCCTAGAGACAAATTTATAGCTATAAATGTCTATTTAGAAAATAGGAAAGCCATCAAATTAGTATTCTAAAATTCCACCTTGGGCTCCTGGGTGGCTCAGGTGGTTAAGCGTCTGCCTTTGGCTCAGGTCATGATCCCAGGGTCCTGGGATTAAGCCCTGCACCGGGCTCCTTGCTCAGCAGGGAGTCTGCTTCTCC
Organism: Ursus arctos; assembly: GCF_023065955.2. Classification (NCBI taxonomy): domain Eukaryota; kingdom Metazoa; phylum Chordata; class Mammalia; order Carnivora; family Ursidae; genus Ursus; species Ursus arctos. The sequence goes on from NW_026622763.1 coordinate 76,821,992, forward strand.
CTCTCCCTCTGACTCTCCCTCTACCCCTTGTGCTCTCTCTCCCTCTCACTCTCTCTCAAATAAATAAAATCTTAAAAAAAAAAATAAAAATAAATACATCCAAACAAGAAGGAAGAAGGTAACATTAGAGCAATGAGATTTTAAAAAAGAGAAAAATGAAACCAAAATTTGCTTCTTTGAAAAGATACACAAAATTGCCATTCAACTAGATTAATTAAAAAAGCCATAAAGTCACAAAATCAAGAATGAAATAGGGTATTACAGCAACCTTACAGAAATTAAAAAGGCCAAGAGAATACTAAGAGAACAACTTTATGCCAACAAATCTGATAACTTTGATACAACAGAAAAATTCCTAGAAAGAACCAAATTACCAAACTGACTCAAGAAAAAATGGAAAATCAGAATAGAAGGAAACCAAATTAAAAAATAAAAATATTCTCACAAAATAATGCTCAGGCCCAGATGAGCCTTCACTGGTGAAGTCTCCAAAACATCTGAAGAAGAAATAATACCAAGACTTTACAAGCTCTTTCAGAAAACAGAGGAGAAGGGAACCTTTCCCATTTCATTCTATGGGGCCAGTTTTACCTAAGATAGACAAAGACATCATGAGAAAACTATAGACCATTATCCCTCATAAATACAAAAATCTTCAACAAAATATCAGCATTAAACCCAGCAAACTATAAAAGTATTATACACCATGATTTATCCCAGAAAAGCAATGAACATAATACACCATATTAATAAAGGACAAACACCTACATGATCATCTCAACAGACACAGAAAAAACTATTTGACAAAAGCCAAGATGTATTCGTGACAAAAACTCTCAACAAACTAGGAATAAAACTATCTCGATCTGATTAATCCATGAAAAACCTTTAGCTAACTTCATACTTAATGGTGAAAGATTTAATGCTTTTCCTCTAAAATAGGGAACAAGGCAAGGATATCCACTCTTACCACTTCTATTCAACATTTTACTGGAGAATATAGCCAAGGTAATCAGACAAAAAAACCAAAAAACAAAAAACCCTCCATATTGCAAAGGAAAAAGTAAAAGTGTCTTTATTTGAAGGTAACATGATCCTGTATAAAAGAATTCCTAAGAAATATACACACACACTTCACACCAAACCCCTAGTAGAATAAACAAGTTCAGCAAAGTTTCAGGATACAAAAACAAAATACATAAATCAATTGTATTTTTCTATAATAGCAATGAACAATCCAAAAATAAAGTTAAAAAGAAAAAAAAACAATTCTCTTTACCAACAGCATTAGAAAAAGAATACTTAGGAACAAATTTAACCAAACCAATGCAAGAGATACACACTGAAAAGTACGAAATGTTGCTCGCAGAAACTAAAGATCTAAATAAATGGAGAGATGCTCCACATTAATGGATTGGAAGATTCAGTATTATTAAAAATGGCAATTCTTCTGAAATTGATCTACAGATTCAACACAATCCCTATCAAAATCCCAGTAGGCTTTATTCCAAATATTAACAAGCCAGTCCTAAAATTTATATGGAAAGGCTAAAGATCCAGAATAGCCAAAACATTTTTAAAAATAACAAAATTGGAAGACTTACACTTCCTGATTTCATAACTTACTAGAAATCTATAGTAATCAAGACAGTGTGGTACTGGCACAATGAGAGACAAGTAGATCACTGCAATACAATTAAAGAGTCCAAAAAAAAAACCTCACACATTTCATGGTGAATTAATTTCAAGAAAGGTGTCAAGAAAATTCAATGGGAAAAGCTGCTGAGGCAATTGGATACCCACATGCAAAAGATCACTTTAGATATTTAACCCAGACCATACACAAAAGTACATCAAAATGAGTTACAGATCTAAATATAAGAGCTAAAACTATAAGACTGCTAGAAGAAAACCTTTTTTTTTTTTTTGCATGCAAGCAGGGGGAGCTGCAGAAGGGAGGGAAAGGGAGAGAGAATCTCAAGCAGACTCAGTTGAGCGTGTGGAGCCCAACACAGGGCTCGATCCCATGACCTTGAGGATCGTGACCTGAGCCAAAATGAAGAGTTGGACACTTACCCAACTGAGGCACTCAGGTACCCCGAGAAGAAAATCTTAATAACCTTGAGTTAGGCGAAGATTTTTTAGATATGACACCCAAAGCCTGATTCATAAAGATGTTTCTGATATACTGGACTTCATTAAAAACTTTTGTGCTTCAAAAGGCACTAATAAGAAAATAAAAAGAGAAGCCACAGACTGCAAGAATTTGTGAATCCTATATCTGTTATAGGAGTTATACCCAAAATATATAAAGAACACTTACAATTCAATGAGACTACAAAAACAAGCAAATTCTTAAAATGTCAAAATACTTGGAAGAGGTGTTTCACCAAAGAAGATATAGGAATCACTAATAAGAACATGAAAACATGCTCTACATTATCAGTCGCTAGGAAAATGTAAATTAAAACCATGAAATATCATTTCACACCTACTAGAATTGCAAAAAGAAAAAAACAAAATAAAAAATACTGGCAAAGACGTGGAGCAATTAGATTCCTCATACACTGATGATGAGAATGTAAAATGATGCAGCCACTGGCAAATAACTGGCAGTTTCTTGATATGTTAAATATCAATTTACCATACAACCCAGTAATTGCATTCCTAAATTCTTCCCCAAAAGAAATGAAAACATATGTTCACACAAGAAGTTTTACTCAAAAGTTTATAGTAGTATTATTCATAATAGTCTGAAGTGAGAAATAATCCCACGCCCATCAACTGATTAAGGTTTTAGAATATTACTCAGCAATAAAAAGGAATGAACTGCTATAAAGGCCACAATATGGGAAAAATCTCAAACATTCTAAGTGTAGGAAGCCACAGAGAAGAGCCCATATACTGATTCCATTTATAGGAACAGACCTAAAAAGGCAAATCTACAGAGTTATAAAGTCCACTACATGTTGTCTGGGACTGGGACTGGGGAAACAAGGAGTGACTGCAAATGAGCAGGAGATTGTGACAGAAATCTTTGTGGATGATGTGAAAGGCTCTAAAATTGGATTGTGGTGATGGGTGTACAACTATATATTTACTAAAAGTCATTGAAATGTACTCTTAAAACAGGTGAATTTTATGGTAAGGTAGATTTTCTTAAAGGTCAAGAAAAAATTAGAAGATTGGATTAGAGGAAGAAGAAAGTTAGGTTCCAACCTTTCCACTAAGAGTCCAGTCATCTGAAAATTCTCCCTCATATATAGTATCATCTTCGGAAAGTAAAACCCCATTTCCCTATGTGAAGAAACAAAACAAAAATCACAGCAGATAAAATGCAAAGTAACTTAAGAGTTCACACAGCCATATCCCCCAAAGCCTTATATAATCTTAAAAGACAAGAAAAATAGTACTTAGAAGGTAGAACATTAATAAAATGATGATTTAAAAGTTAAGGACATGGGAGTTTTAAAAAGTCAATAGCAACTATATGCAAAATATTCTACTCACCATCATTTTATTAAGGTGAAAGTTGCCTTCATAGTATAATCCAAACTGGGTAACTACCACACCATTCCCTTGACATACGTCATCTTGCCACATTCCCATATACTTTTCCCCTCTGTATAGAAATAGAAAAGAAATGAAATGCAAAACTGGTAAGGATGAGATGGAAAAAAACAATTATAATATGGAAGATTCCAAGTATCATCACTCCTACGTTAGTATTTGTTCCATTTTTCTAGTTCAGGTGGTTAACTCTGTGTCTCCTCAAACATGGGCCAATGTGGTAGCAAAAGACATCTTACTCAGAGTAACGTTCTCTCAGGAATTTAATATAGTCTACCTGACATAGGTCTGCATATATTCCATGTACGTCCTTGATAATTGAAAAAAGGAATGTCAAGAATTCAACTCTAAATAATTTCATTCAAAATGTAGTATGTAGACTCAAATCTATGCATACGTTTTTCTTACTCCAAAACTTATTAAAACTTTAAAAAAAGAAATGAGGTTTATTATATAAGAAGTCTCATTCTTCACAAACTCAAACTCAGAGAAATCTTACTAATCTCCACTTAAAAAACAAGGTAAGTATAAACTGCTTGTTAAAAAAATCATAGAGTTTAGTAATAACATCTAAATTTTAAAATCCCACATTATAAAAATAACATGAAGGGGGAAAAAGTATGTATTAAGTCCAAAAGCAAATCAGGCTAAATCAAATACGGAGGCAAAAGAAATGCATTCCTCCCCAAGGTTTAGTTAATTGAATTTAAGCTTGATTCCTGGGTTGCTGGCATGGTAACAAGTCCCTGACCTAACAAAAGACCTAAGCAGAAAGGTGTTCAGATGCCATCCTATGACCCCCAAAGGGAATTTCCATTGGTTCCCTCTGACCTTTTATTCCTATTATCTACAGATTGTTTTAGAGGTTTTTCTTTTTATAATAAAGATTTGGTAATCTCTAAAACACTAAAAGCTTTGTACATGTGGAGCTTTAAGGAAAATGGTACCTAGGTTAATTATGAAAGATCCTGATCTTGTAAAGAAGTAACCTATTACTTGGTTCATAAGCAAATGGAAAAAATGATGCCTGGCAACTGTGTCTTATTAAAAAATGTCTCAATACCGTCCAATTAAGATGCTCAACCTTAATAAAAGCATCACTGTTATTGAAGAACTATAGGAACGTTATCCTCTCACACTCAACTTTGAGATTAGAAGCAGAATACCGTACCTAGTGATATCATCAAAGACACCATATCCTGCTTTCTTATCCATTACCCATTGGCCAATGAACATGCTGGGAGAAGAGGAAGTCAATTTTCCACTTCGCAGGAGACCATGACCATGACGCATGTTATCTTGAAAACAGCCTTCAAACACTTCACCAGAGGCATAACTGTGGTTACAAAGAATGGATGAAGATCACAAACACATTGAATTTCTGATGCTCATTTTTACAAAGTTTAGGAAATTCAAAATTATACTCATGTCCCACTGGTGGCTATAATTATTTATTTATATGATTATTTTTCACCAATCAAAATTTTTTGTATTTGAATGAATGAAGCTTAGAAATTAAAGACATCATGGATGGTATTCTGTGTTAATAAGGGGGAAAAATGTGTATTAATCCCTTGTGGGAAAATGAAATAATGAGTAATCTCTAAAAGAATGATAGGTTTTGTCCATATTAGAGTTATTTAATAAAGATAAATTTATAAGAAAGACATTTAGCAGATTCTATGAGAAAGTTATGGTTTCTAAGGTTTGTACAGTTTTGCTGAAAACTAAATAATAACCTAATATTTTCACCTTGTGATAGATAAGAAGTTATCTTTATAAGAAGACTTTTTAAACGGTTTCAGTCATAAAAAGAATAAAATTTACTTACTCCTTGGAAATTTTGGCTATACAAACATTTAAGTCTATGTGATTGTTTGAAAAAGCAACACCAGCCCAAAACCTTTCCAATGTTATTACCTATAGACTCCTTGACCACACATTTTTCCTTCTTTCCAATGGCCCACATAATGGTCTTCTTTGTTCAGCGCTTTGTTTGGGATTCTGTATTCTCCATATCTACCAAGGAGAATAAAAAACATCAGAAGATGCATTTAGGACATATTCACCTTTTCTATATATGCACGTGTAAACACTTTAACAAGGAGAACAGGAAAAAGAATTACCTATGGGGGAAAGGGGTAAATGGGGTTTTGGTTTAAAATGTATCTATTACCTAAACAATCAGGCAAGTCTTAGAGGAGTGGGGCCTCAATCCCACTACACAGAGATTATGTGTTTTACCCCAACTCCAGTGAAAAACAGAAAACTTAGGTCCTAAGCCTCTCTGCTACTAATTAGCCACATCACCTTGCATAAGTGCAGGTACCCAGCTCCCTCATCCATGTGTGGCAGGGTAAATGAGATTATTTGAAGTCTCCTTTCATTGTAAAATTCCATTTAAAGCAGATTAAAAGACATTATAAAAATTTACATCATCACACACACAAAAATCATATAGTAAAATAAATTTCTCTAACATGATATAAAATACTTCACTGCCATAAGTTTATCGTGCAAATATTTTTACAATGTTAGAAAACATGACAAGCTTATGCAAAAATGTCACTTGAGTACCATTAGGATAATATATCATCTAGAAGATTTCTCCTTTAGCTATCACAGAAATTAAAGATGACTTAAAATTACTGAGAGGAAAAAAAGTAAAACTACTGAAAGGAAAATTTGTCTATATCCTTTGTGTAAAAGGGCACTACGAAAGCAACAGTTCACCATCAATATTACCCCAGGTTCTCAGTCTTCACCACTGAGAAATGAACAGAAAACAGGCCCACTTTAACACAGAGAAGGGCTGTGTCACTTGAGGTCATAAGGCTACCAAGGTAAATGATTCACTTCAGGTAAATCAGGCTGCATCCTACATTCCCAGCCCTCTTATGATCACACACGTACATTGTAAGTCCTAGTACACTGTATGCATTTCTAAAAAACAAAACAAAAATCTATTTGTTTTGAAAATAACTCTCAATACATAATAATGTCATCAGTGGCTGACGCTGAGTTTACTCTTAGGTTTTACACAATCTTCTTACCCATCTTCCAAGCCATTCCTGAACATGCCAGAATACATCTTTCCATCTGGCCACTTCAAAACCCCTCTGGAATGCATAAGCAAAAAACAATACAGATCAAGGAATGTTTCAGATAACCGATACTTCTTCAGTATTGAATCAGACTATCATCTTCACCCCATGCATAAATCTGAAACATTTTCACCTGCCGTGAGGCTTCCCTGAAAGCCAGCGTCCATCATAGGTTGCATCCTTTAGGCGAGGATCCTTATAGAAAGTATATTTGGCACTGCGTGAAATGGGTGGTTCCTGCCTCTGAATACTGCTGCCACTTCCATAAGGTGGAAGGTCAGATGTCCCCCTCAAAGCCTGATCCACAGCTTGGCTTATAGCCCGTAGCCACTTGGTCTAGGAACAAAAAAAGTAAATGTCAATTAAGCTTAAGGCAACAACTCAAGCACTGTTTTAAATCCTGATAGCTTTACTTGCTATGAATAATTTTTCTGTCTCTTAATGCTTGTCTTATTGAGTAATGCTGACTGGCTCTTGGAATTCACTGCTGTATGTTTCAAATTATGTCACATCAAAAGACAAAAACAAAAACCTATAGTCTTGGTTTAACGAAGACTTACCAGACATAATTATGGATCATTAGTCAAGGAAGGACAATTTTTATCATTTCTTTCCTAGCATAAGAGATAGACGTAGCCAGCTCAAAAGATCAAAAGAAAATATCATAATGGACTAACCTTTTCCTGGGGTGTTGATGAAATGAGAGTGAACTGCTCCTCAGGTGTAGTTATCTTTAAGCCATTCCTAAAACGTTCACAAGGATAAATACCAGTAGGTATGACAACCTGTCATTGTAATATCACTCCTCAAATATTAAAAGCAACTTGTTTATTTCAAGAGGAGAAGTCAATTAAATGTAAATGCAGACATGCCTTGGGTTCGGTTTTCACAGTAGGAGATAGAAAGGACAGAGTCAATTTGCTCTGTGTTGAACAATGGGGATATGAGCAATGAAGAAGCCCTTCCACCACTGATCATGATCAGCCATGATTTTCACAACAGGCCACTTTACTATCCATAGGCTGGGAAGGTGAGCCTCATTATGCAGAATGAGGAGGTCTCCTGAGCTTTTTTTCATGTCTAAGGAAACAACCTAGGTAGCAGAGGGAGAGAATTAGGGTAAGGGTCCGAGAAGAGGGACATACTTACACACCACCAGCTTCTTCAGAAAGTGGCTCTGCCCATAGCGTGGCCAAAGGGAAAACATGATGTGTGGAGAACTGAAAGAAAGAACATGGAGACACATCTGAGAAAGTTCACGTGGGCCCTGGGGTCTCTCTATATAACTCCTTTCAAATGGTTAAGTCCACATCTCGGCCACATTTTAGTCCCCATAACATAGCTAATCCCAGTGGGTCGTGCCATCTCTGCTACAAGGACCCCTTCACACGGCTGATATTCATTTTCAAGCTGGAAACTAAAAGAGCTCCCTGAAATTTGGTCCATACCACAGATGCAAGCTAAACATTCTCTTTTATTCAATAATTTCAGCAAAATCACAATATTTTTAATACAAACTGATGGTTTAATTAAGTAAAAGTGAGGAATCTGGCGTACCTGGGCATGGACTAGGGCATCGTTAAAGAGAATGAACCAATTCACAGAAAACCTCCCAGCATGCTGCAGAGATAGGGCTCGGTTACTACTCTCACAGAGCAGCCGACGCTCTGGCTTCCTCAAGGAATCCTGGAATTGAAAACAGATACATAACAGAACTGTCACAACTACATTAACATGCAAAGAGGAAATGAAAAAGACACAAATCACGTTTAGGAAAATTTGTTGCTCATAGCTTAGCTTGGTGTTAAACCTGAAGTTAGATAGGATCTGAACATTTAATAAAAGCACTCAAAGGAAATTAAGAAAACGACAGGAACAAACAAAAGGTGATGTGGAAAGGAGAGGATTCCTAGAAATGAGGGTAGGTGTTGAGGTTTAGAGCGACTACTGCTGTGGTCCTTTGACCACCCTTAGAAAAGGGCTCATTAAAACATTATGAACAAATGAGGAATGGAGAAAATTACAGCAGTTGTCGTGGACATGCCTGCTGTTAGCTGGGGCAATGACAACTGGCATGGTTTACCGTCATTTTCCCGGGAAAGGTCTTCCAGAAGCCCAGTGTGTATTCAGCTTCCTTCCTTTTCCTGCCGAGATGGAGAGCAAGAGACTCATAACAAGAACTGGAATCCTGCAGTTTCTGGTATTCTGGAGATGTCTGAAAGCCAATAATTAAGGGGGGGGGAGAGAAAGAACATAAAACAATTGTGCAGAATCTGTAGCCTCAGTGTGGTGTAGATATACAGTATTAAATTTAGGGAAGAAATCCAAATGAAGAACAGACGTGGTACATTAAAAGGGGATGAGCGGAAAGAAGATTGGTTCCAAAAAATTCTACTATACACATGTACATATGAACCAGAAGAATAACTCCAGGAGAAAGAAACAAACACTGGCAGATATAGTGAGGAAAGCAGCAGAGAACTCATGGCAGGAATTCTCAAATGTTTTGGCCTCGGGATATGCCTCTATTTTGCTTATGTGGGTTAGATCTATTGATATTTACCATATTAGAAAATAAAGTTGAGAAATAAAAATAACCTTTAATCTTTATGAACTCACTTCAAATACAGTAACGGTTTAAATAAAAAATAACTATTTTCAAAAACAACAAAATGCTTAGTGAGAAAAGTAACATTGGTCTACATTTTTTCAAATCTATTGTCTGGCTGACAAGATGACCGCTAGATTTTCATTTCTGTTATTGCATTTAATCTGTTAGTTGAAATAGATGCAGAAAATCTTGCTTTATAAGACTATATAGTTGGGAAGGGAGGATTATTTTAATAGCCATTTCAAATAAGTGGATATTCTTTGAAACTAAACCAAAAGTCTTAAGTGGTAGGTTCTTAAAAGAATAGCTGAAATGTGGAATCTGAAACGATATTAACCGAACTTTTTGTACTCTATTACATTAAATGCGCTGATCTATCTTACACTTTGAAAAGCTCTTTTACCCTACGCATGATTTTACAGCATGTGGATTAGACACCTGGAAAAATACTGGTTCTCTGAGTTATGCAGACCTTTCAAATGTTGATAGATTTTATCACACAACGTCAGAAGTTCTATGTTAATATTATCACCAATCTCATCAGAAAAAGTTGTCAAGTACTGGGAAACTGCCAAACTCAACAGTGACACATACATGTTTCCCACATTTCACTTTTTGCTTCAGAGTTCAGATTTTATCATTGGCCACAAATACTGTCAGTTGTTCTCCTTGAAGTGACAGGTTCATTTACTCCTTTTTGAGAAAATATCTGCCTGATACCCAAATCTGAATAAACACAGTTATCTGCCAATTGTTCAAGTTAAAAAAAAAAAAAGCAGCTCTCAACTCAAACAATAGTAATCTTGTGCTTTTTCTTGAAAAACCTCCATACTTCAGTATGCAGCAGAGCTGCTCTGTGTACTCCCATCTCCTCACACAGAATATTAAGAAGATATATACTTCTGTGTGTGATAACGGATATTAACGAGATTTATTGTGGATGATCATTTCACAACATATACATCAATCGAATCATTATTTGGCTACCTGAAAATAATAAAATGTAACAAGTCAATTTATCTAAAAAAAAAAAAAAGATGTATACTCATTGGTTGAGGTTAAATAATTTTTGCTGTGTCATCAAGAGTATTTCTTTTTTTTCCTTTTTAATGATTTTATTTATTTATTTGACAGAGAGAGACAGCCAGAGAGAGAGGGAACACAAGCAGGGGGAGTGGGAGAGGAAGAAGCAGGTTCATAGTGGAGAAGCCTGATGTGGGGCTCGATCCCAGAGCTCTGGGATCACGCCCTGAGCCAAAGGCAGACGCTTAACGACTGTGCCACCCAGGCGCCCCTATCAAGAGTATTTCTAAGTGAAACCGGCATATTTTTACTTATTTTGTTTTTTAACTGCAAACGCATGGCAGCAAAGAACACAATGACTAGTTTGGTGCCACTGCCTTGATTCATGCTAAGGAGCCAGCAGTTTTGCCCATCTTTACTTTGCACCACTGGTGCAAATGACACACCACGGAAAAGCAAATGTCTTAGTATTGTCCTGAAAACAATCTGATCTTGTGACGCTTCTAAAAGGGTCTCCGGAATCCCCAGGGGTTTGTGGGCCAAGCTTGGAGAACCAAACACAGCATAGGGTATAATTGCGCTGCTAGGTGGAAAGGGAGCATAAGGTAAAACAAAAGGATGATCCCTCACATTCATGAATAATTACTTTACATTCCATAATTCTTACAGTGACTCATACTCATTTTACATTCGTTTAAAAAACATTTAATGGCATGTATTACATACAGAATATTCCGCTGAGTGTCAGGGATAAAAAAAAATAAGGTACAATCTTTACCTTCTGGGAGCTTAAAACAAGGCAGAAAAGATAGAAAAACATACAGCACACCAGAATAATGCAATGGTTTTGTTAATAGGTTATCTACCAGAAGAGACAATATAGTAAAGTGGTTAAAAGAGTAGACTCTGGGGCCCGTGGACATAAATTCTAGCCTGAACAATTCTCAGCTGCGCCTCAATTATTTCATCTGTAGAAAGGGGATAATAATAATATCTACTTTACAGGGTTGACATGGGATTAAATGAATACATATAACATGCTTAGTACCTGACACATGAAATGCATTTAATAAATATCAGGTATTATTTTTATCTAGAGAAATTACATGTGTCTATGATGTCTAAGCTGTACCTGAGCCTTACTAAATAACAAATTGCAGTGTTGGAACATGGCCATGTGTTCTGAAAAAATTTCCACAGATAATTTTGATCCCCAGTCCTGGGGATCATGATAAGAGAATAATGGAGAAAGACGGTACTAACAAAGCATAGAGAAAGGAGTAACTAATTCTTAAAAGATGGGAAGAGGAGGGAATGTGGTATAGTTACAGAGGGCTTCATTTTCATGATAAAATGACTTCTGACCCAGGCCTTGAAATTTTCCCATAATGAGGATGGAGGTAGAGTGTCTCATGAAGGAAATACAAAACATGTCCAGGGATCTGAACTAACATGGAGGACACAGGATGGTACATAAGGCTAGAAACAAAAGAAGGTATCAGATTATAAAGGGCCTTAAGTGTCAAACTAAAAAGTCTGGTTTTTCACACAGAATTAGGACCCTTGAGACTGGAAACTGCAATACTGGACTCTCTGAACAGTTCCAAGCTGGTCTGGGGGGGAAGAACTTTGATTAATTGAGGACACATTGACATGACATTTGCATCTCAGTGGGTTACTTGTGTAGTTCAAACCCTCATTGCTAAAACTACATCAGCTTGAGCTAAAATTTAAATCAGACTAAAGAAGAGATCTATGAGGACACAGTAGAATCAAATGTAAAAAGCCCACATCAGTTTGTGGGTCACTCTGGAGACTGTAATCTGTCCAAATAAGGAGGTAAGTTTCATGATTTAAAAGATTCTAAAGTATAAGAGACCCTGGAATCATTAAGGTTTCTCTAGAGCCCTTCAGAGTGGGAACAAAATGAAACTACACATTTTAGTACAATTTCAAAGGTCAGTGTCTCAGCACCAGCTTTAACATACACCCATATCCTACAGTGGTACTAATTTTATAGGACTCCACCCAACTAATTTCATATAGAAAGTGGACCACTTAACATCTGAGAAAATCCTATAACACTGTGATTTCTCATAGCATATGCTATGGTGACCCAAATACCTGGCATGAGTCTATCCTGAGTCCTGGCCAGGTGGTAACTCCGCCGCCTTACAGGTATCTCATTATACAGAAAGCCAGGGTTTTATTTTTTATTATTTTTTTTTTAATAATGATTTTTTATTATATTACGTTAGTCACCATACAGTACATCCCCGGTTTTCGATGTAAGGCTCGATGATTCATTAGTTGTGTATAACACCCAGTGCACCATGCAATATGTGCCCTCCTTACTACCCATCACCGGTCTATCCCATTCCCCCACCCTTTTGGCTAAGATCAAGTGTAGTATCTGTTCTTATCAGAAAGCCAGGGTTTTAAAGAGCTCTGTGTAACTTGTACTAGTATGCACTCAATAAACTTTGACAACTATCGAGTGAGTAGCTTAACTGGGTCTCAAATTTTGACACAGTTTCTGTAAAATGAATACAAAATTAATCTTGATAAGGTTCCAAGAAGAAACTAAATCAACAGCAAAAAGAACTAGATTTACCTATGGTCAAACTTTCTTCCTTCATTGTGTTGAAGAAAAATAAATTTAATTAGACACATATAAATAGTAAATTAGTGGAGCTGAGATCTTGGGGTAGCATAATCCAAACAAACAACTATGATCCTTGGCTTCCCAAGAGTTCAAATGAGGTATTTGGGAGCTTACCACTTCAAAACAAGTAGCAAGCTTTAGCAAAACTTTTGCGTAATTATGAAGTCGTCTGATTGGCAAGAAAAACAGAGTATTCAGTATTTCCATCAACTGGGTGTTTTCATCATTTACTTCTGATAAATCTTGCAACAACTCTTGGTTTTTATTTAGGAAATCACTGGAAATAGAGGAAAAAAAGAAATTTAGTTAATCTTTTTGGTACTGAAAAGTGCATGATATTGAATAGATATATTTCACTAGACACTACTTTTTTCAGAATGCATTTTTAGGTGCTATGAAAGTAGAATATAAATACAATGAAATAAGACAGATATAATTAAAAGAATTTCCCTGCCTATAAAATAGGATTTTTGCATATAAAAGGCAGCATATGGTAGCATTAGTAATTCTATAATAGAGATGGTTAATCACAAATTGTGCCTTGAGTTCTAGGAGATGAATCATGCCTCTCACAGTTTCAGGGAATACTTGGAGATCAGCTGACACCATTACCTGTTAATTTCCAAGCCAAAAGTCACAGCAATAAATGGCAAGACTAATTGCTCTATCAGTTGTACTAAACAAATAATGGAGAAAAACACAGCTCTTCGCTCCAACACAACTGGCATGTAATATTAAAATACTTCTAATTTCTTCTTTTTTTCCTTCAATTAATAAAAATTTATTACAAGAGAGTAATGAAAAGCTGTAGGTACCACTACTACAATTAACAGGAAACAGTGGAGCTAATTCTATGTGAAGATTTCAATGCTGAGATCTTCACAAGCATTTTAAACTGAAACCAACATTTAGTTTTTACATTCACAGTTTTAAGTTCATTATTAAAATTTTACTGCAAATTTTAATGGTGATCAATAACACACTGAGACTATGATCAAACCAAAATACTTAAAATTTGTGAAAGAAGAAAAAAAGAAAAGATGTGAAAGAAGTAAGAGTTGGTGGGACAGAATAATCATTATCCGACCCTTAATAAGCAATAATTATGTGCCAGGTACTACCCTGAGTGTTTTATAAGCATTATATTACAATTCTTACCTACAAGGCTTCAAATTAGACAACGTCACACAAGACTATAAGCAAAAATTAATCATTTTATAATCCCTTAGAGAACTGTAGAATAAAGAAATGTTTAACTCAGAAATTATGAAATATTATCTTGGAATGGAAAATACGTAATAATTTCCAGGAACCCAAAAGTTCAATAGCACAAATTGAATTGTCTTATAATGCAATTAAGAGATCTGAGAGAGAGTGCCCTGGGAACATGACCCAGATTTTTATTTATATTTGGCTTGTGTAGATGTTCCTACTTCCTCCTACATGTTCTGCTGCTGAGATCAGCTAAGGACACTCATTTAACCCCACAGAAGTGTTCTGCTTTAACCTGCTCCTAAGAGACTGAAATAACACATGCTGAACACATACCCACTAGGACCACATTTCTTCTGGATGCCCAGTACTAGACCAGAAATGTTCTAACTCTTTTAAGTCCTATTACTTTTCAGGATTCACTCAGGTCCTTGCCTATGGACTTTTCCAAAAAGACCCTTGTATGGTCTCAGGAAACCTGAAGGAGGTTCAGCTTATCTTCCCTGGGAGTTTTAATCTAATAGTGGCAATACTGCTCTTCCCTTACATGGCTAGGTTTGTACTTGTTACTCAAAAATTAATATGTCAGTGGTGCCTGAGTGACTCAGTCAGTTAAGCATCTGTCTCTGGCTCAGGTCATGATCTCAGGGTCCTGGGACTGAGCCCAGCATTGGGCCCCCTGCTCAGCGGGGAGTCTACTTCTCCCTCTCCTGCTCCCCCTGCTTCTGTGCTGTCTCTCTGTGTCAAATAAATAAATTCTTAAAAAAGAATTTTAAAAAATTAATACATTAAAGGTAGAACCCAAGTGTACATCCACAGATGAATAAACAAAATGTAGTGTGTGTGTTTATGTACGTATGTGTGTGTATGTATGTGTATATATATATATACATATATTGAAATATCATTCAGCCATGCAATTTTGGTATATGCTACGACATGGACAGACCTTGAAAACATTACACTTAGGGAAATAAACCAGACACAGAAAGACAAATATTATATGATTTCACTTATGTGAGGTACCTAGAATAGGCAAATTCATAAAGACAGGAAGTAGAATAGAGATTACCAGGAGCTCAGGATGGTGGAAAGAAGAAGAAATTATTGATTAATGGGTACAGATAGAGTTTTTGTTGGGGATGATTTTTAAAAGTTTTGTGTACATATAGTGGTAACGGTTTATACAACATGAATATTCGTGGTGCCACAGAATTATACACTTAGGAGTGTTTAAAAATAACATTATGGTATGTATATGTTAGCACAATAATTTTTTAAAAACAACATGATGATCAAACCACCAGGCTAGCATGAGTTGAGCAGCTAAATGATAAACCAGCAGAGTGATGAGAGTTTGAGTATCAACAGCCAAGACCGACTAACTGCCATGTGGGCTCACCAGCTGTGCTCTAGAGGTTCTCTTTTTAAATAAATACTACAAAATAATTTAAAATACTGACTTTATAAATAGAAGTTGTAATAAGATGTTATTATTGCCTTTTAAATATGTAAAAACCCCAGGATTCATGAACCACAGCTTGGGAAATGCTGCCCAAATCCAGACTTAATATTTGTTTCCATAACTTAAAGTCACCCACTGTTCATTACTTGCTTCCCACCTGCCTAGGTTCTAGCAAGAGGCTTTCACTTAAGTCATCTGTTTGAGCTGCTCTAACAAGGAATCAGGTCAATTCCTGAGTCCTGTGAACTCAACTCTGAAAAACTAGAGGAAGGCTGATGACGACGACAACGACACCAACAACAAAAAGCTAAATAAGGCGTCAGGGTCACCAACTAGAAGATGCCCAGAAATCTCCCTATTTTTAAATTGCCACAAATCCCCCGCTATTTTTGCATCCTCCTATAATAAACCTGCTTTTCTTCAAGCATTACTATTTGGAAAAATAACCATTCTTTTTTTCCCTTCATTTAATTATTGGTTTGGCTGCAATCATTTTCTCCTTTTTTTTTTTTTAAAGATTTTATTTCTTCATTTGACAGAGATAGAGACAGCCAGCGAGAGATGGAACACAAGCAGGGGAAGTGGGAGAGGAAGAAGCAGTCTTCCAGTGGAGGAGCCTGATGTGGGGCTCAATCCCAGGACTCCGGGATCACGCCCTGAGCCGAAGGCAGACGCTTAATGACTAAGCCACCCAGGCGCCCCTAAATAAGCTTTTTTTAGTCAATATAATACATAGATGTATAATAAATGTAAAATCAGTAATTACAACAAATATAAACTTGTCAGTTAAAAGCCAGAAACCCTCAGATTGAAAAACCAACAAAGCAGTAAGTCCATCAATTTCCTGTTTACAAGAAATATGCAAAAACATTACAATATAACATAAGCAGGTTAAAAGTAATAGAATAGAAAGTGGTGTCATTATATTAATATAAAACAAAATAGCAAGATCAAAGATTTTAAACTTACTACATAAGGTTAAAATATTCCGCTCTTTAACCTGTCATTTAAAAAAATGAAGGCTACTGGGGCACCTGAGTGGCTCAGTCGGTTAAGCGTCTATCAGCCTTTGGCTCAGGTCATGATCTCAGGGCCCACCTTGGGCTCCCTGCTCAACAGGGAGTCTACTTCTCCCCTCTCCCTTTCCCTCTGCCCCTCCCTCCTACTCATGCCGACTTTCTCTCTCTCTCTAATATTTAAAAAAATAAATAAATAAAGGCTGAACCTCTGTACTTTGGAAATAAAGTACATAACAGGAGTCAAAGAAAAAATCATGATGGAAATTAGAAATATATTTAAAATTGAATGACTATAAAAACAAAAGGTATCAAAAGTCAGCTAAAGCAACACTTGGAGGGAAATTTATAGCCTTGGATGAGTACATTAGAAAAACTGAAAGACTGGAAAATTAATGAACTAAATGCTAAACTCTTCAAGTTGGAAGACATTAACAGGGGAACACAAAGAAATTAGAAGGAAATAGAAGGCAGAAATTAGGGGCGCCTGGGTGGCTTAGTCAGTTAAGCACCTGACTTCAGCTCAGGTCATGCTCTCACGGTCTTGGGATGGAGCCTTAGTTGGGCTCCACATTCAGCAGGGAGTCTGCTTGTCCCTCTGCCCCTCCACTGGCTCATGCTCGTTCTCTCTCTCAAATAAAATCTTTAAAAAAAGGCAGAAATTAATGAAATAGAAAACAGAGAAAAGAAAGGAGTAACTAAAGCTTAATCTTTGAAAATAAAAAAGGGTAAACTGCTGACAAAACTGACCAAGATAAAAAGATAAAAGACTCATAAATAAGAGGAATGAAAAATAGGGGATATAACTACACTTATTATGGAGGTAAAAACATCTTAAGACAATGGCAGCAATACTATGCCAATAAATTTGAAAACCTGGAGGCAATAAATAATTTTCCAGAAAAATACAAATAATTAGAGTCACAAGAAGAAATAAAGACCTGAACAGATCTATTCATTAAAGAAATTAAGTCAATAGTTTAAAAACTCCCCACAGAAATGCCCCCACAAAAGCTATATGTTTTTACAGATATATTCTACAATATCTCAAAGTACAGATATTCCCTATCTCATGAAAACTACTCTAGAAAATAAGAAATTTCCACACTCACTATAATTTCTAGTGCAATTTTCTTACCAAAACTTCAAGTTCAATAAAGAAGGAAAAACCTCACATTCATATAGATGCAAAAAATTTTAAATATTAGCAAACTGAATCCAGTAATGTACTGAAAAACTAATACAGGCAGACAACTGAATTTATCTTGGGAACTCTAGGATGTTTACCATTACAAAAACCAATTGCTCTTCAACTTTCAGGAACAGAAGGGAACCCTTCCTCCCCTCTTTTTTTAATAAGGGAGACTTTTAACCCTACAAATGATATTTACCAAAAACCTAAGGCAATCAACTTTAATGAAGAAATACTAACACTATTCCCCCTGAAGATAAGAATTGAGATAAGGATGTTATTACTCTATTGGGATATAAAATCAAAAGCAAACATGGCAAGACATTAAAATCTATTAAATCTTGGTTGTGGTACATATTTGGTATGTTGAGTGTTAAAATATAACTGAATTTTTTAAACTTGCCTTTGTCTCTAGGTCAACACTCATTAAGAATCTACATAGTTCAGAAAGATTAGCCCCATGTAAGGGGCTTTTATATTTGTTATCCAGAAGCTAAATGCAAAATCTTTGTATTTGTGCAACACTTAGTGCTTTTCTCTATACCATCACATACATTATTTGTTCCCCATAACCAGGGGAAAAAAACACTTCCATTTTCCACATGGAAAAAATTAGGCTCAATTTGGTTAAGAGAGTTGTCCAACATCTCAGGGATAATAAAGAAGGACCCCAAACTTGTGGTTTTTTCAATATCATACTACTTACAATGATAATCAGGGGCTAATAATATCTGTCTTTTGTAAGAGTTAGTGAAAGTCTACATTTTGATTCATTTGGTAAAATGACTAAGCCAAAGCTCTTCCTGGGCACTTAAAAACACAGAACACTATAAAACATGATCTTTGGTTGTTAGAATGATAATTGGAAGGTATGTATTTGCTTACATGGCAGGCTTAGCAAGAAGCTGGAATCCTCCCATAACCAGGAAATTTGTAATAGATGTGCAATACCTTGAGCAAAAAAGAAAACACATGTACATTAGCGTTAAATGAAATTTCTGAAGAACAAGTTTACTTAACAAGCATCTGGAGTAGATACTTCTTGGTCTCACCAATAAGTTTCAGAACTTTGTGATGCCAACATTCATGAACTGACTCGACTGAAAAGAAGGTCAGATTGTGTGATAATCAGGAGGGGAAAACAACATTTTAGTAAAGATGTTAATATTACTGTAAATTTGAAATACAATTAAAATTATGCAGAAGATGCTAGAAGTTGCTTGGTAGATTTTACTTTGATAACTTTTTTTTTTTAAGATTTTATTTATTTGACACAGAGAGAGTACAAGTGAACACACAAAAGCAGGGGGAGCAGCAAGAAGGAGGAGAGTGAGAAGCAGGCTCCCCATGGAGTAGGGAGCCCAATGTGAGGCTCAATCCTAGGACGCTATGATCATTACCTGAGCCAAAGGCAGATGCTTAACCAAATGAGCCACCCAGGCACCCCTTTCCCTTGGTAACTTCATAAACTTGAGAAAATACAATTAAAATTGTTGGATTTTTAATGAAAATTAAGTCTTCAGAAATAAACAATAGAGAAGGGAAGAAAATATGTTAAAAGAGCTCAAGTGAAACTGTTAGAAAATGTTGGTTAAGTTTTGATCTAGTGCTAGAGAATGTCTCGATATATTGCTTTGAGTTGTGTACATTTCTACCATACTCCCAGAATGGCAAAATGGAATCAACTGACTTCGAGAGAAGGCAAATTCAATAGCCCAGGGTACTGTACACTTAAAAAAACTGATGGGGGCACCTGGGTGGGTCAGTCGGTTAAGCAGCTGCCTTTGGTTCAGGTCATGATCTGAGGGTCCTGGGGTTGAGCCCCGCATCAGGCTTCCTGCTCAGCAGGGAATCTACTTCTCCTTCTCCCTCTGTCCCTCCCCTCCCCCCCCCACCCTGGCTTGTGCTCTCTCTCAAATAAATAAATAAAAAATCTTTATTAAAAAAACAAAAAAGGTCCTGATGGTAAATTTGATGCTATCTGTATTTTACCACAATTAACTTTTAAAATTCATAAACATATCAAGATTTTTTATTTGCCTCATCTATATGAATAAATTATGTTAAAAGATAGTCCAAGGTATCAAAATAAAAGCATCTCTAAGTACAAGTCCTGAAGTATCAGAGAACAAGTAAAAAAAAAAATTGTGAGATAAATAAGACAAAAAAGAACTATACTACTAAAAGCTAAAACCTTCAAACAAACAAAATCTAGTTTAAGAAAGTAAATTGGGGGTGCCTGAGTGGCTCAGTCAGTTAAGCATCCACTCTTGATTTTGGCTCAGGTCATGATCTCGTGGTCATGAGACTGAGCCCTGCACTGGACTCCATGCTGAGCATGGAGCCTGCTTAAGATTCTCTCTTCCCAGGTGCCTGGGTGGCTCAGATCATGATCCGAGTCCTGGGATGGAGCCCCGCAGCGGGCTCCCTGCTCGGTGGGAAGCCTGCTTCTCCCTCTCACACTCCCCTTGCTTGTGTTCCCTCTCTCGCTGTCTCTGTCAAATAAATAAAAACTTAAAAAAGAAAAAAAAAAGATTCTCTCTTCCTCTGCCCCTCCCACCCCCTAAAAAAAAAAAAAAAGTAAATTGGTATCAAATTATGTTATTTTTCATGTCTGAAAGAATATGAAAGACTCCAAGTAGGGTATTTCCTCTCAGACAATAGCTTCAAATATATTTAAGTTTGCTTACAATTAAAATCACATGCATCTATCTGCAGATATATGCATAAATCTGAAAGGCAGTACACTAAAATTATTAACAATGGTTATTTCTGGTGATAGGATTATGGGCAACTTTAAATATCTTTTTGACTATTCATATAATTTTCAATAATAAACACCATCACTTATATTAAAAATAACCTAAACAAAACACCAATAGTACAGGAACTTCTTTTCACTGGCTCCCCACTGTGGCTGCATGATCTTAGAGCTCTACACAGGGCCTGGCACTTAGTGGGTATTAGGTCGATATTTGCTAGATGGATGAGGTATTAATAAAGAAAAAACTTTCACTTCAGATCAACAGCATTAATGTTATTTTAACAGTCATCAAAATAAAAAATTATGCCTCACATCAAAATGTCAAAATATAATTAAGAAAAAGTGAGAAATATTTAAATTTTCAAATACACTTAGGATATTTTACTTAAAAAACATTAAAAGAACCTTGGATAACTTATGCTAGATTTTATTATGGAAATATCCTTATTTTGAAGATAGGATTGTCTTTAAACCCTTCATTTACAAAACAATAAAAAACAGACATTGGAACAACTCCATATTTACCATTAGCAGTTGGTCTAAATAATTGGTTTGGTTTAATTACTTATTTCTTCTAATTTTAGTATAATGTACTTAGGTAAGCAAAATTGTTCTCTAAAGAACCATATTTATTACAGTGTATCTTATGTAAATTAAGTATAAATTAAGTACACTATCATCCATTCTGCTAGACTACAGAAATATAATTCACTATTTTAAAACCCTTTTTCCCCTTAAAGAAAACTAAAATTTTAGCAATGCAGAACTATAGTTGGCTTAAGATTAAAATACTGCTTTGCAATTTCTATTACCTTAAATCACTGTCCCTAATCTAGTCTCTTCTGATTAAGGAGCTGTTCTCCTTGGCAGAATAACCCTGCAGAGATTGAACATGACACGGGACTGGATACTTGCTCTGTATAACTATCCAAGAAGAGACTTGCATGCTTCAGAATGACCAAACTCCTGGCTTCCTTTATCCCATGAAGGAAGCTGCTCAGTGAGGCTCCATGCTGACCAATTAGGTAACACAGCTTGCTGAATCGGCTTGCCACCTCCTGCAACAGCTGGACTGTATTTGCAGTGCCCAAATTTTCTGTAACAAAGTGATGATGATGATGATGATGATGATGACATAACTTGAAGACTCATTACCTGAATACTTTCTTATGATCAAGATTATGAATCCCCCATTTCTAAAAATACTTAACACATTGAGATGTACTATCGACTATGGAACTCAAGTCATCACAATATTGAAGAAAGAAACTTCAGAGATCATTGAATCCAGTCATTTGAGAAACTTGTTAAAAATACAGGCACAGGGATCCTATTGATTCTGACTCAGTAGGCTAGTGTTAAGATCCCAGGATGGATATATTCAGAAGAAAAGCTTTCCATGTAATTCCGAAGACCAGCCAAATTCGAGAACCACTGAGCAAATCCAACTCTCCTCCCATTTTGAAGATAAATAATCTGAAGTCAGAAAAAGGGAAGTGAGTTATCTAATTTCACACAAATGGTAAGTGACAGCCAGGAATTAAACTCACTTTTGTAGTTATATTTTAGTTAACATTTTCAACTTTTTGTACTGACTTTTGCTCCATTGCCCCTTGGACAAGCCCAACACTTCAGTGAAGAGAGCCATCCCAAAATCAGACTGACCAGGTTGCTCTGAACTTTACAGAGGGTACCAGGAGATTATTTGCTTTTTCCCAGTCCAAAGTTCCTAATTTCCAGGACTTCTCTCTAAGCAGTGAGGCTATGAGCAGACAAGGCAAGAACAACATAGAAGTCACGAATCAGGACAGGGAAAAGGACAATTTCACTTTTCTTTCAAAGAAATCCAGGAAGCTTCCAGCTTGGACTGCTGCTTTTCCCCTGCCAATCTCCTGTGGTGTCAGGCCCACCCACTGGGAGAGAATTTACAGAACATGCACTCTCCAACATTTAAAAAGGCAAAACATTAAAAACTAAAATAAACAAGCTGCGGTGCCTGACTGGCTCAGTCGGAAGAGCATGTGACTCTTGATCTCCAAGTCATGAGTTTGAGCCCCAGGTTGGGTGTAGAGATTACTAAAAAAATAAACTTAAAAAAATGAACAAGATAAAAATAAACAACAAAAAAAATTGCTCTGAATTCTAGGTCCTCACAGGGGGCCACAGAGTGCAGGAAAGAGAAAGAGAGAGAAAACGTCCTCTCCATTTTCTATGCACAGGGCCAAACCTACAAAAATTTTTGAAATGGCAAAATCTGATTAGGTAGTATAACATATCTTAGGACTAGTGGGGCCAGAAGTGTTGTTCTGAAGTCTAGCTCCTGGGATCAACTTTCCCAAAGCTGTTTCTGCTTTTCTACCATGAATATTCTAAAAGCTCCACTTCCTAGTTCCAAAAGGAAAAAGAGCTCTGGGAGTGGTAGAGTACTCAGGGGCAGCTGGGCTCCTGCCAAAGTGGAAACATTTTGTAAGTTGTTGAGGACCAGTGTACAAAAATAAGAGAATGGAATGAAAGGAATAAACCCATACATAACTCAAGTTTTTTTTTATTTGTGACACAGGAGAACAGATAAAATAAGAGTCCTGAACTGAGGGGGTTCGAGGGAGGTCCTACTTACCTAAACTGAGCAGAGGCCTGAGAATCTGAGATTTGATGTCACTTAGTTTTGAATAGAACCGTCTTTCTGTAGTAGCCAACTCATGGAGACTGGCAATATATCCCATAACATTTTTGTCCACCAAAGCTAGATAGCTATCTTTTCCTGCTGTCACTCTGCTTATATATCCGAGCTGAAACAGAGGAAAATAAAAAGATTAAAGATAAAATATAATTTACTAGTGGTAATGTGGGTGCTAAAGCTGGCTCCTATCAGCTGGCAGGAGCCAAATGGAATTTTACATTCAAGAATTTTGCAAGTTAGTTATTAAACCACTAGTAGCTCGAAATTAGCAATAGTAAAACTACCCAAAAAAAATGGCAAACACTACAGAGCTTTTTTGTTTCATTTCGTCTTTTTTTTAGAGCTGGTTTACCAGTACAACATTGTTATATACGTATATCTGGACTTATATATTACCATATATACCTATGCTTTTATTTATTGCCACAATATCTTTCATTTCTATTACATTTATTTAGAACCACAGACACCCTAAATATAGAAAGAGCCAAATGATAGACATACATGTCTCAGGATCCTCTTTTTTATGAAATAGGATAAATGATAGCAGAGAGGATCTCTACGCTGTGTACTGGAATATCAAGGGTCTATGAGTTATCTTGTCTCTTAAAAGTAGAGCACAAAGGGATTTTCTTTAAAAGGGACTTTTTGTCATTTATCCATTACGCCACTGAACAAAAATAATCCGTGTATACACAGATCCCTATAAACCCAGTAACCAAGCTGCAGACCAAGCAGACTAATATCCATGGTAACTAATGATACATACTAAAGCCTCATTCCTTTCATCAGCCTATTTCATCATTTATCTGGACTGTGGAATCTTTCATGGGGAATGTGGAGCAAGGACCAAAAACTACAAAGAGTCGATGAGTACGTCTCGAATAACAGCATATATATAGGTAAGGAGCCAAATCTTGGCCAGTGTGGCCTTTAGCAAAAAGATTTTGTCCCTAAACATTCATAGCTTATGCATTTAGCCAGAAAAACAAACACAAAAGATAAAAAACAAAACAAAACAAAAACAATCCATATGATATACTATCCAGTAAGAATAAGAAATCCAGAACGTACTAGGTTAATTCCCTTACAACATACCACTCTGAGGATGTGAGTTACTTTAATGAGAAAAAAGAAAACCAGGAACAGGCCAGTGGTTTAAGTCCACGAAAAAGAGATAAGAAGTAGGAAAGAAAAGAAATTCAAATTAACAAATGAAAAAGAAGGGAGTAAACATCACTAAATAAAAATGACAACTTAACAAAGGAGGGAAGGAATGGGAAATAGAACACTGCTGGTGGCCTGTCAGGTCTGCCATGAGCCCCCCTTGGGTCTCTGTCATTTTTACTTCTCATTTTAATAGTAAATGACGTCTGGGTGGCTCAGATAGTAAAGCATCTACCTTTGGCTCAGGTCACGATCTCAGGGTCCTGGGATCAAGCCCTACATGGGGCTCCCTGCTTCTCCCTCTCCCTCTGCCCCTCCCTACCGCTTGCATGTGCACTCTCTCTCAAATAAATAAAATCTTTAGCAAACAAACAAAACAAAAAAACCTCATCTACTCCATTTCCATTCTAATTCACCTCTGAGGAGTCCATGAATGCAGTTAGGAAACTTCATTGTGAAATGTACTTTTTAATATTCCTACGTAAGTGTGTTTATTCAACAAGTATTTATAAAGTACTTGCTATGAGGATACAGCAGTAAATGAGAGCGCCTAAAATCTCTACTCTTAGGAGTCTTATAGTTGAGGACAGAAAATAGATCAAAAAACGTAAATTATATAGTGTATTAGATGATGACATGCACTGTGGAGAGAAATAAGTCAGGAAAAGGAGATAAGGAGTAAAGGGGGATGGGAAGGGTTTGCAGTTTTAAATACAGTAGACAGAGATACTTAATAATAGGCATACATACAAATAATAACAAAAACAAAAGACTGCTCATGTGTTACAGAAGGCCTTAGGATCCAATTCCTGTTCACCTTACTACAGGAGAGAAGTACTGGAGTCTTAGTACCACTGTGATTCTCTGGAAGGTTGTCACCTTCTGCAGGGTCCTGCCGGCCACTGTAATATAACCCAGGCTGGAAGTCTTCTGTATCCACTAAAAACAGGGAATAATCCTGGCCTGCGGCTACACTCCAGACTCCATTTTCACTGTTCACCTGTAATGACAGCAAGATACTCTCTGTCCAAGATGAAAGGAAGAATTAAATAGAAATTCAAACCCACCAGAACCAAAATGTTAGGAATGGTGCAAAGTCACTCATATCTCAAGAGGGCAAAACTCACCCACTAACGTGCCCGATCAACTGCAGCACAGATGCAGAGATAAGAAGGAATCAGGTGTTTAGCTTTTAAATTTAGAACTGGATTGTTTTTATAAAAATCTGAAAAACTGGGATTTAAAAAAGAAAAACCATAGATCTAATTTTTTAATAGTTATTTTTGGAAGTCTCTACAGGACTTAGCCTATACTACAATCAGGAGGCACAGAAACTTCTAGAGCCCTATTCTGATAGCTAGGACACACCTTTGTCCATTCACATTCGACTGTGTGCACAAAAATCAAGATAGAAAGAAAAAGTTTAAAAGGCAAAATTCCATTCTAACCAACTAAACTCTTGGGTGCTTAAATTCAGTTCTCCCACTTGGAACTCACTACCTCTCTGATGTGACTTCACTGTACCAACTCCCAGGTTGTTGAAACAGGCAGGACCCCTTAGAAGCCCATCTACAGGGATCCCCCAGACCAGTGGTTCTCAACAAGCAGTCTTTGCAGCAGCAGCAGCAGCAGCAATCACCTACAACATGTTAGAAATATAAACTCTCAGGCCACATAGCTACTGGAGGTAAAGCAATCTGGTCTGACAAGCTCTCCAGGTGATGCTGATGTGTGCAAAAGTTTAAGAAGCACTGCCTTAAACCGATGATTTTCAATCCCTAGGGTTCCATAGAGTGATTCAGGATGCACCATGGAAAGGCAAGTGTCAGGGCTCTGCCCCACCCCCCTCTATCCTTCAATAAAAGTAGTTCCATGTTTATTCGTTTTGTGTATGGGATTACACATAAGATTTCATTGGAAGAAAGTGTTCTGCTTTGAAAACTACTGCCCCAACTTCCAGCCCCAGCTTTGGCTGTGACTTCTATACTGATAAGAAAAAACCCTCTTATCTGTTAGATTCTTTGTGTCTAGACAGGCTCCAAATCCTAGGTGATTAAATGATTGTGTGTGTGTGTGTGTGTGTGTGTGTGTGCACGCATCTCCACTACTTTATAGCTATCCCTTTCTGGCATGACATTATCTTCTCAAATTCAGGTTATCCAAATAAGTGGCTTCCTGTTAATTTTGTAAAGAATGGATTAAAATTTTCCCAGGAGACAAAAGTCGTCTTCTTGTCTCTAATCAAAACTAATTCAGATCTCATTCTACCTTGACTTTTAATTCACAGATTAATTAAAATGACATCAGAATGTTTTTCTCATCCTCCCCCCTAAATAAAAAAAAAAAAATCCTGATGCTGTAATTTTTATATGTCTAGTTAATGAGTAATGAAACTAAAATCTTATTCTCTCTTATCTGACTGTACAGTTACATAAAAACTTGATTTCCAGGGTCTCCATTCTATGCTACAGAACTTTCCTTGGTAAGAATAAATGTACACTCTTCTTCACTGAAGTAAAAAACAAGGAACAAGGATTTATCATATTTTGTTATATAGTATCAGTAACTGAACAGCTTACTACTGAAATGCTCTGTACTGAAAACATTTAAGATTGGAATTAGAAAGTAATAACTGTTGCCTAATGTTTATTTAAGTCTTTCCCTCTCAGTGAAATGAAGTTCACTGGAAGGAAAGGCAGAATGTACAAGTCTTATGAAGCAATGGATTACAGTGCACTCTGAAAACATGAATTACCGCAATATGTATTATCTGGAGTTTATATGTGAATCATGTTCCTGAACTTGAGGTAACTACACTTTTTTAGTCTCTGTTGCTCTCAGTGGAGGGAGCATGTCTTGGGCTGGGTTGATAGTAGAATCAAACTACAAATGGATGTTATGGTGACTAACATAATATAAAAAAAATCTTTTATTATTTTAAAAAAAAAAGAACTACAAATGGATGAGCTCCATATTCCATTCTGTTAGGCTATCGCCACGTGTACTCCCCGCCCTCTACCTCCAAAAAAACAAATCTTGTATAAGGCGTCAATACTATTGATGAGAATTTAATATTTCCACAGGGTTTTGGAGCAGGAAAAAAGACTGATGAACAGTCCTCTAGAAACACATCAAAGGGACTAGAAGCCACCAATCTCTGAATAGTGTTATATAAACTAAAACCAATTTATACAACAGTGAAGAAATCATCTATACTTTTAGCTTCACTACAGAAAGTGAAAAGATTTATAGAAAGGTTTTACTACTATGACTATGTATGTAAAAAAACAACAAAAGCCAAAAAAAAAAAAATTACCACCACCAAATAATGTTATGTGAAAGTCAAACTTAAGTGAAAAGTCAGAGTAGGCATTATTTGGTGGTGTAAAGCTCAGAAGTCAACATCATAGTCCTTGAAACATTTGTTTTAAAAGAAAGAACTCTTTCATTTTTATTTTTTAAAACAAGACAAGGACTATGAATATTCAATGAACATTGGAAGCTAAGAAGAAAAGAAATACAAGCATTATTTAAAAAAAAGAACATTTAGCTTGAAAATAAGGGGCTTCATGGCTTTTTTTTTAATTTAAGTACACCAAAATGAATCTGGATTACAAAAACAGAATTCTAATTTTTTCAAACACAAAATGGAGAACTATAAAATGCTGTAACTTAGAATTCTGAAATACATTGTGATAAAAATCATCAAGTTCTCAAAAGTACCTTTGCAAGACGAGGAACTGTTGTTGGAAAATCATAATGCCCAAGTTGACCAAAGGTATTGCAACCCCATGAGTAGACCTATTAGAAAATCATAGGAAAGTAGGTAAGAGTTGTGAATTTGACTTTGCATGTCATTTCTGAATGTCTATAACATACACATATGTGTATATACATATGTATGTATACACACACACACAAATAGTCACACATACATTACTTACATTCTTTAAAATAAAATACTGAGAAAATTCATCTTTAAACAAGACCAGAGCTAATGAGCAAACAGTACATAGGAAGATAGAGTCCAAGGGTTAACAATAACATTTCTCAGGTGTTTACTACCTGCCAAGCATTATTCTTAACACTTTCTTTATTGATTAATGTTTAATTCTCATGACAATCCCTTCTTTACAGATAAGGAAACTGGCTTGGAGAAGTCACAAATTTCTAAGTGGCAGGGCCAGGATATAATCCCAGAAATTGTCCTATACTGCCTCTTACAAAGAAAATGATAAAAGGTAAGTGCTATAAGGAAAAATTAATCATGATTCTTCTGTAGAAAGAAGTACTGTGAAATGAATAGAACACTTTTTCATATATGAAAAGTTATCATGGGAGAAACACAAGTACCTACGCTCCGCTACAGACAAGAAACTAGATGACAGTGACTATGTCTAATGAAAATGGTTTTGTTTCCTCTGGTTTTAAAAGCAATTCATGGTCACTGTACAGGACTGTCACAGAACAAAGAAATGAAAAGGAAGTGAAAACAACGGATGAACTGACCACTTAGAGACAACTGTTTTGTTTTGGGAACACACACACACACCTCTAGAAATTTTACTAAGGTATATAATTTAGACACAAAATGTAAAGCAAAATGGGACTATACTATATAATGCTGTTTCATGACCTGATGTTTTTCCTTAATGCTATATTCCTTGACATTTTTCTGTTACTAAGTATCAAGCTACAACATCATTCATTCATTCATTCATTCATTCATTTATGAGAGAGAGAGAGAGAGCATGTGAGCAGGGGGAGGTGCAGAGGGAGAATCTCAAGCAGACTCTACACCAAGAGCAGAGCCAGACTCAGGGCTCGATCACAAGGCTGACATCATGACCTGAGCTGAAATGACGAGTCAGACAATTAACCTACGGAGCCACCGAGACACCCCAAGCTACAACATCATTTAGAGTAACTACACAGAATTCTACTGTGGGTGTAGTTTAATAAGTTACCTAATGAAGTAACCATATTTACTTATAATTTCTAATTCTTTAATAAAAAAATACTGAAAATCCTTGAATATACATATTTCTGTATATATTTCCTTAGAATAAATTCCTAAGCAAAGAACTCTGGGTCCATGAATCCACACATTCTGATTTCTGAATCATACTGACAAACTGTCTTCCAGCAAGGTCCAATGTACATTCCCGCCAGCACTGTATCTTTTCCCTACACCCTCACCAGCACACAGTATTAAATGGGATCTTTGCTCATCTGGTAAGTGAGAAAATATTTTACTGTTGTTTTAATTTATATTTTTTTACTAAGTGGCTAACCATCTTTTCATTCATTGCTGGTCATTTCTAGTTCTTTTATGAATGGAATATAAATATCGTTTGACAATTTTTCTTTAGTATTAGGTAGTAACACTTTATCATATATGTCACAAATGTTTTTTCCCACTTTGTTATGTATTTTAATTTTGTGTGTGGTGTTTTTTGCTATTTAGGAGCATTGAATTATTAGGTAGACAAACATATCATCTCTACTTTCTAATTTCTTTTTTTTTTTTTTAAAGATTTTATTCATTTATTTGACAGAGATAGAGACAGCCAGCGAGAGAGTGAACACAAGCAGGGGGAGTGGGAGAGGAAGAAGCAGGCTCATAGCGGAAGAGCCTGATGTGGGACTCGATCCCAGATCACCGGGATAACGCCCTGAGCCGAAGGCAGACGCTTAACTGCAGTGCCACCCAGGCGCCCCTCTACTTTCTAATTTCTGGTTTTGATATCATGTCTTTTTCTACTCCTAAGGTTATTGGGGGAAAAAAATAAAATAAAAAGAAACACCTAAATTTGTTCTTACACATGTAAGGTTTTATTTTTTAGCATTACATCTTTAATCCACCCGAAAGTAAAATATGTGAAGTTATCTTCATTTTCTTCTGCAAATAAGAAGCCGATGGTTCCAGCAGTACTTACTGAATATTCAGTCTTATATCCCCAACTGACTTGAAATGCCCACTTTTATCATATACTAAATTCTCATATATACTTGGGTCTATTTCTAAGCCACAGGTATATTTCTGTCTCACTCATCTGCCTGTAGTCTGATAATATATTTTATAAGACTAATTCTCACCTTTCCTTTCTGTTCTTTTTCAGAATTTCTGTGACTCACCTCCTATATTTATTCTCCTGGAATAGTTTTGGGATCATTTTATTAAGTTGTAAATCTTACACTGAAATATTCTGGGGACTATGCTGAATTTACACTGAACTGATTTAATGATCTAGGGGAAAATGGCATTTTTGCAACATTGACTCTTCTCATCTAAAAATAAAACCTCAGGGGGTGCCTAGGTAGCTCAGTCTGTTAAGCAGCCAACTCTTGATTTCAGCTCAGGTAGTGATCTCAGAGTTGTGAGATCGAGGCCTGCATCAGGCTTGCGCTCAGTGTGGAATCTGCTTGTCCCTCTCCCTCTGCTCCTCCCCCTGCTCATGGGCTCTCTCTAAAATAAATAAATAAAATCTTTAAAAATTTTAAATTAAAATAAAAAAATAAAATAAAATAAAAACAAAATCTCAGAGTGCCTGGGACAGGTCAGTTGTTTAAGCGTCTGACTCTTGATTTTGGCTCAGGTCATGATCTCAGGGTTGTGAGATCAAGCCCTGCATCCGGGTCCATGCTGGGCATGGAGCCTGCTTGAGATTCTCTCTCTCCCTCTCCCTCTGCCCCTCACCTCCCCCACACCCCCACCTTGCTCTCATTCTCTCGCTCTCTCTCTCAAAAATTAAT
This sequence comes from Ursus arctos, assembly GCF_023065955.2. Lineage (NCBI taxonomy): Eukaryota > Metazoa > Chordata > Mammalia > Carnivora > Ursidae > Ursus > Ursus arctos. Next base: position 76,853,217 of record NW_026622763.1, read on the forward strand.
AAAAAATAAAAAATAAAATCTCTTTCCCTTTATTCTTATTTTCTTTTATAACCTACCAGAGTAGTTAGTGGGTTTGTATCATATAGGCTCTACACACTTCCTATTAAAAATATTCCTATTTTCCTAATACTTTTGTTGCAACTGTGAACAGCTTTTTTCCCTGTTTTCTGTTTTACCTTATGTATATAAAAAGCTAGCAATTTTTGTATTTTGTAACTGACCATCTTCCTAATCTCTTACTTTTAAGCCTTTTGAATGATTCATTGTGTTAATAACAATAAATTATTCTTTTCTTTCCTAATATTTACATTTATTTACTTAAGCTATGTTAGTTTTTTGGGTAGCCTAGCATGTGAAATTTAAAATATTTAAATTATTTTTTATTTTAATTTTATTTAAATTTAAAATATCTTTTTTCCTAAAAAGATGAAAGGATTGATAACGAATCATTATATGAATATATTTAAAAACAACTTAGGGGCACCTGGCTGGCTCAATCCATAGTGTGGGACTCCTGTTCTTGGGGTTTTGAGTTCAAGCCCCATGTTGAGTGTAGAGATTATATAAAAATAAAATCTTTAAAGAAAAAAAATTACTTTATATATTTGGATGTATGATGTATAGAAAATTTATGTATCTTAGTGTGGTTTTAAGTGATTCTAGAGGTTGCTTTCAGGTCCCACAATGTTAAGAAAAATACCTTTTGTTTTCTTAGTGTCTTATTTATAGATTTCCATCAAAAAACAAAAATTCACCAATACCAAAAAAATCATCAATATCCTGGAAAATCTTGAATTCTATTTTTCGATAAGAGCACATTATGGAAACTTTGTCAGGCAGACCAGTGTTTAATCAAATCCTACTATCACACGTGTGACTTTACACAAGTCATATAATTTCTCTAAACTTCACTTTCTTCATCTATAAAACAGAAATAATATAAAATATTAGAAAGATCAAATGAGATATGGTATTATTGCCTGACACACAGCAGACACTCAATAACTGAAGGTCCAATTTGGTCATGTTAACCTTCCACAAAAATAAAATCAGCTTTTAACAGTTTGTCTCCTACCTGGGATTTCGCAGTAAGTGCAAGAGAATGGTAACCACCTGCCTCGAGATAGATTACTTCTTTACCATCCAGACATTTTACACACAGTGGTTGAAGCCTTCAAGAAAAATATATACATACAAACACAAAGAAGGCTCAGCAAGAATCATGACCTTTTCAAATTACAGAGCAAATGCTTGCAAGCAAAAATAAACATTTCAAAAGAAAACATTAAAATAAAAATATTAAATATATTAAATATATATTAAATATATGTTCAATTTACTCCTAAATATAAGTAATTTTGCATGGTTTTAATTTAATCTTTGTCCATCAGTCACTAATTAACAACCGTAAGTCAGAAATCTGTTAAGAATCAAAAACTTCTAAATGATTCATTATGTCAGAGTATACGGAGGACAAAATGAAATATAACCACAGAGAGAATTCTTTTTGTTTGTTTCTTTAATGCCACAGTTGCCTTCACTTTGCTAAGACTAGAGACATTTACATTAACTGGCTGTTTTAGATAATCATTCCATTTCATACCTTCACAAATACCTAATCAGTTAATATCACGAGTTCTTAGACAAAACAGTTTTTCCTTGATGGACATTAATGGTTTACTACTGCTATTATAGTTATTTTGGCAGCCACAGAAGGGCATCTTTCAGGTAAAAGAAAAATGTTGGCTCTTTTTAAGTTAAAAATTTGAGTTAAGTGTCCTGATGAAATACAATCTTATCCCAAATATTCCTTTCTGTTCCAAGATGAATATACATCAAAGAAGAGATGGAAAGGTACACCACAGATAAGTCCTTTTTTATTAAGTACAAATTCAAGGCTAACATGACAGGTCTATTTTATTTTTTTAATCCACGTTAATGATATATAATAATCTGCAGCTAGAAAGGACCAGATTTCCTCTCCGAGGAAACGATGTAGAGTTCTTCACAGGAGAGAGATTTATTTGTTAAAGCCAATCCCTAACAGTAAACACAGGCAGCACTCACCTAGGCAGAACATCACCATGCCCCAGCTGTCCTTCCTTCCCTTTCCCCCAGGTCCACACCTCTGTTCTCAGAGAAGGCAGGAGTGCATCTGCCTCTCCGCTGTACGTTGGGGTCAGAACCACAGTCCGTGTTTTCACCCGTGCAGCTTTTCTTAAGAGCCTGGGGGAAACTAAAAACAAACCAGAGATGGAGTGAGGGAGTAGATGTGTGGGCAAAAAAGATATCATTTTGACAAACAGTTGATTTTCAAAGAAATACACTAACATGGTATTTGTAAAGCATATTCTGTAGGTTCTCTGCAAAAACAGGGATTTAATAGTTAGATGAGTTTGGTAAATGCTGCCTACTACTTTCTATCCTCCACACTATCTGCCCTATAGATCCACACACACATTAGCATGCTAAAGGCCCTGACAAGTTCTGCAATCAAAAGGCCTGTTTAGATTTGTTTAACTCAGCCCCACTTCCAAGCATCTGGCCATAGAATTCCTTTCTGTATAATATTTATGTTATATAGAATGTCTATGTGACATCCTATGGAACTTGCATTCTAAATAATATGCTTAACAAAATACTACACTAAGGCTGACAAATATTTTTCCCATTTCAAAGCAGAGTTAAAAGTTAAGCCTTTCCAAGTTAAGGTCAAACATTACAAATATTGTAATAAAGGACTTATTTTAGATATAAAATTTTCAAGTTTCTATGGTAAGAAAAAGATTATGAATGGGAAGTACTAAATAACTTTTGAATTTTGCCTGCCTATTTCAAATTTTATAGAGGACTTAAATAATGTTTTTAAAAAATCTTTTATAATTCTTTATAGTATTCAAATTATAATGATGGCGTACAACACTATGTAAATCTGGTACACTGATTTGGTGGCAGGGTATGTTTTGAAGAAAATCATCCAATGTCACTAAGTGGAGATTTGGTCATTAACTTGAGGACACAAAAAGGTGATCATCACTGGCTACAATTAACATCTTTTCTGGTAAATGTGCCATCTATTTGTACATACAGACACTCAAACCTACTTGAAGTTCCCTCAAGATGTATTTCAGGTAATTTTAAAAGACAGAGAGAAAAAGAGCGCACGTAAAATTTTTCTAAAGATACTTTGTGTCACTAAGTAAAATTTAACCAAAGGAAATAAGTCTGTTAGCAATGCCTTAATGACATGACAAAAATCAATATTCCACATTTGTGATTCCAGGAGATCTCAAATATATTTATGCTGCAAATAGGAAAGGATATTTCAATATAAGACAATTTTGGCACAAAGTTCTCCTTCAGACTTAATAGAATCTGTGGGCTTTCCTTTTACAAACACAAACACACACACACACACACACACACACACACACACACACTTACTCACTCTCAGGACTAAGGGTTTTATTTGTAAGCTGAAAATCTAGTGGCAATGAGAATTAGAAGGCAGGATAACAGAAGTACTCAGGGGCACAACAGTGCCATAAGTAAGTAGAAGTGCGAGGTAGGATTCCTAATTTTAGAGCTTTGGCCAAAATGGTGTAAACTGGGAGCTGGTAACCATAGACCATAGGTCAAATACAGCCCACTGACTGTTTTGGTAAGTAAAGTTTTATTGGAATATACAGCTTTGCTCATTTACGTATTACTTATGGCTACTTTTAAGCAACAATGGCAAAGTTGAGTAGTTATGTAACAGAGACCATATGGCCCACAAATCATAAAACATTTCTCTTTCACTCTATACGGAAAAAGTTTACCAACTCCTGGTCTAAATCCAATGCTGCTCAAACTTTAATGTGTACACTAGTCACCTGGGGGTCTTGTTATAAAGCATATTCTATTTCAGTAAGTTTGGAGTGAAGGCTGAGATCCTGCATTTCTAACAAATTCCCAGATGCTACTGTTGTTTCTGGTCTGCAGGTCACATCTGAGAAGCAAACGTCTAGATGACTGAGATTCTTGAACCAACTGAGAAATGTTGAAGAACCAACTCGGTAACAGTCTTAATATTCGAAGAAGTTTGTTGCTAATTGTATCAGAAAATGAACTTTCGTCTTCCTGAAGTTTAAAATTATCTCCACTTCCAGGTCAAATACAGTAAATTCCCCACTTAACAATGGTCACATCTGCAACTTCGTCTCTCTGGACTGCAGGCCCCAACTAGGATATAAGGAGGCTGTCGCTACATTCCAGAACGAGAAAATAAGATTCATAGTAAGGATCAGAAGCAGATGCAGACACCACAAAAAAGTTATGTTCTACAGTTATTTTTAAGCAGAGAAATACGTAACTTTCTTTTAAAACCACCCAAATGACCAAAATTAAATAAGTGTTGACATTTGAATATATCAGCTTAAGCAATTAGGAAAACTACTAATTTATTATAATATAGCACATGATGTCAGGAGCATTTTGGATTTAACAAAAGTCAATTTACCTGGCTATTTCCTTACCTTGGGACAACAAGCCAGGGAGGGAGAGTCTTCGGCTGCCTCCCTCCGATTCCTCTTCTCGGATATCCACAAGACTTGAACTCTTCTTCCCTTGCATTGATTCCTGTTTAACCTGTTCTTCTCTGCTATCTTTCAGACCTTCTGGGCCTATGGAACTACTGCCTGCCTGAGTTCCAGGTTCACAAGGGGCCGTACTATAAAAGTTCATAACTTTCTTAAGAGACAAGGCCCCAGCTTCATATGTAGCCGCCACTCTCACACCAACAGCAGATGCACAAGAGACCACTAGGCTGTTTAGGGCTGAGGTGCTTGTGGTTGGTGGGCTGTGAAGATTAGGAACTGCTTCTTCTACAAGAGGCTAAAATATACACACATAAAAAAAGTATATAAAAATATAATCCCTATACAACAAGCAATCAATAAAAATAAAGTTTAACAAAAACCATCAATATTTACAAATATTAAGAATCTAAAACAAAGGTCTCTAT